>NC_061511.1:14664225-14685976 GCF_022539505.1 Lolium rigidum | reverse complement strand
TTTTGTTTTCTATGCAACGTTATCCTACAAGCATTGGTCTGGATGTAGTAGATATGTGTTCGTTGACCATCCCAGCTTGCCTCAAGTTACCATTGAGTCAGCACTTCTCCCCAAGAGTGAGACAAGCATCCAATGCATATCCATTGTACCTAACACAAAGGTAAGTACAAAAAGGTCCCCAAACAAATTGGGTCCGAAGTAGTTAGACACACTACAACATATATGACAAACTCCACAATAATATGTGCATATAGATATGAAATTTAATTTCATGCACATCTTAGCCAAATTAGGATTTTATGGAGTTTACCCTATATATTGGATCAAAGAAAGTAACACATGCCATAAGATATACATATATTAAATATGCATGCACAATACTTTCAAGAACCAAAGGAAGATACAATTTGGACAAAACACCAAATAAATCAAGAGACAATGGTTGTCCAACTTATATCAAAGAATCAAATCAACACAAGATTGACTCCAAAGACTTATCTCATTATAAGAAGATAATTAAACCTAAACACAAAGGAATGAGATAACCAACTCCCAAGAGAGCAAGGTTCCAACAAATAAACCAAACCCTCGAAACTTTTTACGATGGCATAAAGTACCAAAAAAGAAAATTTATGTCTCCCAAAACCAATTTTTTTGATAATGATCAAGAGATGTTAAGCATTCTAACAAATATAGGAGAGATCCCCCAAGATTAGTGCATTATCTAGGATTTTGCATATGAATACAAAATGCACGAAACTAGGATCATCACGCTACCTATATCTATTAAAATGCTAAGAAAGTTTGAATAGACAAATTAGATCCATAAGATGCAAGGAAGACACATGGGAGTCAAAGCAAAACAAATTCATGGCACTAAATAAGGCAATTTGAACACAAGAGCCAATGTAGATATGATCAATAAATATCTACCTCATAATTTATTACCACTTGTCCTAGGACAAGAGGTATTAGGAAATATTTCCCGGTGGTAGTTTGTAAGTATACATAAGATCATATTTACAACGAATACAGCATATGGTAAAAGATAAGAGTTAACCATCATGCAAAGATAGTTTCTTAAAAGCTTCATTTAGTCATACCAACATGCAAGGCACTTAATAGTATTCATACCAACATGCAAAGCAATTAATAGTATTCATACCAACATGCAAAGCAATTAATAGTATGACTTGAAGCACATGGTTTCCCAAAAATGTATTGAGGGACACGTTGTGAAAAACCATGCCAAGAAAAAACTTTCACAAATAAGATCCACAAAGATATTAGCAATGAAGCTATTTAAGCAAATTGGAGCTTGTTTGTGCAAACATGCCACATAGGAGAGAGATAATTTACGATATCAATTCTATGTGACACAACCTCAAATGTTCACATTTTCTAGGCTTGTAATATGCACAAAGCTTATTACTCCCCCATAATGTGATAAGGAATTTATTTTCATAAGAGGCAAATAAGATCCAACTAGAGATATTAATGGACATTAGAATTTGAATTTCTCATGAAGATGACATACCACATAGAGATTAGATAATCTTGCAATATCAATTCTAAGTGATATTCCTCATGTACACACATTGTTAGGATCATGAAATTCCCAAAGGAATATCACTCCCCCAAAATGGGATAGTCCATTAATCGCTCATAAGAGCCATATAAGATACAACAAGATGCAAAGTGGCTCCAACACAAACACAAATACATGGTGTGCAACCCAACATGCATAGACTTGATTTCTCAAGAAAAGCAAGTAGGAAGCACAACATATACAAACACATGCTAGGAACAAAACTAACACATGCAAAGGGGCGAGTAACTTTCAATATAAGTGAGTTGAGAACATGTTACCGCAAGGAGGAACATTGAATATATGATAGAAGCAAGATAATCAAAAAACTTGGCTTGAGATAATATAAATGATGAAGATCCCTTAATTCTTCATGATGTAGCCAAGTCTCCAATGCCCTCCAACAAGCACCTATTGATCAAGTTTTGAATTGTTGGTCCCCAACTAAGTTGGGTCCTAAGAGGTTAGTCACAATAGGCTTGGCAACCCAAATGGTTCTTTTCTTGACACCACTTTGAGCACCAACAAATTTGGCAAACACATTGCCACCCTCATCCTTACGAAGAGAATAAACATCATCAATGGTGATAGAGTTGGATGAGGTACCAATAGTGCAAAAGGAGGAGATGTGGCCCTTCTCACGGCATATGTAGCAAGTTCTTTTCTTCTCCTTCTTCTCACTAGATTTCTCCACAATGGGAGCATTGGCTTGATTCTTCTTGGGAAGTGGCATTTCTTCAACTTGAGTTTGAATATGAGTTTGAGCTTGAGACCGCTTCCCTTTTTGCTTCTTCTTTAAAGGGCAAGATCTAACATGGTGCCCTTCAATATTGCACTTGAAGCAAACAATCTTGGCCGGGTCTTTGACTTGTACTTGGCCCTTCTTATTCTTGTTGTTCTTGGACTTGTTCTTGTTGTTGGATTTGAATCCAAGTCCACGCTTGTCATTGGGGGATTGTTGCATACTCAACATCGTGTCAAGTTTGCATTTCCCTTCATGACTCTTTACCAAGTCGTTCTTCAAAGAAGTGACTTGGGCCTTGAGCTCTTTGATTTCCTCTACATGGTTAGTAACAACACAAGTACTAGAGGAAGTAGAACCTTCATTGTTAGAGCAACAAGGCAAGGAAGATAATTCATCACAAGATTTAGCAATATTATGAGTGGATGAATTACTAGGACTAGCACATGGCAATATAGCATTTTGAGTACTAGTGCTAGTACCCACATGAGGCTCACAAGGTGTTGCCTTTGATATGATAGCCTCATGAGCTAACTTTAGCCTATCATGGGAGGCTAGAAGATCCTCATGGGAGCTAGAAAGCTTTCCATGATTTTCTTCCAATTTCCCATAATTGCTAGTTAGCAATTCAAGTTGAGCCCTTAGCTCAACATTCTCCTTCAAGATAGATGCTTCATAAGAAGTAGAGTTAGTAGCACAAGCATCATCACAAGACAAATCAAGAAGAGAGGGTAACATAGCATGCTCTTTTAAATATGAAGCTTGTAATTGCTCATGTGACTTGGTGAGGATAGAGTGTTCGCTCTCCAAGGCCTTGTGGGCCTTGTCTAGATCATCTAGATCCTTAACAAGTTTATCATGACCAACACCAACTTTGGATTTTTCATTTTTAAGCAATTTTAATTGAGCTTTAGCATGGTCTCTTTCTTTAGTGAGTTTAGCAAATATTTCATTTTGAGACACCTTAAGGGTTTCAAGTTGCTCCTCAAGAGAGGCTACAGTATCTTGTTCTTCTTCAAGATCATTATTTAAGGATGCTACATCATTGGCATACTCTCGTTCAAGAGCACCCTTTTTATCAATGGTGTTCTCATGCATCCAAATAAGTTTTTGGCTCTCAATAGCGTAGTCA
Source organism: Lolium rigidum (assembly GCF_022539505.1). Classification (NCBI taxonomy): domain Eukaryota; kingdom Viridiplantae; phylum Streptophyta; class Magnoliopsida; order Poales; family Poaceae; genus Lolium; species Lolium rigidum. The sequence continues at coordinate 14,682,514 of NC_061511.1, read as the reverse complement.
AGATTTCAAAGAAGTGAGAGCAAGCAATTTTATCTTTGCAAATAATCTTGAAAACACTCTTACCCTTATCGCGTAGAGAGACAACCCAATCATCTTCTTCATATTCATCCTCATCCTTATCCCCACGAGAAATATTAGGTTCCATGGTAGGAGGTACCGTGGAATCCTTGGCCATAAGGCATATATGAGAACCGTGAGATAAAGATGAGGAGTTACTTGAGGCTCCTTTCAAGATCTTGTCTTGACCAATAGAATCTTTGGTTTCCTCTACATTGTTAGTCACACAACAACTAGAGGAAATAGAAGCATTTTTATCATGGCCACAAGACAAAGCAAGCATATCATCATTGGATTTATTCAAGCAACTTACACATGATATGCAAGGACTATCAACACAAGCATGTAAATCATTTCTAGTGCTAGATGTGTTTAAGTCCAAAGATGAACCATTGCAATGAGATATAGATGAAGGATCATCAATAGTAAGCTCAATACCAACATTGCAATTTCCATCACCACTCACCATATCATTACTTTGTGTCTTGCCACACATTGGTGAAGTGGATGAAGATGAGAACACATAACGGCCGGAAGTGGAAGCAATACAATCATCCTCACTAATATTGGACACATCATATTTGTCTTGAAGCTCTATCCATATTTCATGAGCGCTCCCAAAAGGCATGATTGAAGAAGTAACTACATTGCTCACAACAATGGAAAACACATGAGAAGCAAGAGCATCGAGACAAGAGTTTTTCTTCTCCTCATAAGATAAATTTTGGGGATCCTTAGGAGAAGAAAAACCCATGTCAAGAAATCGCTCCATGTTCGGGGAAATACCCCGCAAAATATTAAGCACATAAATTTTCCATAGATCATAATTTGTGCCATCAAATATAAACAAGTTATTGTGATCTAATCCCCTAACCGACATCTTTACTCTCAAGGCGGTGAAGCCTAAGAATGAGAGACCTTGCTCTGATACCAATTGAAAGGACACGGATGTCTCCTAGAGGGGGGTGAATAGGCGGTTTAAAACTTTTACGAGATGAGCTTAACAAATGCGGAATAAAACTAGCGTTTACTTTTTCAAGCCCAAAGCCTATAAACTATGGTTCACCTATGTGCACCAACAACTTATTCTAAGCAAAGGTTCACCTATGTGCACCAACAACTTATGCTAAGCAATACAAGCAAGTATGTGATAGCAAGATATATATAACTTCAAGCACGATGGCTATCACAAGGTAAAGTGCATAAGTAAAGAGCTCGGGTATAGAGATAACCGAGGCACGCGGGAGACGATGATTTATCCCGGAGTTCACACTCTTGCGAGGGCTAATCTCCGGTGGAGAGGTGCGGTGGCTTAGTGCTCCCGAACGCCACAAGAGGCTCACCTTGAGGTGTGGTTGCTCGATGCACACCAACGCCACAAAGGCCTCACCCCAAGATGCGGTACTCACACCACACACCGAACGCCACGAAGGCGCCTCACCTAAATATCCGGTGACCCTCGCCACAAAGGCCTAGGTCACGGTTCCACTAAGGGATTTCCTTCGAGGCGGAAACCGGGCCTTACACAAAGGTTGGGGTACACATCCACAACTTAATTGGAGGCTCCCAACAAATCACCACAAAGGTCTAGAATCCGTCTAGGGTTCCAAGAACCCAAGAGTAACAACCTTCTTGCTTTCACCACCACGAATCTCCGTGGAGAACTCAAACCGATGCACCAAATGCAATGGCAAGAACACCACAAAGATGCTCAAGTCCTTCTCTCTCAAATTCCAACAAAGCTACAAAAGCTATTGGGGGAATAAGAGAGGAAGAACAAATAAGAGGAGGAACACCAAATTTCTCCAAGATCTAGATCTAGTGGATTCCCCTCACAAAGAGAGGGATTTGATTGATAGGAATGTAGATCTAGATCTCCTCTTCCTTTTCCCTCAAAAAGATTCAAGAAGCATAGGAGGAGTAGAGGGAAAGGAAAGCTCTCAAGGTCAACAATGGTGGAGAGCACTTGGGGGAAGAGGTAACAGCCCAAGGAGGAAGAAGGGGGCTTAAATACCCCCTCCCATCGAAATATGACTGTTTGGGTGTGCTCAGGCCGGATTTTCCGGGCCGGATATTTGCAAAATATCCGGGCCCCCAAAAAACGGCTAAGGACATGAGAAAACTGCTCGCAGTAAGGGGGCCGGATATTTGGCCGGATTTTCCTAAAAACCGAATTTTTCGGGGGGGGGGGGGGGATTATCCGCCCCAAACTTAGGCCGGAATATCCGCCCCCCTGAAAACTGGCAGAAACATCAAACTGAAACGGACATAACTTTAGCATCCGAACTCCGATTTTGATGATCTTGGGCTTGTTTTAAAGCTAGGAACAAGCTCTACAAGATCATGCAGGGAACCATCATAATCCAACAATGTAGGATAGAAACAAATGATGAAAGGTTTGACCTATCTAAAAAGACATACCGGTGAAAACCTCCAACCTTGAAAATGCAACAAGTTGTCTATGCGAAATCCGTTTTCAATGAACTAGAGCTTGTCATGAGAATAAGCACAAGCTCTAAAGCATCACATGGATAAGATCCAAATAACAACCAAGAAAGATGATGCAAGGATGCAAATGTTTGAGCTCTCTCCGAACGATACGATCGAGTTACTCACTCGAGAGCCCTCTTGATAGTACGGCAACTAAACTATAAACCGGTCTCCAACTACACTATGAGACCGGTGAGAAAGAAACCCTATCAAGAGCAAACCTTATACTTGCGCATTCCACTTGAGCTCGATGATGACGATCTTGACCTCAACAAGATGGAACGCCTTTCTTGATTGTGCTTTCTTGACGAAGTCTTGTGGATTGCTCCCCCATAATCCACCATGGGAGAGCTTCTTCTTTGGCGCATCTTCACATATCCATGATCACCATATGGATGGCAAGAGTCAAGCAAAGGATCTCTTCGAGATGGCTCATCTTGAACTTGCACTTCATTTCTTCATGGCAAGCTTCAAGCATATGATCTCTTCGAGTTGGTTCATCTTGAACTTGCACTTGATTTCTTCATGGCAAGTTTCAAGCAGATGATCTCTTCGAGTTGGTTCATCTTGAACTTGCACTTCATTTCTTCATGTTGATGTCTTGAAGTAACTTGAGGGCTCACTTCATCTTCATCTTCAAGACATACTTGACACTTGATATCCTTCATCAATTTCTTCTTATTGTAACCATGAAGCCAACATATGGTTCAAGCATTGCCTATGGACAACACCTACAAATATAACTTAATGCAAACATTAGTCCATAGGGATTGTCATTAATTACCAAAACCACACATGGGGGCTCCATGCACTTTCAGCGGCGCGCCCAAGGGTGGGGCCGCGCCCCCTAGGGTGTGGCCGCCTCGTCGCCCCTCTTCGTCTCCTCTTCGGACTTTTGGAAGGCTCCGTGCAAAATAAGACCGTGGGCTTTTGTTTCGTCCAATTCCGAGAATATTTCCTGTGTAGGATTTCTGAAACCAAAAACAGCAGAAAACGAGAACTGACGCTTCGGCATCTTGTTAATAGATTAGTGCCGGAAAATGCATAAAAATGATATAAAGTGTATATAAAACATGTGAGTATTGTCATAAAACTAGCATGGAACATAAGAAATTATAGATACGTTTGAGACGTATCATAGCGCGGCAGCGGCGGCTGCACAGGCGCATCGTACTCGGAGACCAGGGCGCCGACCTTCGCCATCTTGTCGTCCGTCATGTTGTCCGGGAAGTCGAAGTTGCGGCCCTCCGCCATGGCCTGCTGCCATTCGTTGAAGACGACCGCGACGTAGTCGTTGCTGTCGTCCTTCACCTCCTCATTATGGTAGGCGAGCGCCTCGATGTAGTCGTCGTCGTCGTAGGCAGCGTAGGCGTCGTCGTCCTCCTCGTCGCGGCCGTCGTCGTCGATGTACTGCGCCTGCTGACGACGCGCCGGTGCCTGCTGACGATGCGTCGCCGCCTCCTGTCTTCGTGGACGGGCCGGCGGTGCAGACGCGAAGGGAAAATCCCTGTCGCCCATGAAGCCTGTCCTCCTTCTCCTATCTGTCTCCGTCGACAGATAGGTACGCCAACTAGGCGAGTCGATGGCGTACACTGGATCGGCGCGGAGGTCCGGCGGCAGGTACCGCCTCCGTCGCCGGATCTCCGCGCTCCGATATGGCTCGCGCACAGGGACGGGAGGGATGGGCACCCGGCGGCAGCTGAGCCGCCAGCCGCCAGGGAGTTCCACGCCGGAGCAGGCGTCGTCGCCCGGCACCCATTTGTCGTGCATGAGCCTCCCCACCGTGACGGGGAGGGGCACCCTCTTGCTGCCGCTGCCGGAGGCCTCGAAATCGTTCTTCCTCCCCATGGCGCTGCGGCGGTGGTGTTGCGAGTGGAAGTGTGGGCGAAGGACGAACGCGGCCGGTGGACTTTTAAGGGCGGCCGCGCGCGGGATACGATGCCATTGAAGGCGGCGCAGAAGCCCAGCCGCCGCCCGCCAGTGCGCGCGCAGAACAGGCAGTCGCGCCATTGATGGCGAAGGCTGCGGCGCAGACGCGGAAGCGCTGACCGCCGAAGCGGTGCGCTCGATGCAGACTCGCTGCCAGGCGGACCCGGTGGAGACGCGAGCGGACACTTTCCGCGATCACGCAACATCCGCGGAGACGCGGCAGGTTTGCGTCTCTGTGGACGCACCGGTCACTTTGCGTCGCGCCGCTGGAGAGGGTGCCAGACGCATTTTCGGTCAAAGCGGACGAAAACTGTCGCTCACGCGGCGCTGGAGATGCCCTGAGTAGGAATATAGTACACATTTTCGACAAACGACACGATTGAACTTTGGTAAAATTCTTTATTTATTGTTGTACTTTATTGGAGAAGACTTGAGTGTATGACACATAAAGATCAACGACACTCAGCTCAACATCGCGGATGCAAAATATGGACTTCCATGCTCATCTCCACCTTTTAATTTACTCATGTTATGAAAGGAATTTTGCATCTATCTATTATATACTAAGTTGATCCACATCATCAAAATTAATTTAACCGTTTAGATCTGTAATTTTAATGGACAAGATTTAAAGATTTTACGTAACACATAAAAATATATCTATCTATTATATACTAAAAGCACAATACATCTATCTATCTATTATATACTAAAAGCACAATACATGGTCTAAAATAGAGACACTACGTTGATCCACATCATCAGAATTAATTTAACCGTTAGATCTGTAATTTTAATGGACAAGATTTAAAGATTTTACGTAACACATAAAAATATATTTTATAGACATATGTGATATGTCACGTGTCAACTTCCATTGGAAAGAAAAATAAAAGGAGTAGTCTTGAGCCATTACATGTACACCCATCACGTGTTCCTCACAAAAAAAAGGCCCACGTGGATTATATATGGAAGGAACCATTAGCTTTCCTGCTAGTATTCTAAGAACCATCACGTTACGTTTATTGCACATAAAATAAAAATATATATTGAAATTAGTTTCCAGTTATGATTTAACTTTGAACTAATTGTATGTCTATAATTTTTTTGATGGTAAAAAAGTACCGAATGTTAATAGGAATGTAGAGTGGCCAAAATATACATAACTAATATCTCAACGGCAGGAATTTCCGGAAAATGTATCCGATCAATATACAGTTATCCACGTACGTATGATGAGGCTACAAAAATTGGATTCACGCTTTACTTAAATCATAGACACGTGGCATGATGTAGGGGGTCGTCGGTGTACACCTGTACGGTGTACAATCTCACATGCCAAGCGCTCGAAAATAGTTGTCGGCAAAACCGGTTTGTCACCATATGTGTGGGCATGTAGAGGGTTTTATGGGATGCGCCATCGACAAAATATGACCGCCGTCATACATGCCATCATGATGAAGCTTCCCGTCGACAAAATCACAGCTGTCGGCTTAGATTCCAGCTATGTGGCATGCAGTTTCGTCCACCGACGGAAGGCTCGCGGCAGTAGGTGTATGCCTAGGGCCACGTTAGAGGCCCTCGACATATACGGTATGCCGAGGGTGGCCGTCGGAGGCAGACCATTTTTATTTTACTTAAATCATAGACACGTGACATGATGTAGGGGGGCGTTCGGTGTGTACAGTCTGACATGCCAAGCGCTCGAAAATAGTTGTCGGCAAAACTGGTTTGTCACCATATAGGTGGGCATGTAGGGTGTTTTATCGGATGAGCCATCGACAAAATATCACCGCCGTCATACATGCCATTATGCCGAAGCTTCCCGTCGGCAAAATCATAGATGTCGGCATAGATTCCAGCTAAGTGGCATGCAGTTCCGTCCACCGACGGAAAACTGGCGTCAGTAGGTGTATGCCTAGGGCCACGTTATAGGCCCTCGACATATACGGTATGTCCGAGGGTGGCCGTCGGCAGACCATTTTTATTTTTTATTTTAATTTTATTTCCGACTACTTAGTTGTGCTTCAAACAAAAAGTGGTTCGAATAAAATAATTTACAATCTTACTACAGAAATGATAATGGCACAACTATTTTTGTATTTAGGTGGACTATAGACCTATGCACAAGGTAATGTGAATATATTTGAAACTATGAGTTGATTTTATTCTACTTTTGGCATAATAAGGATGATGAACAAAATAGTTTAAAATAGTAGAATGGAAATCATAATAACGATTTGTGTTTGTATTTACATGGACTACAGAACGGTATATAATGTAATGTAAATATCTTTGAAATTATGCAGTATTGACACAACATGGATAATGCCATCGCATTTGCGAGGGCCACCCTTCTAGGAAAATTTCATCGTATTTGTTTATAATACACATACCCTATATTAAAGTAAAGAAGAGAAAGTAAGGCTAGAAAATTCTATGGTGAAGCAAACCACGTACATCAATGATACATGTATCAATCTTATACTTAGTTAAGTGTGGTTGATTGATTTTTATTTTTGTACATAAACACATCCGGTAATTGCTCTAGTGGATATTTTAGTTCACTACACCATGTTGATATTGACCTATTTTATCTTTGAGTGTAGGTTTAATGCCACTTATAGAATAGCTAGCTCGGCAATTCTTTGTTTTTTGAGTTATTAATACCATGTGCTAATGACCATACAATAAGTTATTAGTATACATAGAAATTTATTTTGGAGCAGCGTGAGTATATGTTTATTTTATAAATCACACAATGATCATTAGTCTACAAATTTATGTTCCCATGATTATCATATTATATGTGATGTATTATCAATAGGGGCCATGGAGTCAAAATAGTGATGTTCAATCCGGTAGCATGATAATATGAAAATTTTAATTTATAGCAAACACTTTCAATGGAGTAAAAACTGCATGCGCTTTTGCGAGGGCCACCGTGCTAGTTAAGAACTAAAAATAAACATGGCTGACTTGTACATAAGCCTTGTTTATTTTCATGCACCCGTCTGGTCACTGGTTGTATTGTACTTGCTTATTTTATTTATGTAGTATTTTTCAGATCTAAGTATTTTATACTCAGTTATCTATAGTTAAAATTATTACTTAACATAATTCACCTAGTATATAGTTTAAACTTTCTATTCATGTGTCCTATTCTATTTTCACAGTATCTCTCCCTTGTTCTTCATTGTAAATTATTTTCTTATTTTCCTGCATGTGTCCCTGTTATTTATGCATGTTTCATTGCCATCATAAAGTTAGGCACCAAAGTAATTCTTCGTGTGATGTTTCTTTTAAATATATTTAGTATTTTTTACAAATAGTTATGCCTAAAAATAGTTAGCTTGTACTTTAACAGCGCATCCACTTCATCCACATGTCTCATCATCACTCACTGCTTTACATTTGAATGCAGCGTATGCTACCAGATCATTCTATGGATGCTCCATCTTACAACTTGATCAATCAAGCACATGTGACCAAATCTTCTATTTTTATGGATTAAAATCAATCATTCACAATAATAAGAATGATTTAACTCTGATGGATAAACAACCTAGCTTTCAGGAGTCACACAAACGTATCTAAAAATATATAGATATTTAGAACATTTGACCCGCAAATTGGGAATACAAAACCCCCAAACATACAACTTTCTTTCGACATATTTGATAAATAATCGAGCACCACCATGTCACACATGTGATAATTATATCCTCTTGCCAATTTCGACTATTTAAGTAGTTCATACTTCATACCCCAATCGAGACCCACGGGGTGTGGATGCAGTATTTCATGAGTGTCTGGATTATGGAGGGAGGGGTGTAGTCAGCAATGCCCCAGGACGAATCAACAACACCGGAGGTGATCCACTGCTCCGTTTCATTGGTAAGATTGTACATGTAGATTCCCATGCCTTCATCTTGTTCGTCACTTTTGCTGAAGTAGAAGACACAGTTGCTGTCGATGGAGGAGAATATGTTGGAGTCAACAGACACACACCTCTTGCCGAGGAAGAGTGCACGGCCACCGATGCTTCTCACGGGCTCGACCACCTTACTTTCGATGTTCACCTTAAAAACATCCACACCGCGGCGTGGGCCTTGACGATGGACAACCAGTAACATCTCCCCAGAAGATTCGATGACGTGATAGCAACCTTGATGGAAATACATCTTGCTGGGAAGAACGGCGGTGATGCTCCTATGGAGACCATCGGTGGACTTAACGCCCCAGATGGTACGTACCTTGTCCGGCAGGCCATGCTCCACAATGGCGAAGTTCTTGGCATCAGGCATGGCGGAGTACGCGGTGCCCAGCAACGGTGCATCGTCCAAGGTTAGGGTAGGGGAAGGACCAACCTGGTGGACATAGGCGACGGTGTTGCGCACTAAGTCAGGTATGGGCGCCGCAAAACTGATGGATGCACGCATGAAAGGGTTGATGACATGCGCCACATGTGGAGGCCTCCTGCTCGCAAGGACAAGGAGGCCGCCAGTGCTCGTCACGAAGCAGTAGTTGTGGAGACGAGGGAGCTCCACGCGGACCAAACGGCCGGTGGCAGTGTTGAGGAAGAAGCGTTCTCCTTGGTCGCTCATGGACTCATCGTCAAGCATGACCCAGCGCCGCAGGCGGAAGCGAGGGTCCGCCGGGCAGGTCTTGGGGTCGTCGGTGCCCGTGCGCCAGCCACTGCAGACGGCGCGCATGCTCATGTAGTAGTCCAAGTCGTCGGTGGCGAGGAGGTAGTTGCCTATGCAGCGAACGAGGTCAGCTGGGAGTGAGGACGCCATTGCAGAGACTGCGTGCTGCTAGCTAGGAAACACGAGTGCTCGCTGTGTAGGCGATGGGATGGTCGCAAGTTCTTATGCGGTTGTGCGATTTGGGGATGGGTGATATATGGTGCTTAAGTAGTGGTCTGGATTGGGTGTGAAAGCAGTGTGCTTTTGCCGCGCTAGCTGCACACGTGCATATTTGGCAAGGAAAAAAATAGCGTGCTATAACAGAATAGCGTGGGTCAAAAAATACGCTATTAGCATGCTATAGCATGCTATTAACGCGAATAGCGCGCTATAGCGTCGAAATAGCGTAGCGTCGGCTCTCCAGATATGCTATAGCGGCTATTAGCGTTAGAATAGCGCGCTATTTTTTTCCATGATATTTGGTACTTCTTGATTCGTGATTTCGTGAGTCTAAATCAAATGGAAATCGTGAGCGTTTTTACACAACGGATATGTAATGCTTACCAAATATGGTGCGAAACTATGTGTCAAAATAAAATATAGTAGGAAACACACACGCACCCGGATATCAACTCACGTTGCCATTCGTGTTTGAGCGCCAAATCAAACCATACAACCCAAACACGGAAACTGACCTTTTTCAGAAAAAGGAAAAAAACTCCGGCAAAATATACTCACATCGTTGCAGCTCGGAGGATTGACATCCCACGCCCCACGGTGGGCGCCACTGTCGTGGATATGACCACGGGCAGGTGCTACAGGGTGCAACACTTCGTTGATGCGGGAGCAAGGCGGTGTAGTCATCTGCGAACCGAGGTGCACAAGACGCAAGGTTTTACCCAGGTTTAGCCCCTTCGGAGAGTAAAAGGCCTACGTCCTGCTAGATCTATTACTCAGTGGAGAATTACAATTGGGGGCTCAGTCGGGGGAGCACCGAGAGCTATGGAGGTGAGATGCGATCTTGGATTGTGTGTCCTTTAGGGTTTAGCTCGGGGGTTTATATAGGCACCCCCGATATAGGGTTACATGCGGATAAGTCCGAATCATATCAGTTGCTAATCTAGATCTTCAGTCGCCTGGGCCTTTGGTCCAGTCACCAACCCAGAGGTTTAGGCTCAGTCGCTCCAGGGTTTTAGGCCTAGTCGCCACTGTCGACTGAATTTCTCCCTGGGCCTTCACTCCTGCGGCGAGTGAGACTGATGATGCACCCCCTTGGGCATATCCCCATCAGTAGTCCCCGAGCGCGTCATGGATTCCGTAAGAGCTTGAGGCAGGGCGCGAAGAGGCTTGGCGATGGATCAAGGTGAATCGACGGCGAGCTCCTGGAACAAAAGGAACAAACAGGACCTCAGTCCTTAGTCGTAACGAGCCAGTCGAAGTTGTCCAGTCGACATTGGTCAATTGGCTAAGTTAATTGCAGAGATCCACTTTGCGCAAGCCAGTCGGTGTGAGCCAGTCGACGCAGGTCAGTCGGCATGAATCGTCCAGGGGGGCGCACGTGGGGATTCCAATGGCTAGTTTCACGTTGACCGAGGCGCAAGCCGTTGCTCCGCAATTGATCGTTGGGCTTGACGTGACCGGTAACGGCTAGTTAACAGCTGCGCAGATAACTCCGCCGCGAATCTCGGCCGTTGATCTCCGGACACCAATTGCGGGGAGGCATTGAACAGCGGATATCCTTCCTTATCCGGGGCGAGTGAGAGGGTATAAAGGCCCAGTCCGTGACATAGTGAGAGTCACTTCGCCCCACTTCTTCTTCTTCTTCTTCATTCCTCTCCTTCTCTGCCCGCAACCTTCGATCCTCTCCGCTCGAGCTCTGATGATCGTGATGGCTGCGAAGGGATGGACAAGGTCCAAGGTGACCAAGGAGGCGCTCATCCCGTACATCTCTACTAGCATTATCCCCGAGATGAATCGCGAGAGGTGGCGGGTACCGGCAGCGAACGAGACGGAACCACTGCCGCGGACGGGGGAGTCCGTGATCTTCATGAGCTTCCTCGATCGCGGTTTCGTGGTGCCAACCTTCGACTTCCTGCGCCAGCTGCTCGCCTTCTACAACATCAAGATATCCGATCTCGGTCCCCACGGCGTCCAGGGATCTCCCTATTCGTGGCGCCGTGCGAGTGTTACTTGGGCTACCCGCCCTATTTCCCGTTGTGGGTCTCCATCTTCCATGGGTAGGCGGCTCGAGTGAGCGAGAGCGACCAGTCGCTCATCCCGAACGGCGGGATCACCTTCCAAGTGAAGTCCGGGTAGGCTTTCATCGACATGGCGCTCCCGAAGAAGGCGCAAGCCCAGTGGCATAAATACTGGTTTTACGTCAAGGAGCACACGCGGAAGGGCGACATCGCCATCCCGCAGTACTCACCCGAGTCGAGCGTGCCGCGGCGACTGGACGTGCATTCGCTTCCACGCAAGAAGGAGGAGGTGGTGAAGGAGATGCGAACGGCGATCCAGTCGCTAAAGGACTCGGGGCTGACCGCAACCAACCTCTACAACTCCTGGATCGCCCGGCGACTGGTACCATTGCGGAGTCGGGGCCACTACATGTGGGAGTACAACGGGCAGAACGACTGCACCCGCACCACCGCCGCCGAGTGGACCGAGGCTGAGTACTGAAGGGTGCTCTCCAAAATCACCACGACGACGTTTACTTCATTCGACGCCGAGCTGCAGCCCTTCTCGGAGGATAAGCCCGCTCCAAAGGTAATTGGTGACTTGCTGCTTTATGACGAGTAGCTAGGATTCTTCGCCTTTTTAACTCATTTCTTGGTCTTGATGCAGCGGTGGCAAAAGATCACCAACCACCTGCCCCCACTCGCCGGAAAGGAGCCTCCAGAGATGATCGAGGGCGAGGAGGGTGACGAGGAGGAAGAGGAGGACGAGGGGGAGCGCATGGAATTGGATTCCGAGGCACCCAGCCACGAAGCTACGGGCCGCACCCGGGGATTGAAGAGAGGGGCGGCCTCCTCCTCGCAGACATCCCTGGAGGAGACCATGGAAGAGGAGGAGGAGGAGACGACCTCCCCGCCAGAGGGGAATGCGGCTGTCAGCCGGCCTGACGAGCCGCAGCCCAAGCGACTGCGCCAAACCGTCTTGGAGGGTGGAATGGCGCTCCGGCGCCCACTCGGGGCCACGCTCAAGGCGGGGGAGCGAGTCGGCCCGGGCGTGAAGACGCTGCCGACGGTGAAGTAAGGTTTGCACGCTCTCTGATTCGCTTGTTATTGGTGGGAACCGGCCTGACTGTGATGCCTTGCAGGCCAAGAAGAAGGTCTTGAAGAAGTCCGCCCCGCACGCGGGGCGGCCGCGACAAAGGCGGCCGAGGCAAAGAAAGCAACCGATGCGAAGAAGATGGCGGACGAGGCGAAGAGGGTGGCGGATGAGGCTGTCGGTGAAGCGACAGCGTCGCTGGCAGAGGCAGCGGCTACAAAGAAGGCCGCTAACGCCGAGGCCGCTAGGCAAGCTGCAGAGGCCGATGCGGCAAAGAAGGTCGCCGAGGGCGAAGCAGTTAAGAAGGCCGCCGAAGCCGAGGCGGAGAAGAGGGCGACTGAGGCCGAGTCGCCAGACGTGGCGACCTCTGTGCTCAAGGAGCAGGTCGTCCCCGAGGGAGGCAGGGTGCCAAGGGGTTCTGGTGCGGCGTCGGTGGCGTCGCACAGGAAGCGATGGACGAAGATGGCTGCAGACCGCACTGACGATCCCCTCACGCCGGAGGTAGACACGGCATCAACTGAGGCGGCGATGCACGCTCCCCGCACGGAAGAGGGAGAAGAGATGCGCACGGCCAACCAGATGCCAATGGCCTCCTTGACGTTCGTCGAGATGCACAGGGCTCTCGGTGATCTTCATGTGGTATGTACTGTACATGCGGAGTATGGCCTCCTTGACGTTCGCCGAGATGCATAGAGCTCTCGGTGATCTTCATGTGGTAAGTACTGTACCTGCGGAGTATGGCCTCCTCCTAGTCCTTGAGGGTCGACTTGGGATGAAGGGGCGAGTCGAGTATATTTCCGCTTGGAGCCAGACGACTGACATTTTTCCTGTTTGATTTTTTTGCAGGCTGAGGTGAAGCATCTGAACGCGCTGGTGGAGGAAGCGGCACGCGAGGAAGAACCGCCCCCTCATCACTATCGGTAGTAAGTTTCCTGTCATTTCCCCTTTTTTCCTTTGTTTGTGTTGAGAGGAATGTCTTCAATGTGGTGTTTTTGTAGCAGAGGCGCGTGAGAAGACACTCGCCGAGGCCGCCCATGCGGGGTATGTGAAGGAGTCATTGCCGAAGGAGGCCGAGGAGCGGGCGACTGCGGTTGAAGCGGCTGCCAAACACTCCGATTCGGAGGTGATGGACCTCACCCAAGTCTTTAACGACAAGAACAAGGAGCTTGAGGATGTAATCGTCGATTATAAGGGCAAGCTCGCCGCAGCGCTGCAGGAGAGGGACGAGGCGCGTACAGCGACCACCGCGGCCCAGAAGCAGCTGACCACGTGGAAGAAGAAGCATGCCGAAGAACTTGCTGCGGAGCAGGAGGCCTCGACCTCGACCATCTTGGTGTTGCAGAAGGAGAAGACCACCTTCGAAGCGTTCGTCCGGGAGATGTCATGGCAGCTCCTTAGTGAGTGTTTGTGCATTCTGATGTCTACGGGAGCTTCTATTCTTGTAGACAGTGTTGGGCCTCCAAGAGCAGAGGTTTGTAGAACAGCAGCAAGTTTCCCTTAAGTGGATACCCAAGGTTTATCGAACTCAGGGAGGAAGAGGTCAAAGATATCCCTCTCATGCAACCCCGCAACCACAAAGCAAGAAGTCTCTTGTGTCCCCAACACACCTAATAGGTGCACTAGTTCGGCGAAGAGATAGTGAAATACAGGTGGTATGAATAAGTATGAGCAGTAGCAACGGTGCCAGAAAAGTGCTTGCGTGTAATTGATGGTGGTGGTATTGCAGCAGTAGTAACGCAGTAAAACGATGAAACAAGCGGTAGTAACGCGAGTAGTAACGCAGCGAGTAGTAAACAAGCAATAGTAACTCAGCGAGTATTTAGGAACAAGGCCTAGGGATTACACTTTCACTAGTGGACACTCTCAACATTGATCACATAACAGAACAGATAAATGCATACTCTACACTTTGTTGGATGATGAACACATTGCGTAGGATTACACGAACCCTCAATGCCGGAGTTAACAAGCTCCACAATAATGCTCATGTTTTAGTAACCTTTAGTGTAAGATAGATCAACGCTACTAAACCAAGTACTAGCATAGCATGCACACTCGTCACCTTCATGCATATGTAGGAGGAATAGATCACATCAATATTATCATAGCAATAGTTAACTCCATAATCTACAAGAGATCATGATCATAGCATAAACCAAGTACTAACACGGTGCACGCACTGTCACCTTTGCACACATGCAGGAGGAATAAACTACTTTAATAACACATCACTAGAGTAGCACATAGATAGTAGTGATACAAAACTCAGATGAATCTCAATCATGTAAAGCAGCTCATGAGATCATTGTATTGAAGTACATGGAGAGAGATTAACCACATAGCTACCGGTACAGCCCCGAGCCTCGATGGAGAACTACTCCCTCCTCATGGGAGCAGCAGCGGTGATGAAGATGGCGGTGGAGATGGCAGCGGTGTCGATGGAGAAGCCTTCCGGGGGCACTTCCCCGCTCCGGCAGGGTGCCGGAACGGAGATCCTGTCCCCCAGATCTTGGCTTCGCGATGGCGGCGGCTCTGGCAGGTTTCTGTGGGTTTCGTCAATTGGTATCGGGTTTTCTGATCCAGGGGCTTTTTATAGGCGGAGAGGCGGCGCAGGAAGGTCGAAGGGGGCCCACACCCTAGGGGGGCGCGCCCCCCCCCTTGGCCGCGCCGGGGTAGGGTTTGGTGGCCCCGCCTCCCTTCTCCGGCGGTTCTCGTGTGTTCTGGATGCTTCCGGGTAAAATAGGAACCTGGGCGTTGATTTCGTCCGATTCCGAGAATATTTCGTTACTAGGATTTCGAAACCAAAAACAGCGAGAAAACAGGAACCGGCACTTCGGCATCTTGTTAATAGGTTAGTTCCGGAAAATGCACGAATATGACATAAAGTGTGCATAAAACATGTAGATAACATCAATAATGTGGCATGGAACACAAGAAATTATCGATACGTTGGAGACGTATCAGCATCCCCAAGCTTAGTTCTGCTCGTCCCGAGCAGGTAAAACGATAACAAAGATAATTTCTGGAGTGACATGCTGATGTCTACGTTCCCCCTCCTTTCCTGTAGACAGTGTTGGGCCTCCAAGAGTAGAGGTTTGTAGAACAGCAGCAAGTTTCCCTTAAGTGGATACCCAAGGTTTATCGAACTCAGGGAGGAAGAGGTCAAAGATATCCCTCTCATGCAACCCCGCAACCACAAAGCAAGAAGTCTCTTGTGTCCCCAACACACCTAATAGGTGCACTAGTTCGGCGAAGAGATAGTGAAATACAGGTGGTATGAATAAGTATGAGCAGTAGCAACGGTGCCAGAAAAGTGCTTGGCGTGTAGTTGATGGTGGTGGTATTGCAGCAGTAGTAACGCAGTAAAACAGTAAACCAGCAGTAGTAACTCAGCAGTATTTAGGAACAAGGCCTAGGGATTACACTTTCACTAGTGGACACTCTCAACATTGATCACATAACAGAATAGATAAATGCATACTCTACACTTTTGTTGGATGATGAACACATTGCGTAGGATTACACGAACCCTCAATGCCGGAGTTAACAAGCTCCACAATAATGCTCATGTTTTAGTAACCTTTAGTGTAAGATAGATCAACGCTACTAAACCAAGTACTAGCATAGCATGCACACTGTCACCTTCATGCATATGTAGGAGGAATAGATCACATCAATATTATCATAGCGATAGTTAACTCCATAATCTACAAGAGATCATGATCATAGCATAAACCAAGTACTAACACGGTGCACGCACTGTCACCTTTGCACACATGCAGGAGGAATAAACTACTTTAATAACACATCACTAGAGTAGCACATAGATGAATTGTGATACAAAACTCGTATGGATCTCAATCATGTAAAGCAGCTCATGAGATCATTGTATTTAAGTACATGGAAGAGAGATTAACCACATAGCTACCGGTACAGCCCCGAGCCTCGATGGAGAACTACTCCCTCCTCATGGGAGCAGCAGCGGTGATGAAGATGGCGGTGGAGATGGCAGCGGTGTTGATGGAGATGGCAGCGGTGTCGATGGAGAAGCCTTCCGGGGCACTTCCCCGCTCCGGCAGGGTGCCGGAACAGAGTTCCTGTCCCCCGAATTGGAGTTTCGCGATGGCGGCGGCGCCACAGTAACTTTTCTGGAGTTTCGTCAATTGGTACTGCGTTTTTAGGTCGAAAGGGGTTATATAGGCGAAGAGGCGGCGCAGGAGGGCTGGCAGGGTGGCCCCACCATAGGCCGGCGCGGCCGGAGGCCAGCCCGCGCGGCCCTATGGTGTGGGGCCCCCGGCCCCTCTCCGACTCTTCTTCGGTGTTCGGAGCCTTCCGGGAAAAATAGGAGGTTTGGCGTTGATTTCGTCCAATTCCGAGAATATTGCCCGAACAGCCTTTCGGAACCAAAAACAGCTAGAACAACGAATCGGCCTTTCGGCATCTTGTTAATAGGTTAGTTCCACAAAATGCACGAATATGACATAAAGTGTGCATAAAACATGTAGATAACATCAATAATGTGGCATGGAACACAAGAAATTATCGATACGTTGGAGACGTATCAGCATCCCCAAGCTTAGTTCTGCTCGTCCCGAGCAGGTAAAACGATAACAAAGATAATTTCTGGAGTGACATGCCATCATAACCTTGATCATACTATTTGTAAAGCATATGTAGTGAATGCAGCGATCAAAACAATGTATATGACACGAGTAAACAAGTGAATCATATAGCAAAGACTTTTCATGAATAGCACTTTCAAGACAAGCATCAATAAGTCTTGCATAAGAGTTACTCATAAAGCAATAAATTCTTAGTAAAAGGTATTGAAGCAACATAATGGAAGATTAAGTTTCAGCGGTTGCTTTCAACTTGTAACATGTATATCTCATGGATAATTGTCAATGCAAAGCAATATAACAAATGCAATATGCAAATATGTAAGAATCAATGCAAAGTTCACACAAGTGTTTGCTTCTTGAGGTGGAGAGAAATAGGTGAACTGACTCAACATTGAAAGTAAAAGAATGGTCCTCATAGAGGAAAAGCATCGATTGCTATATTTGTGCTAGAGCTTTGATTTTGAAAACATGAAACAATTTTGTCAACGGTAGTAATAAAGCATATGCATCATGTAAATTATATCTTATAAGTTGCAAGCCTCATGCATAGTGTACTAATAGTGCTCGCACCTTGTCCTAATTAGCTTGGACTACCTGGATTATCACCGCAATACATATGCTTTAACCAAGTTTCACAAAGGGGTACCTCTATGCCGCCTGTACAAAGGTCTAAGGAGAAAGCTCGCATTTGGATTTCTCGCTTTTGATTATTCTCAACTTAGACATCCATACCGGGACAACATAGACAACAGATAATGGACTCCTCTTTTAATGCTTTAAGCATTTGACAACAATTAATTCTTTTCTCATTAGAGACTTGAGGATATTTGTCCAAAACTGAAACTTCCACCATGAATCATGGCTTTAGTTAGCGGCCCAATGTTCTTCTCTCACAATATGCATGCTCAAACCATTCAACTCAGTGTAGATCGCCCTTACTTCCGACAAGACGAACATGCATAGCAACTCACATGAAATTCAACAATGAGTTGATGGCGTTCCCAAGTAAACATGGTTATCGCACAACAAGCAACTTAATAAGAGATAAAGTGCATAATTACATATTCAATACCACAATAGTTTTTAAGCTATTTGTCCCATGAGCTATATATTGCAAAGGTGAATGATGGAATTTTAAAGGTAGCACTCAAGCAATTTACTTTGGAATGGCGGGAAAATACCATGTAGTATAGGTAGGTATGGTGGACACAAATGGCATAGTGGTTGGCTCAA
>NC_061511.1:14585357-14664125 GCF_022539505.1 Lolium rigidum | reverse complement strand
GGCCCCACACAACAGGCCGGCGCGGCCCAAGCCCTGGCCGCGCCGCCCTAGCGTGTGGCCGCCTCGTGGCCCCACTTCTTATCCTCTTCGGTCTTCTGGAAGCTTCGTGGAAAAATAGGCCCCTGGGCGTTGATTTCGTCCAATTCCGAGAATATTTCCTTACTAGGATTTCTGAAACCAAAAACAGCAGAAAACAACAACTGGCTCTTCGGCATCTCGTCAATAGGTTAGTGCCGGAAAATGCATAATAATGACATATAATGTGTATAAAACATGTGAGTATCATCATAAAAGTAGCATGGAACATAAGAAATTATAGATACGTTTGGGACGTATCAAACTCCGAAGGTGCACTTTAGGGGATTGAGCTTGATCTGGTAGTGCCGGAGGTTGGCGAACGTCTCGATGAGGTCGGCGACTAGGTCATCTTGCCGAGTCGACTTGACCACCACATCGTCGATGTACACATAAACGCAGCTCCCGATTTGGCTTTCGAGGCAACTGTTCATGCATCGCTGATATGTGGCTCCGACGTTTTTGAGGCCAAAGGTCATGGCGTTGTGACAGTTGGCGCCAAGTGGCGTGATGAACGCTTGTATTTTCCTTATCCTCGACCGCCATGTTGATTTGGTTGTACCCGGAGTATGCGTCGAGGAAGCACATCAACTCCGAGCCCGCGATGGCGTCGATGATCTGATCGATCAGCGGAAGGACAAATGGGTCCTTGGGGCAGGCCCCATTGAGGCTGGTGTAGTCTATACACATGCACCATGTTTTGTTTTTCTTCAACACTAGGACTGGGTTTACCAGCCACTTGGGGTGCTTGATTTCCATAATGAACCAGACGGCGAGTAGCCGGTTCACTTCTTCGGCGATTGCGCGTCGTCGCTCTTCGCCTACGGGTCGCATTGTCTGTTTGACGGGACGCGCAGTCGGATCAACATGTAGTTTGTGCTCAACAAGTTCTCATGGCCGGGACACCTGGGATATCAGAAGGTTTCCATGCAAAGATATCTCGATTCTCACAGAGGAACTTGATGAGCGCGCTTTCCTATTTGGCGAACAGGCCCGTCCCAATGATAACTTGCCTACTGGGATCTTTCTCTACCAAATCTACTCGACGTGTGTCAGTCGTCGGCTGGAAGATCGACGAGGACGAGTCGAGTTCGGTTGGCTTCTCGAGGATGGAGGGGTCGTTGTTGTCGACTGGGTACTTGGCGAGTTCGGCGGTGTTGTCGCGCTCCGAGGCGATGACGGCATCGGCGAGCTTGGCGCCCCTGTCCTCGCACTCCAGGGCCATCTCGGGGTCGCCGCGGACGGTGATGATGCCGCTCGGCCCCGACATCTTCATTATGTTGTAGGCATAGTGTGGCGTGGCCATGAACTTGGCGAACGCCTGGCGGCCGAGGACGCAGTGGTAGGGGTTGTGGAAGTTTGCCACCTCGAAGGAGATCCGCTCGGTGTGGTAGTTTGCCGACATGCCAATTGTCACCGGCAGTGTCACCTTGCCGATTGGGAAGGCCTGCCTTCAGGGGACGATGTCGTGGAAGGTGACGCTCGTCTCTTCAAGGCGCGAGTCGGGTAGTTGGAGCCGCTGTAAGGTGTCGTAGTATATAATGTTGATGGAGCTTTTCCATCCATCAAGGTCTTGGAGAGACAGTAGTCGGCGACCTTGGGCTTGACGATTAAGGCCACTCGCCCTGGGTACTCGATGCGTGGAGCGTGATCCTCGTGGCTCCACGTGATGCTCTACTCGGACCAGCTGAGCCAGCGCGAGCCGTCTGCGACGACTACGTTGATAGCCACCGCCCACGCGAGAACTTTCTTGTCGCAGCGGTCGCTGACCCCGGTGAAGGTGTGGAGGGACCCGACGCTGCGACCAAAGCCGTCATCCTTGGGCTGGTCCTGGTCCTTGTTGCAGTCCTTGTTCTAGTCGCCGCCGCCGTTCTCCTTGGAGTGGCGGGCTTTCTTGATCTGCTTAAGGGAAAAGCAGTTCCCAGTCGTGTGCATCGAAGGCTTGCCCTCTCTGCTATGGTAGATGCACGGGGCATCAAGCAGGCTGTGCGGGTCGAATCGCTTGCCTGGCGGGCGGTCCTCTCGCGGGCCGTGGTTGTCGCGGCAGGAGTACTTCGGGTCACATTGGCCATAGTTGGCGTTGGCGACGAACTCGGAGTTGCCACCGTTGATGTAGCGCTTGCCGCTGCTTGGGCGAGTGCCGAAGCGATAGTCGTCGCGGAGATTGTCGGGTCGAATGGGGCGGCGATTGCGCCGCTGGCCGTACTCATCATCCAAGTCGACCGTGGGGTCTTCATCGGCGTAGCGCTGAGTGATGTTGAACAGCTCGGCGATAGAGATGTTGTCCCTGCTAACGCGCCTGAGCTTGGCGCCGAGTGGTTAGTATCGGCAGCACCGCCGGAAGCAGTAAATTTCCGTGTCGGTGCTGATGCCGATGGAGGTCGTCCACATGTCCTGCCGGCGTTGCACCCATCGGCAAGTCGATTCGCGGGGGCCCTGGATGCAGTGGTCCAGGTCCTCGATGGTGGTGGCTGATGGCGTGTAACTCACACGTTCGTTGGGAACCCCAAGAGGAAGGTATGATGCGCACAGCAGCAAGTTTTCCCTCAGAAAGAAACCAAGGTTTATCGAACCAGGAGGAGCCAAGAAGCACGTTGAAGGTTGATGGCGGCGGGATGTAGTGCGGCGCAACACCAGGGATTCCGGCGCCAACGTGGAACCTGCACAAAACAACCAAAGTACTTTGCCCCAACGAAACAGTGAGGTTGTCAATCTCACCGGCTTGCTGTAACAAAGGATTAACCGTATTGTGTGGAAGATGATTGTTTGCAGAGAAAACAATAAAACAAGTATTGCGGTAGATTGAATGCGATGTAAAGAATAGGACCGGGGTCCACGAGTTCACTAGAGGTGTCTCTCCCATAAGATAAAAGCATGTTGGGTGAACAAATTACGGTCGGGCAATTGACAAATAGAGAGGGCATAACAATGCACATACATGATATGATAAATATTGTGAGATTTAATTGGGCATTACGACAAAGTACATAGACCGCTATCCGGCATGCATCTATGCCTAAAAAGTCCACCTTCGAGTTATCATCCGAACCCCTTCCGGTATTAAGTTGCAAAACAACGGACAATTGCATTAAGTATGGTGCGTAATGTAATCAACAACTACATCCTTAGACATAGCATCAATGTTTTATCCCTAGTGGCAACGACACATCCACAACCTTAGAACTTTACGTCACTTGTCCCAGATTTAATGGAGGCATGAACCCACTATCGAGCATAAATACTCCCTCTTGGAGTTAAGAGCAAAAACTTGGCCGAGCCTCTACTAATAACGGAGAGCATGCAAGATCATAAACAACACATAGGTAATAGATTGATAATTAACATAACATAGTATTCTCTATCCATCGGATCCCGACAAACACAACATATAGTATTACGGATAGATGATCTTGATCATGTTAGGCAGCTCACA
Organism: Lolium rigidum; assembly: GCF_022539505.1. NCBI lineage: Eukaryota > Viridiplantae > Streptophyta > Magnoliopsida > Poales > Poaceae > Lolium > Lolium rigidum. Next base: position 14,660,617 of record NC_061511.1, on the reverse strand, counting down.
AGATCCAACAATGAAGCACATAAGGAGAAGACAACCATCTAGCTACTGCTATGGACCCATAGTCCAGGGGTGAACTACTCACTCATCACTCCGGAGGCGATCATGGCGATGAAGAGTCCTCCGGGAGATGATTCCCCTCTCCGGCAGGGTGCCGGAGGCGATCTCCTGAATCCCCCGAGATGGGATTGGCGGCGGCGGCGTCTCAGTAAGGTTTTCCGTATCGTGGCTCTCGGTACTGGGGGTTTCGCGACGGAGGCTTTAATTAAGTAGGCGAAAGGGTAGGTTAGGAGGGGACGCGAGGGGCCCACACCACAGGCCGGCGCGGCCAGGGCCTGGGCCGCGCCGCCCTGGTGTGTCGCCACCTCGTGGCCCCACTTCGACTCTCCCTCGGACTTCTGGAAGTTTCGTGGCAAAATAGGACCCTGGGCGTTGATTTCGTCCAATTCCGAGAATATTTCCTTTGTAGGATTTACGAAACCAAAAACGAGTAGAAAACGACAAGCGGCTCTTCGGCATCTTGTTAATAGGTTAGTGCCAGAAAATGCATAAATACGACATATAATGTGTATAAAACATGTAGATATCATCAATAATGTAGCATGGAACATAAGAAATTATCGATACGTCGGAGACGTATCAGCATCCCCAAGCTTAGTTCTGCTCGTCCCGAGCAGGTAAACGATAACAAAGATAATTTCTGGAGTGACATGCCATCATAACCTTGATCATACTATTGTAAACATATGTAATGAATGCAGCGATCAAAACAATGGTAATGATATGAGTAAACAAATGAATCATAAAGCAAAGACTTTTCATGAATAGTACTTCAAGACAAGCATCAATAAGTCTTGCATAAGAGTTAACTCATAAAGCAATAAATCAAAGTAAAGGTATTGAAGCAACACAAAGGAAGATTAAGTTTCAGCGGTTGCTTTCAACTTATAACATGTATATCTCATGGATATTGTCAATGTAAAGTAATATAACAAGTGCAATATGCAAGTATGTAGGAATCAATGCACAGTTCACACAAGTGTTTGCTTCTTGAGGTGGAGAGAGATAGGTGAACTGACTCAACATAAAAAGTAAAAGAAAGGTCCTTCAAAGAGGAAAGCATCGATTGCTATATTTGTGCTAGAGCTTTTATTTTGAAAACATGAAACAATTTTGTCAACGGTAGTAATAAAGCATATGAGTTATGTAAATTATATCTTACAAGTTGCAAGCCTCATGCATAGTGTACTAATAGTGCCTGCACCTTGTCCTAATTAGCTTGGACTACCGGATCATCGCAATACACATGTTTTAACCAAGTGTCACAAAGGGGTACCTCCATGCCGCCTGTACAAAGGTCTAAGGAGAAAGCTCGCATTTTGGATTTCTCGCTTTTGATTATTCTCAACTTAGACATCCATACCGGGACAACATGGACAACGAGATAATGGACTCCTCTTTAATGCATAAGCATGTGGCAACAATTAGTGTTCTCATATGAGATTGAGGATATATGTCCAAAGCTGAAACTTCCACCATGATTCATGGCTTTAGTTAGCGGCCCAATGTTCTTCTCTAACAATATGCATGCTCTAACCATTAAGGTGGTAGATCTCTCTTACTTCGGACAAGACGGACATGCATAGCAACTCACATGATATTCAACAAAGAGTTGATGGCGTCCCCGGGAACATGGTTATCGCACAACAAGCAACTTAATAAGAGATAAAGTGCATAAGTACATATTCAATACCACAATAGTTTTTAAGGCTATTTTGTCCCATGAGCTATATATTGCAAAGGCGAATGATGGAATTTTAAAGGTAGCACTCAAGCAATTTACTTTGGAATGGCGGAGAAATACCATGTAGTAGGTAGGTATGGTGGACACAAATGGCATAGTGGTTGGCTCAAGGATTTTGGATGCATGAGAAGTATTCCCTCTCGATACAAGGTTTAGGCTAGCAAGGTTTATTTGAAACAAACACAAGGATGAACGGTGCAGCAAAACTCACATAAAAGACATATTGTAAACATTATAAGACTCTACACCGTCTTCCTTGTTGTTCAAAACTCAATACTAGAAATTATCTAGACCTTAGAGAGACCAAATATGCAAACCAAATTTTAGCAAGCTCTATGTATTTCTTCATTAATGGGTGCAAAGTATATGATGCAAGAGCTTAAACATGAGCACAACAATTGCCAAGTATCAAATTATCCAAGACATTTTAGAATTACTACATGTAGCATTTCTCGATTCCAACCATATAACAATTTAACGAAGAAGATTCAACCTTCGTCTTGAACATTATGAGTAAAGCCTAAGGACATATTTGTCCATATGCAACAGCGGAGCGTGTCTCTCTCCCACACAGTGAATGCTAGGATCCATTTTATTCAAACAAAAAAAAACAAAAACAAACAGACGCTCCAAGCAAAGTACATAAGATGTGACTGAATAAAAATATAGTTTCAGGGGAGGAACCTGATGATGTTGTCGATGAAGAAGGGGATGCCTTGGGCATCCCCAAGCTTAGACGCTTGAGTCTTCTTAGAATATGCAGGGGTGAACCACCGGGGCATCCCCAAGCTTAGAGCTCTCACTCCTCTTGATCATAGTATATCATACTCCTCTCTTGATCCTTGAAAACTTCCTCCACACCAAACTCGAAACAACTCATTAGAGGGTTAGTGCACAATAAAAGTTTACATGTTCAGAGGTGACACAATCATTCTTAACACTTCTGGACATTGCATAAAGCTACTGGACATTAATGGATCAAAGAAATTCATCCAACATAGCAAAAGAGGCAATGCGAAATAAAAGGCAGAATCTGTCAAAACAGAACAGTTCGTAACGACGAATTTTAAAGTGGCACCAGACTTGCTCAAATGAAAATGCTCAAATTGAATGAAAGTTGCGTACATATCTGGGGATCACTCACGTAAATTGGCATAATTTTCTGAGTTACCTACAGAGAATTATGCCCAGATTCGTGACAGCAAAGAAATCTGTTTTTGCGCAGTAATACAAATCTAGTATGAACCTTACTATCAACGACTTTACTTGGCACAAAAACATGATAAGGAGAGGTTGCTACAGTAGTAAACAACTTCCAAGACTCAAATATAAAACAAAGTACTGTAGTAAAAACATGGGTTGTCTCCCATAAGCGCTTTTCTTTAACGCCTTTCAGCTAGGCGCAGAAAGTGTATATCAAGTATTATCAAGAGATGAAGCATCGACATCATAATTTGTTCTAATAATAGAATCATAAGGTAACTTCATTCTTTTTCTAGGGAAGTGTTCCATACCTTTCTTGAGAGGAAATTGATATTTAATATTACCTTCCTTCATATCAATAGTAGCACCAACGGTTCGAAGAAAAGGTCTTCCCAATATAATGGGACAAGATGCATTGCATTCAATATCCAAGACAACAAAATCAACGGGGACAAGGTTATTGTTAACCATAATGCGAACATTATCAACTCTCCCCAAAGGTTTCTTTTTAGCATTATCAGTGAGATTAACATCCAAATAACATTTTTTCAATGGTGGCAAGTCAAGCATATCATAGACTTTCTTAGGCACACAGAAATACTTGCACCAAGATCACATAAAGCATTACAATCAAAATCATTGACCTTCATCTTAATGATGGGCTCCCAACCATCTTCTAACTTCCTAGGAATAGAAGTTTCAAGTTTTAGTTTCTCTTCTCTAGCTTTTATGAGAGCATTTGTAATATGTTTTGTAAAGGCCAAATTTATAGCACTAGCATTAGGACTTTTAGCAAGTTTTTGTAAGAACTTTATAACTTCAGAGATGTGACAATCATCAAAATCTAAATCATTATGAGCTACAGCAATGGGATCATTGTCCCCAAGGTTGGAAAAAATTTCAGCAGTTTTATCACAAGCAGTTTCAATGAGTTTTAGCAATTTCAGGCAGTTTTGTACGCTTTGCACTAGGAGTAGAAACATTGCCAACACCAATTATTTTAACATTGATAGTAGGAGGTGCAGCAACATGTGAGGAATCAATATTACTTGTGGTGGTAATAGTCCAAACTTTAGCTACATTATTCTCTTTAGCTAGTTTTTCATTTTCTTCTCTATCCCACCTAGCACGCAATTCAGCCATTAATCTTATATTCTCATAAATTCTAACTTGGATGGCATTTGCTGTAGTAACAATTTTATTTTCAATATCCATATTAGGCATAACTTTTTACTTCAAAAGATCAACATCAGAGGCAAGTCTATCAACTCTAGAAGCAAGAATATCAATTTTATTGAGCTTTTCCTCAACAGATTTGTTAAAAGCAGTTTGTGTACTAATAAATTCTTTAAGCATAGCTTCAAGACCAGAGGGTACACTCCTATTATTTTTGTAAGAATTCCCATAAGAATTACCATAACCATTACCATTAGCAGAAGGATATGGCCTATAGTTATTACCAGGATTGTTCCTATAAGCATTGTTTTTGAAATTATTATTTTTAATGAAATTCACATCAACATTTTCTTCTTGAGCAACCAATGAAGCTAAAGGAACATTATTAGGATCAACATTAGATCTACCATTCACAAGCATAGACATAATCACATCAATTTTATCACTCAAGGAGGAGGTTTCTTCGACAGAATTTACCTTCTTACCTTGTGGAGCTCTTTCCGTGTGCCATTCAGAGTAATTTATCGTCATATCATCAAGAAGCTTTGTAGCCGCCCCCAAAGTGATGGACATAAAGGTACCTCCAGCAGCTGAATCCAATAGGTTCCGCGAAGAAAAATTTAGTCCTGCATAGAAGGTTTGGATGATCATCCAAGTAGTCGATCCATGGGTTGGGCAATTCTTTACCAAAGATTTCATTCTCTCCCATGCTTGAGCAACATGTTCATTATCTAATTGCTTAAAATTCATTATGCTACTTCTCAAAGATATAATTTTAGCGGGAGGATAATATCTACCAATAAAAGCATCCTTGCATTTAGTCCATGAATCAATACTATTCTTAGGAAAAGATAGCAACCAATCTTTAGCTCTTCCTCTTAATGAGAAAGGAAACAGCTTTAATTTTATAATGTCACCATCTACATCTTTATACTTTTGCATTTAACATAATTCAACAAAATTATTGAGATGGGCAGCAGCAGCATCAGAACTAACACCAGAAAATTGCTCTCTCATGACAAGATTCAGTAAAGCAGGTTTAATTTCAAAGAATTCTGCTGTAGTAGCAGGTGGAGCAATAGGTGTGCATAGGAAATCATTATTATTTGTGTTTGTGAAGTCACACAACTTAGTGTTTTCAGGGGTATTCATTTTAGCAACAGTAAATAAAGCAAAATAGATAAAGTAAATGCAAGTAACTAATTTTTTTGTGTTTTTGATATAGAGAGCAAGACAATAAATAAAGTAAAGCTAGCAACTAATTTTTGTGTGTTTTGATATAATGCAGCAAACAAAGTAGTAAATAAAATAAAGCAAGACAAAAACAAAGTAAAGAGATTGGATTGTGGAGACTCCCCTTGCAGCGTGTCTTGATCTCCCCGGCAACGGCGCCAGAAAAAGATGCTGCTGGCGGGCAGTTGACGTGGGAGATAGAAATCTTTGTGGTGTAACTTTTCTTCAGGTCCCCGGCAACGGCGCCAGAAAAAGAGCTTGATGGCGTGTAACTCACACGTTCGTTGGGAACCCCAAGAGGAAGGTATGATGCGCACAGCAGCAAGTTTTCCCTCAGAAAGAAACCAAGGTTTATCGAACCGGGAGGAGCCAAGAAGCACGTTGAAGGTTGATGGCGGCGGGATGTAGTGCGGCGCAACACCAGGGATTCCGGCGCCAACGTGGAACCTGCACAACACAACCAAAGTACTTTGCCCCAACGAAACAGTGAGGTTGTCAATCTCACCGGCTTGCTGTAACAAAGGATTAACCGTATTGTGTGGAAGATGAATGTTTGCAGAAAACAGTAAAACAAGTATTGCAGTAGATTGAATGCGATGTAAAGAATAGGACCGGGGTCCACAGTTCACTAGAGGTGTCTCTCCCATAAGATAAAAGCATGTTGGGTGAACAAATTACAGTCGGGCAATTGACAAATAGAGAGGGCATAACAATGCACATACATGATATGATAAATATTGTGAGATTTAATTGGGCATTACGACAAAGTACATAGAACGCTATCCGAGCATGCATCTATGCCTAAAAAGTCCACCTTCGAGGTTATCATCCGAACCCCTTCCGGTATTAAGTTGCAAAACAACGGACAATTGCATTAAGTATGGTGCGTAATGTAATCAACAACTACATCCTTAGACATAGCATCAATGTTTTATCCCTAGTGGCAACAGCACATCCACAACCTTAGAACTTTACGTCACTGTCCCAGATTTAATGGAGGCATGAACCCACTATCGAGCATAAATACTCCCTCTTGGAGTTAAGAGCAAAAACTTGGCCAGAGCCTCTACTAATAACGGAGAGCATGCAAGATCATAAACAACACGTAGGTAATAGATTGATAATTAACATAACATAGTATTCTCTATCCATCGGATCCCGATAAACACAACATATAGTATTACAGATAGATGATCTTGATCATGTTAGGCAGCTCACAAGATCCAACAATGAAGCACATAAGGAGAAGACAACCATCTAGCTACTGCTATGGACCCATAGTCCAGGGGTGAACTACTCACTCATCACTCCGGAGGCGATCATGGCGATGAAGAGTCCTCTGGGAGATGATTCCCCTCTCCGGCAGGGTGCCGGAGGCGATCTCCTGAATCCCCCGAGATGGGATTGGCGGCGGCGGCGTCTCAGTAAGGTTTTCCGTATCGTGGCTCTCGGTACTCGGGGGTTTCGCGACGGAGGCTTTAAGTAGGCGAAAGGGTAGGTCAGGAGGCGACGCGAGGGGCCCACACCAAAGGCCGGCGCGGCCAGGGCCTGGGCCGCGCCGCCCTGGTGTGTCGCCACCTCGTGGCCCCACTTCGACTCTCCCTCGGACTTCTGGAAGCTTCGTGGCAAAATAGGACCCTGGGCGTTGATTTCGTCCAATTCCGAGAATATTTCCTTTGTAGGATTTCTGAAACCAAAAACAGTAGAAAACAGCAACTGGCTCTTCGGCATCTTGTTAATAGGTTAGTGCCGGAAAATGCATAAATACGACATATAATGTGTATAAAACATGTAGATATCATCAATAATGTAGCATGGAACATAAGAAATTATCGATATGTCGGAGACGTATCAGTGGCGCGAGTGTACGCGCCGGCGAAATTCTAGATAAAGGCATCACGGGCCTCCTTCCAGGAGTCGATGCTGTTCGAGGGGAGGGTGTTGAACCACTGGCGATTCGCTCCGTCCATCATGAGAGGCAGGTAGCGGGTGCCGAGCAGCTCGAAGTAGCCTTGGATGCCCATCGCCATGGTATACGAATCAATCCAGACCATTGGGTCGATGAGGGTGTTGTATTTCTCAATGTCGCGGGGGCCTTTGAACCCAATGGGGTACTGTTTGCCTTTGATCATGGGGCCGAAGTGACAAGGTATCGACTTGTCAATGCCTACAGATTGTAGACTAGGGTTTTCAGGGAAGTAAAGGGCAAGTAGATCTCGAAGGTTCAGCCGGAAAAGTACTCGACTGCTATGAAAACTAGGGTTGTCTTGACAATCAAATCGATGCTTTCTTTGTCCCTCGACTCCCCCTTATATAGGAGGCGGAGCCGAGGGTTTCGTGATGTACAAGTTACAAAGTCCGGGAGACTATCTGAGTCTGTCCCGTAATAGTTACAAGTCGATATTCCTAATACAACTCTATCTTTCCAAACTATCTCTTGACTGGGCTTCCGGGCTTCATAAACTTCGGGTCGTGGGCCTTCAGTAAACCCCGGGTACCATCTTCGGCAGACCCATTGGGGATGCCTATGTCAGTAGCCCCCGAGATTTTGCTTGAATCGAAGATTCAGGGAAAATCTCCATCTTTACAATTACCAAATGACTTCTTCGAGTTAATAAATAACCTTTATAAGCAATTGTATGTTGTACAGGGATAACGGTAATTGGGGCTGGTTCATCTAACGGATCAGGTACTAGTTAACTGCTCTTGTGGCAATCCGCAAAAACCTACTTCAAAATCACGCCTGTGGACATGATCTCGGGATACTGGCGTAATTCGACATGTGCCGCTTAAGGTCTTACCAGATGCCGAATTCCCGTCATATTTTATCGGGTACCTAACGCGTCCGTTATGATTTTTCTTCGTATCTGCTAATACGGAAAAAGTAGCGAAGCGCCGTCAGAGGCGGTGCCACGCCGCACATGACGGATCCTGGGGACTTACCTTCGCAAAGTTTTGCGGCATTCAGAGATTAATTCACGACTGAGGCGCTCTGAGAATATATTGTCGAGTGCCTTTTTCGGCTGCTGGAATAGCACATTTATTCGAGTCACCAGATGACATGTGTATTTTTATCTTGTCCTCCCGATGGGAGTATATGAAGAGTTATTTGTATAACTCAAAATATGCTCACCATGCCTTTTCTAAGTTCATCGGGCACGCGAACAGCGTTCCCGATGGAAGTAGCCCCCGAGGCTACAGCCAAGTGCTTGTACTTGGTTGTAGGCTCACCGTTTTAACATCTTTGTCGCTATATTATCACCTTTTCGAGTTCTTCCATCTTTATCGGGTGCGCGACCAGCGCTCCCGATGGGAGTAGCCCCCGAGGCTACAGCCGAGTATTTATACTTGGCTGTAGGCTCAACTTGCTTTACTGACGAAGAACTTTATATTTTATCATCCACGTTTACCTCTTATCAGAAGTATAAACAATACTTCTGATAAGAGTAGCCCCCGAACATATGAACAAATGCTTGTATTTGATCATAGGCTCTCATCTTTTCTTTATTGCGATGCCCGAAGTTTCCCTGTCGATACTCTTGATGAAACTCTTTAAAAAGTAGCCCCCGAGCATTTGAACAAAAGCTTGTATTTGATCAAAGGCTCTCGAAATTATCATTATTCCTTCGCTGTCGCCAATCTTCATAGCACCGCAGTCGAAATTTTTCTTTTTAAAGTGACATCAGTGCTGATGATAGCCACGACCACTGTATCGGGAAAACGCGAGTTATGTCCTGTCACTAACATGTGGACCCAAAATCTGCGGCACTTTGACATGTTTCGCAAGTGGGGGACACAGGTCCTCCTCTTTTTCTGGCACGCGCGCTGTAGCGCCTGTCCAGTTCCATCGTAGTAAAAAGACTTTATTACCCATGGAGACACGTGTAAGGCATCAAGCCCATTCCTACTGCATCCAACGGCGCGTCGATTCGTAGGTTTGCTATAAAGGACCTTCTTCTTCCTCCGTTCATCCCTTCGCTGCGCCGCACCTTTGTTCTGTCTCTCTCCAAAATCCCCCATTGTCACACCAACGCTCTTGCGCCTGTGCTTGCTCCCTCATCACAATCAACCCATTGAATGCCGCCACGGTCGATGCTCTCCAAGCACACCTCCCCAATGGCGACAGAAGACCTGCAGTTCTTGGAGTGGGAGAGATCCAAGATCTCCAACCAAGACGCGAACCTGCTCAAGAAGCTCGGGTTCATGAAGCAGGAGAAGACGCTGATCTTCCCCGGCGAGGAGAGCTTCCCCACACCGCGCATCGGATACCGGGTAACATTCGTTGACCACCTCATCCGCGGCTTGTCTACTCCTATCCACGAATTTCTTCGTGGATTAATCTTTGTTTACGGGCTGCAGCTGCACTAGCTCACCCCCTATTCCATCCTCCACATCTCTATCTTCATCACCCTCTGTGAATGCTTTCTCGGGACCCCTCCCAATTGGGGCCTGTGGAAACGCATATTCCTTGTCCGCCGCAACAGCTCCCGCAACACGGCTATAATGTAGGTGGTGTTGTTATCTGCGTCCGTCCAGATGTCGAATATTTCGATGTCAAATTCACTGACTCTGTTCAAGGGTGGCGCAAAAGATGGGTTTATATCCACGAAGAGCACGTCGACTCGCAAGAGTACAATGTCGCTCCTTTTGATGGTAGCGAGAAGATCCTCCGCCGTCGGTCATGGGATGCTGAAGCTACCGATGAAGAGAAAAAGGCGACAGAGGCGCTGATGAAGCGCATCCACGAGCTCCAGAATACCCGCGGAAAAAAGCTGTCGGGTATTCAGATTACGGCGTATTTCCTTAGGGTCAGGGTGCAGCCTCTGCAGGCTCGCAAGAACCCTCTTTGGATGTACGCTGGCGACAAAGACGTGGACCGCTTCTCCAAGGATCTGTCGGTAAAAGACCTGGAAAAGCTTGTCCGTAAGATTTCGTCGCTAAGCAAGAAAGACACCATTCCGACCTCGTGTCGCGTGGAGCCGTATAGCGGCGCCAACGCCCTCCCCAAGGTAAACTATCTTTGTTCTCCCGATTTTAACTTTGTCGACTACTATTTTGCTGAATTCATTGGTGTAACTTGTCGTCGATATATCTTTTCCTCCTGCAGAAGCATCAAGTTATATCCTCTCTACCTCCCCTTCCTGAAGGTGGGGAAGTCGAGGAACGAACCGTCGTTACCGACGACACCCATGGTACTTCTCGCCCTGAGAGCGAAATTGTGGGTTCTCACAAATCCGCAGCTTCCTCTGAAAGAGATGCTGAATCCGAGGCTTCCGAGTCTCTACACTCTCTCCCTTCCTCCAAAGAACAAAAGGAAGAGGGGTGAAGTTGCAGACTCCAGCACCTCCAAAGCTGGCGAATCGCCTGCCAAAGAAACTTCCCCTGAAGAGGAGGAAGCCTTCAACCCTTACAATGATGCCCTCGTTAGCTCATAAGTCTCTGTCGTCTTTTTTATTTGATATATTGCTTTTGTAGTATTCTCATACTATTTTTGATGCACAATGGCGACGAAGAAGAAGAACCCATTGTTAATGTGACTGCTCCCACGAGTACGTCGCAGACTTTAGTTCTTTCCGAGACTCGCCCTGCTACAGAGGAAACCTCGCCTCCTCAGCGGGACATAGGGAACCTGACTCCTGTCGGCAGCCCCCGTGCCCCTTCACCGAAGAGAGCGAGGGTTGAACTTGGCAAAGAAACAAGCCTCTTGACTGGGAGTTCGGCGACTCCTTCTATGGACGATGTAAGTACCCTTACCACTCCTTTTACTGTCGAACTTTTCTCCTTTTTGACCTTATCTTCCCCTTTCTGTTTTCAGCCTCTGATGAAATAATTTATTCGTCTTGGTACTCAATTTATTGGGTACCGTGACTATGCTGATAATTTGAAAGGTATTCATCTCTTATCTCTTCCTGCCGAGTAAATTTTCTCTTGCTATCTTGTCATAACATTGTCATCCTTTCTTTTGCTAGAGACGGAGCCAATTGACAAGGTATCGACTTGTCAATGCCTACAGATTGTAGACTAGGGTTTTCAGGGAAGTAAATGGCAAGTAGATCTCGAAGTTTCAGCCGGAAAAGTACTCGACTGCTATGAAAACTAGGGTTGTGTTGACAATCAAATCGATGCTTTCTTTGTCCCTCGACTCCCCCTTATATAGGAGGCGGAGCCGAGGGTTTCGTGATGTACAAGTTACAAAGTCCGGGAGACTATCTGAGTCTGTCCCGTAATAGTTACAAGTCGATATTCCTAATACACCTCTATCTTTCCAAACTATCTGTTGATTGGGCTTCCGGGCTTCATAAACTTCGGGTCGTGGGCCTTCAGTAAACCCCGGGTACCATCTTCGGCAGGCCCATTAGGGATGCCTATGTCACGAAGCATGCTGGGACGACTCGAGTGAACGCACTCTGGCGCGGCTTCTCGCCTCTGTAGTTGTTGTCCAGACGATTGCGCGCGAGCCACACTTGGTCGTTGATGATGTGAGTGTGCTCATCGATTGGCTTCCCGTTGGCAGTGACCATCACGCGTGGAGGGCGCGGCTCGACTCCCTTGTTGGTCGAGTGAGCGGCGCGTGGCTCTGGGGGTGGGCAGTTGTTGAAGTTGGCGACTGCGCAGTTCGCCGCTACAGAAGATGCAACGCGACTGGCAAAGGAGCGTGAGTACAACCGCCCCTGGGAGTCTTGGGATGCGTATTGCTGCTCCAGGGCCTTCGCGACTAGGGCCTTGGTGTGCTGGATGAAGAGGGCGCCTTCGCCAGTGTCGGGGAGATTGGCGAGGGCGGCTTGTGCGGCGACAATGTTGTCTGCCGGCGACGAGTGCAGGGGCAGCCATTGGCGTCGACTTCCACGGGGGGATCGTCCGGCCCCCCGGTGGTGGTGGTGGTGGTGCTCCAGCGTTCTTCGCTCAATCGGCGGCGGCCCGGCTCGAGTCCGGGGCGCCATTGTTCTGGATTCGATCGACCCGGACCTCTGCGTCCGGATCGTCGAAGTTGAGGCGGGCGCTGGGAAGCCCTGCTTGCGAGCGCGCTCGATGCACAGTCGAGTGCGACGTTGGTGATGGAGCGATAGAGCTCTCGCCGAGTCCTGCTCGACGTGGAATTTCTGCCGCTCGACGAGCTCCTTCTTCCTCTGCGCCTCCAAGGCCGCCCGATGCACCTCGATATCGGTCGCGGTTGCGGCCGCGGGGAGCGGCTTGGTGAAGGGGCCGTTGCGCGGATCGTCACCGGTCGCCATGAGGACGGAGGTGGGATAGTGGTACCGCGGGGCCTCGACGGAGTCAGGCTCCGAGTTGCTATCGAAGAGGGGGAGGATGGAGTTGTCCTCGTAGTTGCCCGGGTTGGAGACCGGGGTGATGGAGTCTGCGACTGATGCCTTGACGATGGATCCGGAGACTGGAATCGGCGTCGTCCTCCAGGGCCGACTCACCCTCGACGTATGCTTCGCCGGAGAGGGGGAGAGTGGCAGTGAGCAGCTGGCCGGGCGCGTACGGGTCGTGCAGCAGGCCGGGGTGGACCTCGGAGGGGTCGCTGACGCCGGCGAGCCCGACGAAGAGGTTGATTGTGCCGACCGGTACCATCCAAGCGTGGGTGAGAGGCGACGGAGCCGGGTGGTAGGTGCTCGGATGGATGTGGAAGAAGCTGCCCGTGGCGATCATCCTGCCGGAGGTGACCGGCCGGCGGACAGGCGAGTAGGGCCTCACCGCAGCTCAGAGGCTTGACGTCCCATGCCCCACGGTGGACGCCACTGTTGTGGATAAGACCACGGAAGATTCTACAGGGTGCAACACTTCGTTGATGCGGGAGCAAGGCGACATAGCCATCTGCGGAGCGAGGTGCACAAGACGCAATGTTTTACCAAGGTTCAGCCCCTCCGGAGAGTAAAAGGCCTACGTCCTGCTAGATCTATTACTCAGTGGAGAATTACATGGGGGGCTCAGTCGGCGGAGCACTGAGAGCTATGGAGGTGAGATGCGATCTCGGATTGTGTGTCCTCTAGGGTTTAGCTCGGGGGCTTATATAGGCACCCCCGATCTAGGGTTACATGCGGATAAGTCCGAATTATATCAGTTGCTACAAGCCCGGTATATGTTATCTCGTGCTCAAGTAATCTAGATGTTCTCGCCTGGGCCTTCGGTCCAGTCGCCACCCCAGAGGTTTAGGCCTAGTCGCTCCAGGGTTTTAGGCCTAGTCGCCACTGTCGACTGCATCTCTCCCTGGGCCTTTTCTCCTGCGGCGAGTGAGACTAATGATGCACCCCCTTGGGCATATCCCCATCAAGCGGAGCGAGGCCCGTCGCCGGTAGGTTGGGCCGAAGCGTCGCGGTACGGATCGTTGCCACCGCATATATATACATCTTGTAAGCCGATGGCTAGGGTTTATCAGATAACCCACGGTGTTTGTAAACACTCCTCGATATAGTGAAGTTTTGCTGGCTGGCGCCTGTGGTTTTTTCCCCTTCGGTGTTGGAAGAGGTTTTCCACGTGAAATCTCATGTCTCCGCTGCATTTTTTTATCGTTCTTCGTTATTTGCTTGTCGAGTTTATAACATACATAATCCTTGTTTCTTTTCATGCACCCTTCTGGTCACTGGTTGTATTGTAGTTGCTTATTTGATTTATGTAGTACTTTTCAGATCTAAGTATTTTATACTCCGTTGTCTATAGTTAAAATTATTACTTAACATAATTCACCTACTATTTAGTTTAAACTTTCTATTCATGTGTCCTATTCTGTTTTCACAGTATCTCTCCCTTGTTCTTCATTGTAAATTATTTTCTAATTTTCCTGCATGTGTCCCTGTTATTTATGCATGTTTCATTGCCATCATAAAGTTAGGCACCAAAGTAATTCTTCGTGTGATGCTTCTTTTAAATATATTTAGTATTTTCTACAAATAGTTATGCCTAAAAATAGTTAGCTTGTACTTTAACAGCGCATCCACTTCATCCACATGTCTCATCATCACTCACTGCTTTACATTTGAATGCAGCGTATGCTACCAGATCATTCTATGGATGCTCCATCTTACAACTTGATCAATCAAACACATGTTACCAAATCCTCTATTTTTATGGATTACAATCAATCATTCACAATAATAAGAATGATTTAACTCTGATGGATAATCAACCTAGCTTTCAGGAGTCACACAAACGTATCTAAAAATATATAGATATTTAGAACATTTGACCCACAAATTGGGAATACAAAACCCCCAAACATACAACTTTCTTTCGACATATTTGATAAATCGAGCACCACCATGTCACAGATGTGATAATTATATCCTCTTGCCAATTTCGACTATTTAAGTAGTTCATACTTCATACCCCAATTGAGACCCACGGGGTGTGGATGCAGTATTTCATGAGTGTCTGGATTATGGAGGGAGGGGTGTAGTCAGCAATGCCCCAGGACGAATCAACAACACCGGAGGTGATCCACTGCTCCGTTTCATTGGTAAGATTGTACATGTAGATTCCCATGCCTTCATCTTGTTCGTCACTTTTGCTGAAGTAGAAGACACAGTTGCTGTCGATGGAGGAGAATATGTTGGAGTCAACAGACACACACCTCTTGCCGAGGAAGAGTGCACGGCCGCCGATGCTTCTCACGGGCTCGACCACCTTACTTTCGACGTTCACCTTAAAAACATCCACACCGCGGCGTGGGCCTTGACGATGGACAACCAGTAACATCTCCCCAGAAGATTCGATGACGTGATAGCAACCTTGATGGAAATACATCTTGCTGGGAAGAACGGCGGTGATGCTCCTATGGAGACCATCGGTGGACTTAACGCCCCAGATGGTACGTACCTTTTCCGGCAGGCCATGCTCCACAATGGCGAAGTTCTTGGCATCAGGCATGGCGGAGTACGCGGTGTCCAGCAACGGTGCATCGTCCAAGGTTAGGGTAGGCGAAAGACCAACCTGGTGGACATAGGCGACGGTGTTGCGCACGAAGTCAGGTATGGGCGCCGCAAAACTGATGGATGCACGCATGAAAGGGTTGATGACATGCGCCACATGTGGAGGCCTCCTGCTCGCAAGGACAAGGAGGCCGCCAGTGCTCGTCACGAAGCAGTAGTTGTGGAGACGAGGGAGCTCCACGCGGACCAAACGGCCGGTGGCAGTGTTGAGGAAGAAGCGTTCTCCTTGGTCGCTCATGGACTCATCGTCAAGCATGACCCAGCGCCGCAGGCGGAAGCGAGGGTCTGCCGGGCAGGTCTTGGGGTCGTCGGTGCCCGTGCGCCAGCCACTGCAGACGGCGCGCATGCTCATGTAGTAGTCCAAGTCGTCGGTGGCGAGGAGGTAGTTGCCGATGCAGCGAACGAGGTCAGCTGGGAGTGAGGACGCCATTGCAGAGACTGCGTGCTGCTAGCTAGGAAACACGAGTGCTGGCTGTGTAGGCGATGGGATGGTCGCAAGTTCTTATGCGGTTGTGCGATTTGGGGATGGGTGATATATGGTGCTTAAGTAGTGGTCTGGATTGGATGTGAAAGCGGTGTGATTTTGCCGCGCTAGCTGGACATGTGCAGATTTGGTACTTCTTGATTCGTGATTTCGTGAGTCTAAATCAAATGGAAATCGTGAGCGTTTTTACACAACGGATATGTAATGCTTACCAAATATGGTGTGAAACCATGTGTCAAAATAAAATATGGTAGGAAACACACACGCACCAGGGTATCAACTCACGTTGTCATTCCTGTTTGAGCGCTAAATCAAACCATACAACCCAAACACAGAAACTGACCTTTTTTTTCAGAAAAAAAGGAAAAAAAACTCCGCCAAAATATATTCACATCATTTCAATTACTCAGTGATTCTTCATGAAAAAAAAATTATTGAAAGAATGCAGCGACATACTTCTCAAAAAAAGTATTTCACAATACCTTAGCACATGCCACATGTACTACAAGAATATATACCACATGTACGTACTAAAAGGTATGCATGCATGTCAATCTAATAATGCATTTACACTAGTACGCCACTGAAGAGAGGGGAAATGCACTTTTGATCTGAGGTGCATACACTCTTTTTATTTAAAAAATAAAAATTTGAAATGTTTGAAACTTCAAGGAATTATGTACACATTCTATGTGTGCACGTAATATTTCGCTGAAAATCGATATTTTTGTGCTCTGTGTAAAAGAAAAAAAGTCTCGAGAATTGCATTATTTTAACGCCAAAATTACCTTTTTTACACAAGCTGCACAAAAAATTCGATTTTTCTTGAAACAACTTTCTGAGCATGTGGGATGTGGAGATATACACGATACATGTTGTTTTGAATTTTTTTGACATTTTAAAATATTTTTAAAATGCATATGAAAATAGGGAGCATATGTACATGTGAGCCAAAACGCCACGTCCACTGAAGAGCGACTATAAACACTACTCCTTCCATTTTTATATGTAATTGCATCTCCACCAGTGACTCTAAAAAGGTGACGACAGTAGCGCCGGCACGTGTGGGCGGGGGGGGGGGGGGCATCGGTAGTACCTCCCTTGATGGAGGGGAACCCGTCCCACACTGACGATGTGAATAGTCCGAGCCCCAAAAATTGTCCTTTTTTTATTTTTATCAAGGTATACATTATTTTCATAGTTTTGAAACAACAATTTGTTGAGATATGTGCTGAATATGTGTACGAATAGTGCTACAGTAGGACTTGTAATTAAAAGAAGGTTACATGTTGGAGTCCAACTTTTTAACCTGACCTAATATATAAAGACACCGGGAGTAGCCAAAATAGATTAGACGCAAGCAAGTTGTAGGTTAGACAGATAATCAGGGAAGGTCTGACGCTCATGTCTAGGACGCTGGACCGGCATGACGCTGTAGATCTGACGTGTCTGTACACCTCGGCAGGCTTGTCGTCGACGGTACCGTGATAGTACCTGGGGAGGAGCGGCCGTAAAGCATGCCCTGCAGATGTAGGCGTTCGCCGGACTACGTTACCAATTCTTGGTGTCGTTTGCTATGATTGCATGTCCTCGTGTTATTGGTTGGCATCTCCGACGTCAACAAGTGGTATCAGAGCGAGGTTGCTTGAAGGTAAAGTGGATTATTGATGAGAGGAAGACGGTGTTGATGTGGATCAGAAGAGTTTAGGCAAGCTGCCATCAGGAACGAGGAAGTTCTTTTTGTCGAGATCGGTCTCACGCGATCGATAAGCTCAACGGAGCTGGATTGGATCGGCAAGCAGCGGAAAGAAAAACAAGCAATCGGTACAGCATACTACATGGAAGTTCTCGGCGAGATCCGAAAGGCGGCGGCACGCTCCATCGATCGTAGGCAGGCAGGCTGGCAGCAGGAGTTTAAATTACAGAAAACTACCACAATTGAGGAGAACATTACGAGTCAGTACTTGTTTTGCTAATTTTAACATATCAGTACCTACATTGGGTGACGATGTAGGAGCCGACAAACCCTGGTACCTAATTTTAACATATCAGTACCTACAGCTCCACTTCTCGTGCCCATTCCCCTGTGCTCAAGTCCTAGTGGCGGCGACGATGGAGGAGCCGACAAACCCTGGTGGCGGCAGTCGGCGGGGCGAGAGTAGTTGTGGTGGTGGAGGAGTGGCAAGTACCAACATGAAGAGCGTAGTCCAAGATCTAGACAAGTTGAGGCCGTCACACCCATCGTCGGCGACGTCTTTGCTCGCCAAGGTTTGGGTGGACAATCCCGCGACTTCTGGGTGCTTCACCTACGGCTTCGGAGGCTTAGAGTAATATCATGTACCCACTCTCGTAGGCTGGATTATCTCCCGCATCGTTGTCCTTTTTTGGATTAGGGTTTGCCGTATGAGTGATTGCTGAAATGTGTTATCTTTATTTTGTTCGTCTAGTTTGGATCATGAAGTATGGGAGATCAGAATAAATTAGGATGGGGTAGATAACCTTGATAGGAGAATAGAGCATGATGACATTACATATCAGCAGATTGTTGCCATGATTGAGGTCAGCGGATATAGCATTCTAGATAACATGTATTGCAGACAGCTAGATGGACATGATGTATTGGTTGAGAACAGTGCAGGAATCTATGAACTGCTGGACATGTTCCAATCTAATCGAGTTTTAAGCTTGACTGTAAAGAGAAGAGCTGTTGTTGGTAAGAAGCAGCCTGGTGCAGAACCAAGTGGCAGTGCAGTTCATAGGCAGTGCATCCAAGTGACAGTGGCAACGCAGTTGTGTCTCAAGTTCTTAGGTATTGAGAGGCAGTGGTCAATGATTTTAGTCCACCTTATGTGTATGCTATTGACAATGAAGGCCAACTATTGTCAAGTCAAGCTGGCAGTAATGTAGGATCTCAATTTCCTTACATGTCCACTCAAAAAAGCAGAAATGTTGAGAAGGGAAAGGCAATACAGAATGATGATGCACAAGATGATGCCAATATATTTTTCGACATGGGAGAGGCAGACTCTGCTGCAATGGAGGAGCTAAGGAGGAAGGAAGAAATGGAAATATCTGAGAAGATTGAGGAGATGAGAAGGATTCGAGAGGATCCATTTCTTCAATGTGAAGGTGACACCAATATTAAAGATAGCTATGTACTTCCAGATTTGAATGAACATGAGAATGAAGCAGCTAACGAACCTGAACCTGAACTTGAACATGTGAAGAAAAAGCAGAAGACGGTTAAAAGAGGACCCGAACCAACAACGAGATGTCATTCCTAGCTTTGTGCAAATTGATGACATACTAGACTACATACCATCATCGAATGAATATGAGTTCCATGGTTTTCTAAAGGATGAAGATGATGATTATTTTCAACCAATCACGATGGTGCCACCAAAGGTTAGAAAGAGTCGAAGGAAGAAAATCCCCCCAAGAAAATGGTATGATGAGAAGAGGCTGCAACCACATGAACAATTGTGTTTGAAAATGTGTTTTACCAATGTGCAACAATTTAGAAATGCTTTGATTGATTTGTACATTGCACAAAGCCGAAACTACATGTACCACAGGAACTCCAACATAAGGATCATTGTGAAGTGCATAAAGCAGAGGTGTTCCTTTCTACATGTCAGCATCTGAGATCAAAGGTGATAAGACATTTGTGCTTCATAAGATGAGGATTCACCATACCTGCCCTACAACCACTGGATCAACAAGGGTCAGTGCTAGATGGTTGTCATATAAATATGAAAGTTTGTTCAGATCAGATACAAACACAAGAATTCAGACTTTGATTGACAGTGCAAGGCAACACTATGGTGTCGAGGTCTCAAAGATGACTGCCTATAGGGCAAAGTGGCTGGTTGTTGATGATGTGCTAGGTGATCACAGAGAGCAATATGTGAGGCTAAGAGAATTTGCCCAAACAGTAGTTGATACTAACCCTATCAGTAGGGTTATTGTGATAGCTGTCACTCCAGGACCCTCTTTAGAGAACCCTCATCCAGGTCCTACATTTCATGGACTGTTCTTCTGCATCAATGGAGCTAGGGAGGGTTTTCTAAAAGGTTGCCGACCTTTCATAGGTGAGCATCTTCTTACAAAATAAATTGTTTGCATTCTTGAATGATAGCTACGTGGATGGATCCTTTAATAAACTTCATATATGGAGAGTTGGATGGCCGCTTTATTAAATTATGCACTGCGGTTCAAATCTTAGCAGCAACTGGTAGTGATGGAAATAATAACATGTACCCTATAGCCTTTGTTGTGGTTCCTAAATAAGATACAGCCAACTGGTGCTAGTTTATGACTCAGCTTAAATATGCTTTAGGTGGGTAATTGAGAGATTTTGGCTACTACACTATTATGTCAGACACACAAAAGGTTTGCAACTATATTCCCTTTACATTGTCAAGTACCAAATACGACTGTCTTGTAACTATTTTTTCCTATGTTCTATGTATATAGGGCCTTCTTAAGCAATAATTCAAGTATTTCCTAACAATCCTCAGAGGTACTGCCTATGGCATATATATGCCAACTTTCAAACTTCTAGGTTTAGGGGTGAGGATTTGAAGAAATGCATGGATGCAAAAGCTTATTCCTACCACAAGGATCATTTTGATGTTGCCATAGCAAATTTGAAGGCAGAGAGTGAAGAAGCTTGGACATGGCTAAGTAAAATCCATGTGCACACATGGGCCAGGCATGCTTTCGACACCTACTGCAAGACAGATTTGGTCATGAACAACCTCAGTGAAGTATTCAACAGGTACATTCTGGATGTAGGGAAGAAGCCAATCAGAAAAATGATTGAAGGGATAAAGAACAAGCAGATGATTAGGCATCATGACAAGAGGGTAGGTGTAGCTAGAGCTAGATGGGAAATTACTCCTGACTTCACAGAGATGCTTGAGCTGTCCAAGAAGTACTCCAGATTTTTCACACTAAGGATTTCAGATGTTTATTTGGTCCAAGTTACTAATACGAAGGGTGATGCAATTCATTAAGTCGATCTGGTTGCAAGGACTTGTGGATGTAGGAGATGGGATGTCACTTTATGTCTTGCAACCATGCTGTGAGTGCTATAATCAAAGCAAAGCAAGTTCCAGAGGACAATGTGAACTCATTTTTTAAGAAGCCGATGTATGTTGAAGCATACAAGCCAGTCATCTACCCAATTCCTGGACAACATGATTGGACAAAGACAAAAACTCCAGACATCATACTACCAGAGTTCTACATTTCCAAATGCAGGAAGGCAGAGAAGAGGAGGAAGGGAAAGAATGAGGTACGTGCCAAAGCCCAACGACACATCAAGAATGGGAACCATTACTTGCTCTAACTGCAAGCTTTAGGGACACAAGTATACCAGCTGCCTCAAGGAGTTGAGGCCAGATCTTGTGATCAGAAAGGACAAGCATGTGGTAAATATTTGACTTCATAATTGTTTTGCTTTTGCACACATTAGACTTGATAATTGTCTACTTATTTAACTTGTACCTATTGTTTTACTTGTAATAGCCTGCAACACAAGCTCCACCACCTGATGGACCGCAAACTGCTCCTCAAGAAAGTCCACATATTGCACCTCAAGCTATTCGACATGTTGCTCCACATGCTGCAGCACAAGCAACTCCACATGCTCCACATGCTGCAGCTCAAGCGACTCGACATGCTCCTGGACAACCTTTTGTGCCACCAAAGGATGGCTGCACAAGATGGGAGGCAAGAAAAATAACCAGGTCCATTTTACACAAGGGGCAGAACATGGAGCTACTTCAACTGTGGCTATGTCGATCATGAAGGGGAAGGACAATCTTCAAACAACTGTGGCTAGAAATAGTTGTTGATGCTGTCAAACATCTATGTTGTAATGGACAACCTTATTGCATTACTGCATTTGATGTCTATCTACCTAGCTGTTATGTAATGGACACAACGTAGGTGATTTGCTGCTGAACAAAGCTGGTAAATTTAAGTGATGAAGATATTCTATTAAACGCTGCTATGAGTTTATCAGTCGAATATTATTCTGAATTTATCAGTCGAATGTTGGTTGAATGTTGTTGAATTTATCTGTTGAGTGTCGTAGATGTCGAATTTATCTATTGAATTTTGGTTGAATGCTGTGGAATTTATCTGTTGAGTGTCGTAGCTGTTGAATTTAAACCTTGGTGACCATTAAGTGGCGCCGCCGCCATCCACATGCTGCCAACGGCGACCATAAACGGGCGGGCTTCAGCTGCTGGCTGTATCATCAAGTTTAGTGCCCTCTCCCTCCGCAAGCCCCGCCTCAGAAGAAGATCTCTTTCTCATGCCGCTAGAATTTGGGTCCACAACCTCCTTCTCTTTCCACACCGACGTACGTCCATCTCGTGCACTGCCAACCCGGCCGCGCCACCATTAGCAGCGCGACCGACCACCAACACGGCTTGCCTGCGACCATCCATGCCACGATTTGCACCAGTCCCTTCTCGCTCGCTGACATAGCCACCCCTCACGCGCGGAGTCTCCGGGTGCCAGGTCTCCATCACCGCCAACATCCACTCTCCATATGCAGCTGATCAGCCTCATATTCTCCAGTTCCACACTCCAGCACCCCGTGCCCCATCAGTCCACAATGGTCACAGAATCTTGGCATTTTTTCAAAATGTACTTGCATGAACAAACTCTCACTCCCTTCAGGAGAAAGACTAACAAGCCTCAACAACGGGTTTTCCGCATTAAGCTTCACACGAGCCCTGTGAAACTCACCCACTCCCATAATAGACCACCTTCATCTCCACCTTGTCCACCTCCCCTACCATGGATGCCAACCGCTTTAGTGTAGTTTTAGTTCAGTACAGAGGATGGATCTTGTGTATATGAATCCACACTTGAACTTTATTGGGTATAACCAACGGCATAGTTGTCGCCCCATCAAACTCTTCAACCATCAACGCACAGTCTCGGAAAAGCCAGGGACCTTCCTGCATGATACGCTTCCAGTCCCCAGACACTGCGCCTGGATCAGGAGGAGATTCTTCTCAATGGCTCTGGAAGTAACTTCCTGTGATGTGCTCCAGGCCGCGAACATAGTCCGCTTCAGAGATTCCGCACTGAAACCCTTCCTCGACAAGAGTTTTCCCACGGCCATCCACTTCACCACCGGTAGATCGCTACGATCCTCCTTGGATAGGAAGACTCCCTCTTTCTCCACATCACTCAGATGCAACTTGCGGAGAAGATCCTCCACATCAAGCCCTTTCTTCACGCCAGGCGATCATGCCAACTTCCTCACCAGCACAAAACCGATCAGCCACCGACAACCCAATCCCACCGCTCCATCAAAGCTGGGCAGCTGTGCAAGACAACCCCTTGGTCAGCCCGAGCGGAGACGGGAGACTCGGAATGAACGACAGCACGGGACCGGAAACCCTCGTCGGAGAGAAAAATCGCCTCCAAGGTCGCACAAGAATTTTCAAATGTAAGAGTACCTGGGCCGGGGCCCTTCCTCGCGGGGGCCAGTGCGGGCGCACTGTTTGCCCGGCCTATGGGCCCGCCCTAGGAACAACACACTTCAAGAGGCCCACATTCAACAAAACTATGGAAATAACAGGACACACTTAAACTGGTTACAAGTCCATATTTATAAGTCCAACACTTATAACTCCCATTCGCAGTTTATGCTTTAAATCCGAACTGTCAACGGCTGCAGCATAGATTTGAAATATGAACTGTCCAACCGAAATAATGCATTCATTGATATTCACAACTGTGGCTGGTATTCAAATTTATTCCAGAACTATATAGTAGTACATAAACCATACTAGTAGTATACATAAACATACATGGGCTCTTGGGTCGCTACTCACGTGCATGTGCATAAACGTAACATACAGCCCAACAAGGGTGATTTCAGACAGAATCCTAGTCATTTCTGATTAGGAGGTGGTTCAGACACAAATACTCCCACTGCTCGGCCTATTAGGCACAACGAGAATGGCAGCTGTGTCGTGTACTACCAATACACCTCTGTTTTATCTACTTTTGTGTGTTGGCAGTGTCAGAACCTGGAGCTCTGTCTGAAGGAAACTTCTATGCTGAAGAGACAAAGTGTGTATCTGAGGATCCCACACCATGATTATCTTTATCGCTTGATCTCCGTTTCATTTCTTTTTTAACATCTTCCTCCTTCTTGTCAACAAAATGCATCAGATCTTTGAAGCTATCAAGACGTCTTGGCTTTGGTTTCGTCGGGTGTACTTCAGAAACAGCAGGGGAGGTAGGAGAAGCTTCGCTGGATTCGCCAGCAGCCACAGAACTGGAGTACCTGCTGTACTGGCAGCTTATTTTTACAAAGAACGCCCCAAGAGAGAAGAGGCAGATCATAGCACACAGCAGGAAAAGACCCCAGAAGCTTCCAAGATCCAGCCTGCTTGGTCCCAACCCACTATCATCAGAGCTGCAACTTGGCCGCGTCAACCACTCGTCGTGAATTCTCTGGAGCTGGCCAGTCTCTGAAAGTTGAAGGATGGCCGTTGACATGTCTGCAGCAAGCGGAGAATCTCTCTGAAATGCCTGTAAAGACAAGAGATGAACAGGTTAATTTGTTTCCTCTAATAGACTGATGTCCCAAGAAATTGAAATGAAAATCTATAATGGCATGATGTACGTACAAATCCCCATCCCTCCTTTGTGAACTCCTGACCTACTATTCTGAAGTTACAGTGGTATGACAGGAAGAGCTCAACACACGGCATTTCATCAATAACTGCAGCAACACCACCAGCTTTTGGTCCACGGTTAAGGGCATCCGCATAGTCCTGGATCGTGTTCAATGGCACCAGGCGGGATTCATGAATATTCAGCTCTTCAATCAGATAATTTCTGATAAATTTTCCAGCCGGGTGTCCAATGGGTACAGTGCTTGCAATCAAATTGTCCAGTCCAGTTACTCCGGTTACAAGCTGCTGGACTGTGAGGATTGACGTCAAACTAGCAGTGTAACTTGAGTTGATGATCAGCACCACAAATAACCATATGATCAGGACGAAACGCCCAAGACCACTTACGGTGTTTTCTCCTGAGATGATATTTCAGTAAGATGTTTTGTACACGATGCGAAAATAACATGGATTTTCTTAAATATAATGGAAAATAAGATGGAATGGAAGAGTTAAGCATGCCATCAGGTGATGCAGACTTACTGTGTGCAAAGAACATTGTTGAGAAAGCAAACCTGAAAGAGAAACATGAATTATCTGTTACATATAGTTAACAAATAGAGAAATCACTAAGATAAAATATTATATTATATTATGAAAAAATGAAGCATTTTTTTGCATTACTAATATTTCTGGTCTGCATTCTGAGCTAGATATGATCATAAGATAAAAGACATCTATAATAGAAATCAGAACATACCAAAATATTGTTAGGACTTGTTGCTGTGGAGTGCCTCGGAACTCCTCATTAGTCCGATGTTCCAGAATCCAAACAACTATTCCCACAAAGACAAAAAGAGCACCAGTTACGCACCACATCTCTAATGTGAATGGTTTAAAGAAAGCCCATGCACTTGAAGTTGACTGTTTCACTGGCGCTACTATCACCATCCCTGACTCAATATAGGGCTGCGTGAATTCTGCAATCCTTGTTCTATTTTTGATAATAGCGAAGTCGCCTACAGCTACGTCAATGGTCTACAATGAAAAGAAAAGGAAATCAGAGGATTAAAAGAAAAATGATCAATGAAGCAGAGCAATTATTTGGACATGCATTGGTGGAAACCATATTTATAATGCTGTTGCAATTGAAACCATAGGATTAAAAGGAAAATGACAAAAGAAGAAGGGTAAAGAATCAGAGCATACATTGTTTGCAACCATATTAATGATGTCATCATATTTAGGATTATGTATACCATCGCCGATTGATATGAATTTGGAAGGAACAGGGTAAGGAAGCAGTTTAACTGCTGCATTGAATATATCAATGCAATAACCTGTCACGTTATCAGGACCTTTGCCACTTGCCACAAATTCCTTGAAACTTGGTTTATTTGGAACACCAATTCTCAGAGGCTGGCCATTGTTTGGGAAAACCCACCCCCTGGGTTTAGTGGTAGAGTCACCTGACCACACCATAGTGCTCAACTGTTGGGCACTTGATGACATATTTGGTGGCTTCTGATACAAAGTTTCAGGAGCAGCAACAGAAAGGCCAGAGTAATTAGACCAATAGCCAATCAAACCAGGAACAGAACCACCAATGTTAAGGATCTCATATGCTGGGTGTACCAAATTGCGGTCTGAATCAAATTGGACCAGACCTGCTAGGCCTGTAAAGTTTGTGAGCAGAAGTTGCTGTAGCAAGTGTTCACCACCATCAAATATCTTGAGAGTTGACAGAGTGATAATGCTTGTATCCGAATCGTGCAATCTTGTATCTGCAGAGAAGTTGATCTGCTGCCCACTATTGAGAAATTTATCAATCGCATGGGCAACAATCCAAACAGAGTCATAAGCATAAAAACCATAGGAATTCAAACCAGATGCAATTTTCCTTTTGCGAGCCGCAGTATTCCATTTTGATATGAACTTCTTCTTGGCAGCAGAATCAGGAATGTGCTGACGAAGGGCAATTAATCCTTGCATATAACTCATGTTCTTCGGATATCCAGACTTTGAGGAGTCCAGGACAGCAGCTAGCCAATCAGTTACAATCCAGACATAGCCACCGGTCATCATCTGGAGCTCGTTAGCTATAGAAAATATTCGCAGCCCTGTATCAGGATTGACATGCACAACCAGAACCCTTGATTCCATCATGTTAACTTTAAACAGTATATCACTGATCACATCTTTGTTAGCATCTGGAGGAATGACTGCTTTATATGAAATTCTGGCACGCTTTGTTGCAAGGGCATCACCAAGGGCAGACACCCCACCTCTCCCATAATCATCATCAACAAATATAGCAGTTACCTCTTTCCATTGATAGTAAGAAGCAATGCTAGCAATCGCACACATTTGGAAGTAATCGCTGACAGTGCTCCTTAAAAAGTAAGAATACTCTGATGCAGAAAGAGTTGGATCAGTGGCTGCGAATGATAGGAGCGGAACATGCAGCTCATTAACAAAATGTGAGATGACATGGCCTATCACAGAGGACTGCGGGCCAACAACTGCAACCACATTTTTCTCCATTAGTTGCAGTGCTGCAGCAAAAATAAAATTCATTGATCAGAACTGTTCAAGCAATCAACAACTGTAGTTGATAAACTGAATCTTAATTGCATATCTCACAAGACAAGAAAGCAGAATACTTGGCTTCTGTTTGAAATTTAGTGTTCAACAAGAAAGTGAATAATAGATATGGTTCAAACATATGGTGAGTAGCCCCAGTAATGTGCTTATTCCGACGGTCACATATACCACAGAGCGCCAATTAATGTAATTTTAAATTGATTGCTCCATTTCAAAAATAAAATAAAAAACTATTGCTAAAGCCTATGTGAGGCATATAGCCCATCGGATTATAGATCGATGCCAAGCGGCTTTTATTAAGGGTCGTGGCTTAAATGAAGGGGTCTTGGCCCTTTAGGAAATTATACGTGAAGTGCGAGTGAAAAGGTTTGGGGCCATTTTCCTTCAACTCTACTTCGAAAAAGCATACCACCGTGGCACCGTGTCAACTGGATTTCCAACAAAAGGATTTTTTGCTTGCAAAAAGGTTTTGAGAGTAGTCCTCAATCTGTGTTAAATTCAACCTGAGCGTAGATTAACACAGACTGCATAAGCCCATTATCGAACAAACAAATCTGATTTTCGACACGAGTAATTAAAATTAATAATCCATGTGCCAACATTTACTGTACTATTAGAATTACGATCACTAGTACGATATTACTCCTAATATGATTGCTCTGTTGAGGACGTGGGCATAGCCTAGTGGTTGGGGTCGCAGTGGTGCACCCCAACGACCAGAGTTCGAATCCTGTCAGGAATGAATTTCTGGAATTCTCACGCCGAGGTCCCGCTTCTACTATATCACTTAGTGTCTAGTTCCTCCTAGCACTAATTCATTTTTTTTTCTAATATGATTGCTCTGTTGGTTTGTGTGAATCTTTTGGTTTTATCTCAAGATTATGCAACTTGCTTATGATTAAAGGGTTTTTGCTGTTGTCATTGTTGTTCCGAAATGATTATGCCGACAGAGGGCAAACCTATTAACCAACTAAACTAGTTCAGATTCGCAAAAAAAAAACTAAACTAGTTCAGAAATACGATAATTAGCAACTTCCCATACTAACATCCCTGCATCCTGGAAAATCAATTCCTCTATCAAAGTTACTTGAATTTAACTATCCTAAGATCTTTCTCACGTACTAGTACTAGGCTACTAGCTAGCAAGAAACTGCAGTTCCTCAAGCATGAGAGCTAAATCACAATGAAAAACCCAACCAACCTTGGACGGTTCCAACAAAGCCGCTGCAGTTGGTGTCCGCCATGATGAGGTCCATCTTGGTCCCCGCGAGCACGGAGCGGTCCGCGTTGACGTCGTCGACGGCGAGCTCGATGGAGAGCTGCGCCGCGCGGCCAATGGTGGAATCGTAGTCGAAGAGCGCGCCCACTTTCACCGCGCGGGGCCGCTGCCCCTCCGTCCATGCCACCGCAGCGAGTACCAAGCACAAAGACAGCAGCTTGGCCGCCCCCATTTGCGCCCCAAACTGCCGGGTCGCCGGAAGCGCGCGGCGCTAGAGCACAGAGGGCTGGGTTCTTCGGCGAGTGTCATGGTTCTCTGCGCAGCACCCGTATATAGCACGCGGTGCGCCGTGCGCGCGCCCCGCGATTCACGTCCACACATGGAGAAACCAGAGCGAGCGACAGAGAAGGGGGAGGGCGATGGAGATTGGAGACGAAAGCTGGAATAATTTCTGTGGCGCTCCCATATGTGGGCTTGTGGGCTTGGCCTTGTCCGCATAGCTTTCTCTCCAAAGAGATATTCCTTTTGGTTCACAACGCAACATTGGACCCATATGCATATGCATGCCGACAGCCGATCAATTGGGCTCTCGGTAGACCCTAGGCTACTGTTAGGTTTGGTTTGCAAATATTCTTTTGACATTTTTCAGCTTTGGTTTGATTTTGATTTGAGAATATGCTGTGGGACACCAACCTAGACGTAGGAATCTAGAGGATTGAAATTATAACAATCATTTTGCAACAAAGGGAATATAATTTGCAAGCAAATCGTCATTAGAGAGAGGTCGCTCTTGAGAGTGCTTCCACATGCGATAGGTGTTGCCCATAAGAAAATTCTCCGCTCATGGTTGCTTCGCCATGCGCCACTTGTCGTTCTCTTGTGGAGAGCTAGGAGCGGGTTTTTTTCCTTATTTTTTGTACTCCATATCCAGATATTAAAAGTGAATATCTTTTGAACTTGACATGTAAACTTGGACCAGGTTTTCATGGTGTGTTTCTCATGAGTAGCTCTTTAAAACTAGAGAGCATATTAATATGTTATACTCCGTAATTTTTTCATGCACTGCCTTGAGCGCATATGATTTGCAATGAAATCACCTTTGGACATATCCTTGTCTTTTTTTTTTGTCCACTCTAGGGTGTTTGCACTACCTTAGCCTTCACTAGTTGCATTTGGCTAACCATTTTCCTACCATCAGTAATGTTTCTTATTTGCATTCCTTTCACTGCATGTACAAATATACTTAAAAACAATAACTGCTAAAATAAAAAAAACTACGCAGAAAATAGGATCTGGTGAGACAATTCTTCTCCATGTATCATGTGTGCTCACCCTAAGCTTCTGCTGGATGGTAGCTTCCCCCTAGTCACACCAGTTGTAAGAACATCATATGCTAAGACTAATTTTTCAGGCGCTAGGAATGGAATCCCAAACGTTTTGGCAGTCTAGACCTTGTTCTTGGCTGTTATTTTGTCAAGTAGAGTCCTCGGGCGCTTCGAAAATATATACAAATTAGGACTCATAGCGACTAGGCCCTTGTGCATACTCCTGATTTCTTTTCTTTTTTTGCGGGAAAAGGAAGGTGGTATTAATACTCCATTCTTACAGAAAGGCCCATAAACAAAGAAAAATCACAAGGAAGTCCTTCTAGGTCTCGTCGGTGGCGTGCCGCTGCTCCACAATTCGCCTTGGATAGGATGTAGCTCCCAGGCAGCCGGTAAGTCGTCGAGCACCGGATCTGTAGATCCTACCCCAAGAAATGCTGACGACAATGCGGAGCATCAAAACACCGTCTTCATCTTCTTGAACAACGACATGATCTGCTGCCACACGTAATCCGGGACAGAGTTGCTACACACGGCAGATCCACAGATCCGCGAGTGCAAGGAAGGCGGACCCTCCGTCGCGGCGCTCCGAGGAACACCACCACCTAAGTGGATGAGCTCCGCCGCAAAAAGCCTCTCCGATCGTGCCACAACCTCCACGACACCGCCGATAGGCCACCCTACAAACCCTACGCTATGTACACACCATGAATCGGGGATCCCCCATCCTCCCGCCATCGAAGCAGCTGCTGGAGGGTGAGGAATCCACCGATTCAGCGACGGTGAGGTGGATTGGAAGGGGGAGTGCACAAATCACCTCTCTCTATTGTAGCGGGAGAGAGGAGATGTCCAAGGTCGTGTGCATGTTCCTGATTTTAATTTTCTAAGCGCCCAACGAGATTGGTTATCCTCCATGGAAAAACAACTAATGGTTTGACTGCAAATGGGGCCTTTATAGATTCTAAGTGACCTTGTAGAACATGGAGATAAATTATGAGATTTGATCTTAACTTTTTTCCTAATGTCTTGTGTGGGTATTGTTTACACTTCTTTTGATATTATATTTTTAATTGATAGTTCCGTACTTCGCGATTGAGGGAGTAGATTTAAGCTTTCTTATGTAGTTGTGCCAGAATGGTCCCATTACATCTCAAAAGATAGGCTCGATCATCAAGGCAACTTTAAGGATCCTATCTCTGCCCCTCGAAAAATGATTAAGAAAAAGCGAAACATCATGCATACTGCAGTCACATTACCAAAAGATCCAATCTCTTACTTTATGATTTGTTGGCAACAGATTTAGCATCTCTCTAAGGGAATAATATACTGTATATCTCGTGGGCACCTTGAATGCAACTCCGGTCACCTTCGAGATAGCTTCCCGTCATGGAACATTCTTCGTGTCAAAACCCTACAAGTTGGACAGTGGACCTCAAAATGAACAAAGATGAAAATGAAAGCCACTTCAAAGTACTTACTTTGCCGTAGGGTGGCCATCCCGACGTGTTGGTAGAATCTTACTCTAGCTGGTTTCTTTTGTCACGGCTTCGATTCCACGTGCGAGTAGCCATCCCAAAATATTGGCCGAAGATTGTAGCTTTCTATCTTGGATGTGTGCACCTTTGATTGATTCATTGATATACTCTATTTTTTTTGGATTCATTGCTAGTATACTGTTTGGTAACTGTTTGGACCACTGTCACTATAGTTTGTTAAAGCCGTGTCCACTCATAATACAATAGATAGCAAGCCCACGACTATTGGCACCTAGCATAGAACTGATCTCAAAAACCCGGGAGACATAACACCGTTTCGCTCGTCTCTCTGGAGGCGGCGGCGACCCAGATCCCAAAACACCACAGGCGTGGGCGTTGGCCCCTCTCCCCCCGCTCGCCACTCCGCGACAGGAGGGGGAGGAGACCCGTTCCTTTGGTTTGTAGTTAGGGTTTGTCTCTTATGGTGTGTCATTGGGGTGGTGGGAGCGACACCCGGACGAATAAATCTGCCTAAACTTCACTCCCATATCAGCGGCGACCTTCATGGCAGCGTCTCAGAGTTGATGGTATCGCGTGATTGTCGATCCTTCAAATCGGAGGTTTGGTCTTCTCGTCTTTTTTCGGATATATGGCGGGGTCTATTTCTCGGTGTGTCGCGAATGTTTGTCGTTATCCACGGCGACACTGGGACCGGGACGAGGCGGTTCTGCTGGAACGAAGATGTTGGTCCGGAGGTGGTGGATATGTTGTTCTTCTCCGACCATCGATGGGAGGCGGCGGATGTTCGTCAAAGATAGCACGGGAACGTCCCCTGGTCGACGTGCCAAAGCGACATGTGCCTAGCACGAAGTATCAAAAAATGTTATTTTTTGTGGCCTCTGAAAAAAAAGACAATTTCTTGTGTTCTGAAATAAATTTTCACGAGACATTTTTGTTTGCCTTTTTCACATAGGCCACACAAAATACTTTTTTCTTGCAATTTTGTTGTGAGCTAACACAGAATATTAGGATACACACGGAGGAACTTTTTTAGCATTTAAAAATATATTTAAAATGTATTTTTCCTAACAGGTGTATAACTTGCTAATCAATTAGGAAAGAGTGATACAGTAGGCGCTCTAATTTGGTACTGCCTCTTCGGAAATGTAAGGCTTTATAGCTTCTAAAATGACTTGCATTTCAGAACAGAAGAAGTACCTTATAGCATCTCCACCGGTGCGTCCCAAATAGTCGCCGATAGAGACTCGGCACTGCCGTATGGGAGGGGGAGGGGAGTCGGCACTGCATCCTCTATTTCGGGGTGCTGTTACCACACCGGCGCCCCCAAACCGGTGGCCCCGATAGGAGTTTGTTTAGACAAACTAAATATTTATACTTGTAGTTTCATTTTAATGTCATTCAGGATCAACGAATGAATAATATTTTAGGGTAAATTCGAGTAAAACATTATTCACTCATTGACTCCGGTTCTCTCTGTTGCTCCTCCGTCGTCGATCCCCGCTGCTCTCTCCGCCACGAACGTCAAGTAGGCGGATCTATCCGCGACCACCGCCTCCTGACGCAGCTATTGCTCCAGCTCCTCCCGCCGCCGACGATGATCCAACTCCTGCCTCTGTAGCCGGAGCTGCATCTCCGCCAAACGCCGCCGCTCGTAGACTTCATCCTGACGCTGCTGCTCCTCCCGCATCAACCGCCGCAGCGCAAGCTGCTCCCACCCCTGCTGATGGCGCACCTCCCACCGACACTGCCGCTCCGCCTCCTGCTGGCGCCACGCCTCCTCCCGGTGTCGTCGCTCCGGTACCTGGTCCCGCCGCTCGTCCGCGACAAAGGCATCTACGGTCGCTGCTAGCGCCGCCTCCTCCCAAGACTCGTACTCTGCGAGCTGCGGGTCCTCCTCCACGACTTCTACGGCCGCCTCTAGCGCCGCCTCCTCCCACGAATTGAATATTGTGGTATTTCTTAGGGTTTAGATTTTTGCACCAATGAGGTGGGGAAGAAGGGATAATATAGACCGGCGGCGAGGCGGGAAACCTCCCGTGCAGCGTCGTGGCGGGAGAGTTTCCCGCGCAGCGTCGTGGCGGGAGAGTTTCCAGTCCGGCGTCGTGGCGGTAAAATCTCCCACGCGGCGCCCTGGCGTCACTGACAGGCCCAAAAAAATTCTCCTCGCGAGGAGCCGACGCGCCCGATTCGCGCTCTACACCAAGGGGCCAGCACGGGGTTGTTGGCGCTTCTATTGGGCTAGAAAAAGCGCCGGTGCAATTTGGGGCGCGCCGGTGTGAGCCTATTTTCGTTGTCGGCCTCCAAAACGCAATCGAGGCAGCTATGGAGGGCGCCAGTGGAGATGCTCTTAAGGACATGTGCAATGGGCGCTTAAAGCATGCCATTTCGCTGATTTCCTATAAAAAAAAAAGACTATGCCGTAGATTTCTTGATAAAGAGATCGTTAAATCAATGATAGAATCCTAAAATGAGGAAGAGACCCTTGGTATAATTGCCGTCAAAGGACCAAAACGTAAAATTGCAAACAAAAGATCAACCGAAAGGTAGTTCACCAAAGAGGAAAGATCTTTGATAAGGAGAAATCTTGGATACAATTGATTCTTAGATCTAATGGGGTAGGGTTTTCCTACAAGGGGCAAGAGCATAATTCAAGTCAAATATCAAATGGCAAATGGACGAACACCTGACGGGCGTGGCTGAGGCTAGCCGAGACACGAACTACGAGGCGTAGGCTGTCGTCGAAAAACAGGCAGGCGGAGGAGCGGGCAGATCGCCGTCGTCGAAAGACGGCGGAATATAGGCAGGTGGGAAGGAGGGACGGCGGAATCTGGGCAACAAGCCGGCGGGGTGGTGCCGGCGGCGAGAGAGATACGAGGTGTGGGGGGATTTTGAGCGAGGTGGTGGTGGGGTTCGTGTGTCCAGTCGCCGGCAGATTGGGCCCTTCCCCGTTTTTCACTCGTCCGGACTCCCCGATAGCTCCCCGGGGGACCGGGGATGGCGTGGGATCGCCGGATGGATGAAGGGCCAAATCCGAACGAAAACGAGGAACCGGGAGGCGCGACTGGGCCGAATTTCACCGTCCAGATGGGAAAACGTCGCTCGGGGGCCTCGTCGGGGAGACAAGTGGAGATGCTCTAAGGCATTTCAGCGGGCGTTGGCAGGCAGACTGGCGGCCCACAGACTGGTTCGGCGCTAGGTCCGATGCAAGACCGGCGTGCTGGTTTTATTTCGGCACCAGCTCCGGTGTTACCCAGCGTGCCGTTTGGACAATTTCAGCGCCAGATTCGACATTAGCCATTCCAGCGCTCGACATTTCATTCTTCTTCGATGGATTGGCTTCCAATGTGTGCTTCTTGCGTGATGTACGTAATGAGAAAAGACTATTTGCATGAGGTAGCAATCCATTCAAAGGAGTATCAAGGTCGCACAAGGATAGAGCGAATTCACCTCTTGTTGTATGGCTTTAGAGCATCTCCAGTCGCGTCCCCCAAACCGTCCCCCAAAGCGATTTGGGGCGCGCCGGACAAAAAAAGCGTTCCAGCCGCGTCCCCCAAAGCCCATTTTTGTCCGGCGCGCCCCGATACGGTGTCCGGCGCCCCGAGCCCG
Organism: Lolium rigidum; assembly: GCF_022539505.1. Taxonomy (NCBI): domain Eukaryota; kingdom Viridiplantae; phylum Streptophyta; class Magnoliopsida; order Poales; family Poaceae; genus Lolium; species Lolium rigidum. The sequence continues at coordinate 14,625,884 of NC_061511.1, read as the reverse complement.
TCCCCGTCCCACGGGGGACGCTCCGGGGACGCCGGACACAACGCAAGCGAGGCCAACCGACGCGGGGCCGACCCGTCGGCCGGCACGGGGAAAATTCGTCTCACACTCCGCCAAATCCCACCGCTCCCGCCAAATCGCGCCTATACCGCCGCGCACAGGCCTCCCAAAACATATCCTGCCGCCGATTCATTTCTCCTCTCCTATCCCGCCGATTTCTTTCTCCCTCCCGCCGTGCACCCGCCGCCGCTACCCTCTCCCCATTCCATGGCGCCGCCGACAGCCCCCAAAAAGATGGCGAAGAAAGCGGCCAAGAAGCCGCCGGGCAATGCGACGATAGGGGCGAAAGCGCCGTTCGCGAAGCCGCGGAAGGCGCCGGCTGCGAAGAAGAAGCCTGAAGGAATGACCGAAGATCAATGGCGAGCAAGATTGCCTGCGCCGGAAGCTATCGACGGCGGAGCGGAAAGGACGGAGGGCGGTGGAGCCGGAGAAGAAGGCTCGGGCGGCGCGCCGGCACCGGCACGTAATGGCCGGGTGTATCGCCGCCACCAACGCGAGCCCATGGAGTACGTCCATGCCGGTGTACGTTCCGGAGTGATCTCTCCGTCGCAAGCCGCCTTCTACAACGACGGCCCCTCCGCCACTCCCGGGTGCGTGACGCCTAACTTGTCGCCGCACTACCGGGATGCGGCCGCCGCACGGCGGCTTCAACCCCAACAACCTCTACTCCCCGGCGTACGAGCAGCGCGAGCCGGGACCCGGTCCGGACGGCGACCCTTTCACCGGCCGCAGGGGTCCGCTCGAATACGACGGCGCCGGTGCTGAGGAGGACGACGGGGTTGAGGAGGAGGACGACGAGGAAGAGGAGGGGGTGGAGGACGACGAGGAGGGACGACGATGAGGACGAAGAGGGCGGCGACGAAGAGGACGACGAGGGTGCCGGTGACGATGATCTCGTGGAGGTAGACGCGGACGGCGTGAGGACGAAGAAGAAGAAGAAGAAGAAGAAGAAGAAGAAGAAGAAGAAGAAGAAGGCGTCGGGCACACGAGGCCCGATGTGGACGCCTGCGGAAGATCAATGTACGTGCGAGTCGTGGGCGACGGTGAGCCATGAATCCATCATCGGCGCCAACCAAAAAGGCGGGAAGTATTAGGCGAGGATCAAGGCCGAGTTCGATGAGCCCAAGCTCATCAACAGCGACTACCGGAAAGTGACAATGAAGAGGAGCCAGAAGGCAATGTCGACGCGATGGGCCATCATCCAGGCGTCGGTGAACTCCTTCCATGGGTACCATCACGACTTAGAGACCGGAGGCGACGAGCGGCGCCGACGTCGGCCAAGCCGGTACGATCTGTTTCTTCCATAATCCGTAGCGCCCACATTGTGTTCGATGAAATGACTCTGCTTCCTTTGGTTAGTTTGATCGGGACATGGAATTGTACGCCAAGTACTCGGAAGGTCACAAGTCTTTCGCGCTGATGCATTGCTATGGCAAGCTCAAAATGAATGAGAAATGGCGGCTGACGCGCTTGTCGCTGTCCAAGGGGAAGGACGCCATTGATGCGGACGCGCCGGCCGGCAACGTCGGCGAGGCGTCCTACGGCAACAAGGCTGCCAAGGCCGCCTTGGCCGGCGCTGCGTCGTGCGAGAAGACGCGGCGTCGATCACGAAATGCCTCGCCGACGTCTCCTCGACCTTTATCTCCCGCGACAAGAAGGCCGACCAAAGGTGGGCCGAGCTGCTCAAGAGGCAAGAGGAGAAGGCTGGAGCTCAAGAAACGCGAGGACGACATGTCCCTGCCGAGAACGTCGACGAGAGGAATGTCTCCCGGACGCGAGCGGCGCACAACTTCTTCAAAGGCCGGATCCTCGACGACATCGAAGCCAAAATGGCGGCGGCGGACGCGGCGGCCCCGGCGGCGGCATCGGCATCGGCGGCGGCGCAGCGAGCGGCAAGAGCGGGCGACGCGTCTTCTACTCGCTACACTGCGTCGGCCTCCGCGTCGGCGACGGAGCGGACGCACCATGCACGAGAACGAGCGGATCGCGACGAGGTCGTCGTGCTCGACGGGCCTGCGTCGACTCGAGACACGACGCCGTCGACCAACCCCTTCTTCTAATTTGCATGCACCACCGGTCCGCAATATGATCGCGCGCCCGGTACTTTGATCGATCGCCGCTACTACGATCGCGACGAACCGGCGGGAACGATCTCTTTTGAATGCATCTATTTGAATTTCGATTGGGGGCGGCGTTTGGGGGACGCGGCTGGGGAGCGACGTCCCCCAAACGCGGCACGAACAAAGCACGTCCCCCAAACGCTCGATCCGGCGCGGTTTGGGGGACGGTTTGGGGGACGCGACTGGAGATGCTCTTAGCTTGGACTTGAGTCATTGGTTCACTTGGGGGCAGGGGCTTCACTTGGGGGCAGGGGCGGAGCTATGTTGAAGCCGACCTGGGCCATGGCCCGCCCAAGATTTTGTTCATCCTTGGTTATTTTTGCTGGGCTGGCCCATAAAGGCTCTCCTCTCTAGAAAATTAAGGCCTTTTATGCTGCATGGCCCGCCCATAATTGTTGTGACAGCTCCGCCGCCACTGCTTGGGGGACTCGGAGGTCTTGAGACGGAGGTGTCCGAAGATCAAAGCTATAGGGGAAATAACACAATCAAAACCCTAAAATATTACATATACATCACACAAACCAAAACCTTAAGCTTCCGGTGCAGTTAACCAATTAGCATTATCTAGGGCACACACAAGTCTGACATCAAATTTCTGCTGTTTTGCCACGAGGGCTTACAAAAGAAAACTCAAGTGGTACTTTATTAGGAGATAAACAGTCATTAGAGCATTGGATGTCTTCTTCACTTACTCCTCTGGATACCAGTTCTTTGGAGCAAAGAACACCCTCACATCAAACTGCCCATACTTTGACACAAAGTCATCAGGATTCCTAACAGCTCCCACATATCCATCCTGGAAAGTCCACCAAAAGAGTGATTGCCCCAATTTTAAGCAAACATCCAATTTTTCCTGTGCCTTCACCACAACTACATGCTGAAACTGCACCTTAGTCCCACTGAACTTATCATCAAACAACACAATCTCATGATCAAAGCCACTGCTGAAAGCAGCGAATCTCAAGTGATGAGGACCGTCAACCTCTGCAAAGACTTGTATTACAGCCTCAACACTTCGTGTAGATAATATGTAGCTTATGTCCAAGCTGAACAGGCCACTACGAACATGTCCATGTCGAATTTTATCAAAACCTGGGCGGCCCTCAATCTCAGCATACGCAGAAAGTATTTGTTTGTCCGCTGATCCATCACCTTCCTCCTTTACCCAGAGATCAACTTCTACTAATGCATCATCCAGCAAGTACATTCCTCGACGAGGGCTACAAAGAGGTAAGATAAGGGAATCCTACAATTCAACACCTCTAATTAGAACTATAAAGAAAGATGCTAAATCAACTTTCAGACACATTTGTGTGTAGCAACAGAATAAAACATGCACAATAAAGTTCTAAAAGCAAGGCATGCATGCATTTTCTCTCTTGTACCCTCATTTATATATATTGTCAACCGCTTCAAGCATTTATCAGTAAACATTCAAAAACAGTATTATCCCCCCAATTCCAAAACATTGGCATATAGAACTTTGGGGATTCCATAGAATGTTAATGCAATCAAAGAAAGGAAAACATATACTTGGAAGGGAGTCCATCCGCACAACATGGAGAACTTAGTGCATAAATCTGAGCACATGTGATTAACTATTTAATCGATCCAATCCAAGCGTAGACGAAGGTAACTGGCATGGATCTCACACAAACTGTTGAACGTTGATCATTCTTGAGCAACAAGCAAGTTATGTGGAAAGACAACAAGCCTGGCTTGATTACCTTGTCAATGGTGACAGCATCATCTCTGCAGGGACGGTTAAAGAGGTGATTCCGCATAGGCTCCAATTCATCCCGAACGGCGATTATCCCATACACACTAACAGGGTACGATGCAGAGGTTGATAAACACAGTGAGAAGAACTGTAGCATCAGATGTGGTTCGCGAAAACCAATAGTTGATTTAGCTGCAAAACACCGAGGGAAAAGCTAAGGTTCCAAACACATACATATATAGAACATGAGCAGATTGCTAGGCTAGTAATGAAATTGACGGGACTAGCTTACTGGTAGAAGTATCATGGGTTTTGTAACGACGGTGGTAGCAGTCGCCCCGCAAAACACATAGACCTGTCGCCTGAGGTAATACTTTCATAGGGAAAGGAGGAAGAGTATGTCCCTGTGCTAGAAGCATCTTGCACAGCTGCTGGTGTTCTTCCTTGCGTTTCATGTCACCCGCTACCCATATCCTGTCGATTAGCCTGGCTTTTTCCATAGGGAATTTCTTCCCTGCAGGATAAAATCAATCAGTGGTGTTTGGATATTTTGGAGATGAGATTGCGGTGTACGCTCCGGAGAATGAGCTACCTTGGCAATTTGTCTCCTCATCGTCTGTCACCACTTGATCGTCGTCCAAGACCAAGTCGTCCAAGTCAGCTACATCGTCGTCATCATCATCATCACTGTCGGATATGCAGACATCGTCCCAGTGAAGGATAGGCGTATCTAGAAAATTAATTGGCATAGTTGAATTAGCGAATAGAGAAGGTGAAGATAACTGCTGCATCTGGTCGGAGCACCGACCGTGGTCTCCCCGGAGTCGGAAGAGAGGCTCCTCCCCAAACTCCGGCGTCAACGCCGGCATCTGCATCGGAGGTTTCGTTCGTGCTTGACTCGGAGGACTTTCCCTCGCTTCCGTTGGGTGGATGCGGGCACGGCCTCGTCGAAGGATCTTCTGCTCCGGCCCCGTTCTTTCTGGTTGGGGAGGTGCCGATCTTGGTCGCGGCGACCGGAGCGCCGCCGCCGCCCGGGGTGGGTGTGTGGCCGCTGCTAGGGTTCCTGTCTCACCTGCGGTGCGACGTTGGGCCTGGGTGCAGCTGGGCCGGTTGGGCGCGGATGGGCCACAAGGCCTTGGGCCATCGGGTGTCTTAGCTGGGGAACGATTGGATCCGTGCCAGGTGTCTCAGGGGCAAAAAAGGAACGGCCCAGATCGCTGCTCGGGGAGTTGGGCACCCTCTTTCCGCTTTTACCCCTGCGCCGCCGGTACAAAAGTGGCTCTGGTTGCGGGCTGGAACCCTAGATCCAGCATTAGATTTTCCAGCCAACGAAAAGGACGTCTCCCGTTTCCACCGTAGAGCCAAGCTGCTACGCTCCCGCACCGACCCAACCTCCGGCGAGCTTTCCTTCGTGCTGATGGACCGCAACTAGCGTGGCGGCAACTCGGGAAAGCGACCCTATGAAGAGATCTCGGGCGGAGGTGCGCGCCGGCGGGAACTTGATCTTCGCCAACGCCTTGACCGCGAACAGGAGGAGCAGCGCACGTGGGATGGAGACTCTCAACGTTCCAGGGAAGAAGATAGGTACGTCCGTGACCAGTAGCTTCCGCCGCCCCCTCCATTGAATGTGCGTGGGTGCGATTCAGGAAGGGGGGCTAGCCGTCGTCGCAACCGGCCGCCATGAAATCCGCAAGGGGCGGATCTGGCTGGGCCCTGGCCGGGCTCTCGGAGTCGGTGGCAGGTGAATCGTCCGGGGGCGACGTCACCCGTATCATCTGTTACAAGTGTGGTCAGCCAGGGCATATGCAAGTCGATTGCACCGCCAATCCATTTTGTGTCAACTGCAAGAAAGAAGGCCACTTATCCGCCATGTGCTCCATCTTTTCCAAACTCCAAGAACCCTTTTGGGCAGGTTTTGGTGGTGACGGAGTCGGTTTTTACTGCTGCGAGGTGGCAGAAGAAGAGCTGCAGAAACCCAAGGTGAATTCGGCGATCGTTTGTATTGAAGCTGGGGAGCTTTCGGCCGAGCAGGTTGAAGCAGAGTTCAAAGATTTAGTAGAAGAGTGGGACTGGCAAGTGCACAAAGTTTCTGATACGGACTTCTCCCTTGTCTTTCCCTCCAAAGAAAGCTTGAGCATGGCGATCCGCGGGGGCGGCATCAAGTTGCCATCTAGCCAGTGTCATGCGCTGGTCATGTCCAATACTGCCGACCCGGCTGCAGTGGAGCAGTTGGTGGAGACCAAGGTCAAGTTATTTGGAGTTCCCCTTCCCTTCCGCTATGTCGATCGTCTTCGGGTGGGGGCTAGGGAGATGGGTAGGCCCCTTTCGGTGGATGAGAACTCGTTGAACAATGTTGATGGCCCCGTCCGCATGTCCATTGGGTGCCGGGCCCCTGTGCAACTCCCAGAATACTTCATGTGGTTCGTGAACATGCAAGGTTTCAGAGTCTGTGTAGTCAGGGAGGGTCTTTGCGACGGCAACTGGGGCACCATCTCCACCACCTACTCATAAGCCAGCTGATGACGAAGAAGAGGAAGACGCCGCAGACTCGGATGGTGACTGCTGGGATGGACGTCGAGGCTGCCATGCCAGCAAGGAGCCGCAAAGCCTAGCGCCAAAGAATCCGGGTAAAGCGACGGGGGCTAGTCGAAAATCAGTTCCTCTTGGACCAATCTCGCTGTGCGCGGACAAGGAAATGATGTTGACCACTCTGCCAAAGACGGTGTTCTCCCACTATGGTTCGAATCTTACTAAGGATGGTGACATTTTCCCCATGGTTGCACAAATCGTCGCCTTGGCCTCCTTGCCATGCACTAACACAGAGGAGGAATCTACACATGAAAGTGAACCCCCGATCTCATTGTCCGTTTCTAAGCTTTGCACACCAGGGGTGGGCCACCACAGGCCAAAGCTACGTGACTCCGGGCAAGGCGATGGCTCTCTCTGAGGATGAGAAGATGGAGATCGGCTGGCAAAGCCCGACACCTGCAGTGAGGGAGGAGGAGAGACTTAGGGAGAAGGGAAGGAGAAGCAAGAGCAATAACGATCGCCCCTCCAAAGTCCGCAGCCTGGCTTGGCTGCGGTAGCTACGCACCTTGAGTTCTCTGATGACAATGACTTTGCCTCGAAGCTGGTTGGCGAACAACTACAGGGAGGGCAAGTGATCTCGGAGCTGGCGGTGAAGGTGGCAAGGGCTCCAAGGAGCCGTGCATCGCCGGTGGAGGCTTCTCGCAAGATCGCTCGCGGACAAGGTCTCACGGAAGGGCCAGTTCTGGAGCGGGCGATGCGTGCAGCGGCTGACAAGGACCCAGGTAACTCCAAATCGATATCCTCCTTTGTTGTCTTGCAAGATTCTTCCTCTGAACTTTTGCTTTCTGTTGCCAAGGACAGTTGTGTTGTTTTTCCTTCGGCTGCTGGTACTCCCCTTGAGGTGCTTTCTTTGATTCGTGTAAAAGAGCTGGCCCAGGCCGAATTGGCACTGGCCCAACATAAAATGAGGCACAATTAGCTATGGAGAAGGAGGTACCAGAGGCTGTGAAACTTGCTGAGCGGGCTGCTGAGGATGGGAAAGGCGCCTCCTGTACCAGAAGGGTCTGGCACAGGACCCGCCCAGGAGACCCTGGTACCCAACGGTCGAAGAGGTGCAAAGAAGGTGGTTATCCAGGGAACAAGACCACGAACCCGCCAATCACGGGCTAAAGGACTGGTGTCCTAATGCGGTGTCTTTTCTGGAATATCTGGGGGTTCGGCTGTCGAGGGCGCCGGACCATTTTGAAGGAATACCTCTGCAATCATCATATCGATGTGGTATGCTTACAAGAGACTTTCAACAAGACTTCACGGACCAGGAGCTCCATACCTTAGAAGTTGGGGAAAAGTTCTTCTGGTGCAGGCTTCCAGCAAAGGCCGATCGGGCAGCATGTTGATGGGCTTCAGGGATAGTTGCTTTGAGATTGGTAGTATTGACATGGGGCAATACTTTCTTAGTGCAACGGTCCTTTGGCATGTGGGAAAGCTTAAGCTCGAGATCATGGGGATCTACGGGCTTGCGGATCACTCTTACTCTAGGGAGTTCTTAGCTGAAATTAGTAGTAAGATCAATCGCTCGAACGAGCCCCTCATTATGGGTGGGGACTTCAATCTTATTCGAAGTGAAGATGATAAAAATAATGACAGAATCAACTGGGCTAGACTCAACATGTTCAATGAGGCGATCAGTGATTGGGCTGTCAGGGAGATACCTCGCACCGGGGCGAGATTTACCTGGACAAACAAACATCTCAATCTTGTGCGGAGTGTCCTGGACAGAGTATTTATCTAGCCTTTGCTGGAACCTAGGTTCCCTCTTTGCTCGGTTGTTGCGGAAACTAGCCTAGGCTCCGACCATACTCCCCTGATTCTCGATACAGGGGACGACAACCCCATTAGAAGTAATCGGTTCTTTTTCAAAATAGGGTGGTTTGAAACTGAGGGCTTCCATCAATTACTGTCCTAGGTATGGGATCACCTGGGATAGGAAATTGGTGGCAGAGACATCATGGACTGGTGGCAGGGTATGAGTGGCGGCCAGCGCCAATATCTTAGGGGTTGGAGTAAGAATATTGGGAAGGAACAACGCGCCCTCAAGTTGCAGCTGTTGGGACAGATTAAGCAACTAGATGAGGAAGCAGACTTGGAAGGCCTCGAGGAAGAGGGTTGGGCCTTCTGTTATCACCTCGAAGATCAACTCATAAATATCTACAAATTGGAAGAGGAATATTGGAGATAGAGAGGTCGAGTGCGTTGGTCTTTCCAAGGGGATGCAAACACCACGTATTTCCATGCTGTGGCCAACGGGCGTAGAAGGAAGTGTCTGATCTCCACCCTTACAATGGATGATGGGCCTATCTCGGACAAGAGATTGATACAAGAGCACATTTACTCGTTCTATAGGGAGCTGTTGGGTTCGGAATTTATACGGCTCTGCGGTATTGCCCAGAATGTGTGGGACGCTTCACCGCGGATTTCCGCCGCAGAAAACCTGCACTTAGCACTTACCTTCTCGGAGGAGGAACTGGAGTAAGTGGTGAAATAAATGAAAACCGACACGACACAAGGCCCGGATGGTTTCCCAGTTGCCTTTTTCCAATGTTGCTGGCCGCTGGTAAAACATGGGGTATTACACATTCTCAATGATTTCATCCTTGGGGGGATTTATATCGCTCGCCTCAACTTTGGAGTTCTCTCACTAATCCCTAAAGTGCCGGTGAAAGGACACGGATGTCGCCTAGAGGGGGGTGAATAGGCGGTTGATACGTCTCAAACGTATCTATAATTTCTTATGTTCCATGCTACTTTTATGATGATACTCACATGTTTTATACACACTTTATGTCATTATTATGCATTTTCCGGCACTAACCTATTGACGAGATGCCGAAGAGCCAGTTGTTGTTTTCTGCTGTTTTTGGTTTCAGAAATCCTAGTAAGGAAATATTCTCGGAATTGGACGAAATCAACGCCCAGGGTCCTATTTTTCCACGAAGCATCCAGAAGACCGAGGGAGAAACGAAGTGGGGCCACTGGGCGCCGCCACACTAGGGCGGCGCGGCCTAGGGGGCCGCACGGCCCTAGCGTGTGGGGCCCCCGTGACTCCTCTGACTCCGCCCTTTCGCCTACTTAAAGCCTTCGTCGCGAAAACCCCAGTACCGAGAGCCACGATACGGAAAACCTTCCAGAGACGCCGCCGCCGCCAATCCCATCTCGGGGGATTCAGGGATCGCCTCCGGCACCCCGCCGGAGAGGGGAATCATCTCCCGGAGGTCTCTTCATCGCCATGATCGCCTCCGGATCGATGTGTGAGTAGTCCACCCCTGGACTATGGGTCCATAGCAGTAGCTAGATGGTTGTCTTCTCCTCATTGTGCTATCATGTTAGATCTTGTGAGCTGCCTATCATGATCAAGATCATCTATTTGTAATGCTACATGTTGTGTTTGTTGGGATCCGATGAATATTGAATACTATGTCAAGTTGATTATCAATCTATCATATATGTTGTTTATGTTCTTGCATGCTCTCCGTTGCTAGTAGAGGCTCTGGCCAAGTTGATACTTGTGACTCCAAGAGGGAGTATTTATGCTCGATAGTGGGTTCATGCCTCCATTGAATCTGGGACGATGACGTAAAGTTCTAAGGTTGTGGATGTGCTGTTGCCACTAGGGATAAAACATCGATGCTTTGTCTAAGGATATTTGTGTTGATTACATTACGCACCATACTTAATGCAATTGTCTGTTGTTTGCAACTTAGTACTGGAGGGGGTTCGGATGATAACCTGAAGGTGGACTTTTTAGGCATAGATGCATGCTAGATAGCGGTCTATGTACTTTGTCGTAATGCCCTGATTAAATCTCATAGTACTCATCATGATATATGTATGTGCATTGTTATGCCTTCTTTATTTGTCAATTGCCCAACTGTAATTTGTTCACCCAACATCTATTTATCGTATGGGAGAGACACCACTAGTGAACTGTGGATCCCGGTCCAATTCTTTACATCTGAAATACAATCTACTGCAATTGTTCTTTACTGTTCTTCGCAAACAAACATCATCATCCACACTATACATCTAATCGTTTGTTTACACCAATCCGGTGAGATTGACAACCTCACTGTTACGTTGGGGCAAAGTACTTTGATTGTGTTGTGCAGGTTCCACGTTGGCGCCGGAATCCCTGGTGTTGCGCCGCACTACACTCCGCCACCAACAACCTTCACGTGTTCCTTGACTCCTACTGGTTCGATAACCTTGGTTTCTTACTGAGGGAAACTTACTGTTGTGCGCATCACACCTTCCTCTTGGGTTCCCAACGGACGTGTCAACTACACGCAAGCAAGTAAATTTCGGCGCCGTTGCCGGGGAGATCAAGACACGCCTGCAAGGGAGTCTCCCACATCCAATCTCTTTACTTTGTTTTTGTCTTGCTTTACTTTATTTTATTTACTGCTTTGTTTGCTCTTTATATCAAAAATACAAAAAAATTAGTTGCTAGCTTTACTTTATTTACTGTCTTGTTCTCCATATTAAAAACACAAAAAAAAAATTAGTTACTTGCATTTACTCTATTTATCTTTTGTTTATTTCATCATGTTTCCTCCTAAGTTCACTCTCAAAGACATACCGGTAGGACGAGGGTCTATAATTGGAAGAGATAATATAGAAGATTTTTTCACTCATGTTAGTACAGCTGAAGATTTTGAAGATAGACACTTGGTAGAACTTGCTCCTATTTATGAAATTGCTGCTGCTTCTTTAGTACACATGTTGGAAACTAAATTTGTTAATCTTAATCCTATAATTCAACACATGTTTCTTACACTCTGTGATATGGAGGAAGGAGAGAAGAAAGATTTTGTCTTAGAAACCCTTCTTAAAGAATTTGGTGGTGTAGCAAGAGAGGCTAGAAAAGTCTTTATTAAATATAAGATGCTTGGCTCTTATACCAACTTTGCTAGTACCCTTGAAAAAATGGAAAAGATAGATTAAAGTACACTAATAAAGTTAATTGTGAAGGGGAGATTAAGACATCAATACCTTGCAAGCTCCTAGGAATGCATGAAGCCCTAGAAAATAACTATGGTTGGCTTGTTCCTGAAAATTTGTTTGATGAGAATAGCAAGCCTAAGAGTAATGAAAAGGGAGCCTCTGAAATTTACATAGATAAGATAAAATGCATAGTTGAGAAAACTCCAAACCCCTCTGTTGATGCTTCATCTCTCGATAATACTTGATTCACACTTTCTGCGTCTAGCTGAAAGGCGTTAAAGAAAAGCGCTTATGGGAGACAACCCATTATTTTACTTCTGCACTTTATTTTTGAGTCTTGGAAGTTGTTACTACTGTAGCAACCTCTTCTTATCTTTATTTTATTGCATTGTTGTGCCAAGTAAAGTCTTTGATAGTAAAGTCAATACTAGATTTGGATTACTGCGCAGGAACAGATTTCTTGCTGTCACGAAATTGAGCCGCCCCTGCTGTAGAAAATTTATAAAAATCTGCCAATTTACGTGCGTGATCCTCAGATACGTACGCAACTTTCATTCAATTTGGGCATTTTTATCTGATCAAGTCTGGTGCCTCTAAAAAATTCGTCTTTACGGACTGTTCTGTTTTGACAGATTCTGCCTTTTATTTCGCATTGCCTGTTTTGGTATGTTTGATGGATTTCTTTGTTCCATTAACTTTCAGTAGCTTTGTGAAATGTCCAGAAGTGTTAAGAATGATTATGTCACCTCTGAATATATGAATTATGCACTAACCCTCTAATGAGATTGTTTTGAGTTTGGTGTGGAGGAAGTTTTCAAGGGTCAAGAGAGGAGGATGATACAATATGATCAAGAAGAGTGAAAAGTCTAAGCTTGGGGATGCCCCCGTGGTTCATCCCTGCATATTTTACGAAGACTCAATCATCTAAGCTTGGGGATGCCCAAGGCATCCCTTCTTCATCGACAACTTATCAGGTCACCTCTAGTGAAACTATATTTTTATTCCGTCACATCTTATGTGCTTTACTTGGAGCGTCTGTTTGTTTTTGTTTTGTTTTTGTTTGAATAAAATCGGATCCTAGCATTCTTTGTTTGGGAGAGAGACACGCTCCGCTGTTTCGTATGAACACATATGTTCTTAGCTTTATTCTTAATGTTCATTGCGAAAGTTGAACTACTTCGTTCATTGTTATATGGTTGGAAACGGAAAATGCCGCATGTGGTAAATGGTATAATGTCTTGAATAATTTGATACTTGGCAATTATTGTGCTCATATAGATCATGTTTAAGCTCTTGCATCATGTACGTTGTACCCATTAATGAAGAACTACATAGAGCTTGTTAAAATTTGGTTTGCATGATTGATCTCTAGAGTCTAGATATTTTCTGGTTGAGGTGTTTGAACAACAAGGAGACGATGTAAAGTATTATAATACTTACAATATGTTCATATGTGAGTTTTGCTGCACCGTTTTATACTTGAGTTTGCTTCAAACAACCTTGCTAGCCTAGCCTTGTATTGAGAGGGAATTCTTCTCGTGCATCCAAATCCTTGAGCCAAAAACTATGCCATTTGTGTCCACCATACCTACCTACTACATGGTATTTCTCTGCCATTCCAAAGTAAATTACTTGAGTGCTACCTTTAAAAATTCTATCCTTTGTCTTTGCAATATATAGCTCATGGGAAAAATAGCCTTAAAAACTATTGTGGTCAAGAATATGTAGCTATGTATCTTATTTCTTAATAAGTTGCTTGTTGAGCGGTAACCATGTTTCTGGCGACGCCATCAACTATTACACCTTTGTTGAATATCATGTGAGTTGCTATGCATGTTCGTCTTGTCTGAAGTAAGGGCGATTTTCATGATCAAATGGTTTGAGTATGCATATTGTTAGAGAAGAACATTGGGCCGCTAACTAAAGCCATGATCCATGGTGGAAGTTTCAGCTTGGACAATTAATCCTCAATCTCCTATGAGAATATTATTCGTTGTTGAATGCTTATGCATTAAAGAGGAGTCCATTATCCGTTATCTATGTTGTCCCGGTATGGATGTCTAAGTTGAGAATAATCAAAAAGCGAGAAATCCAATGCGAGCTTTCTCCTTAGACCTTTGTACAGGCGGCATAGAGGTACCCCTTTGTGACACTTGGTTGAAACATATGCTATGCAATGATAATCCATGTTAACCCAAGCTAATTAGGACAAGGTGAGAGCACTATTGGTATACTATGCATGAGGTTTGCAACTTATAAGATGTCTTATACATAACACATATGCTTTATTACTACCGTTGACAAAATTGTTTCTTGTTTTCAAAATGAAAAGCTCTAGCACAAAAATAGTAATCCATGCTTCCCTCTGCGAAGGGCCATTCTTCTACTTTTATTGTTGAGTCAGTTTACCTACTTCTTTCTATCTTAGAAGCAAACACTTGTATCAACTTTGTGCATTGATTCTTACATGTTTACTTATTGCACTTGTTATATTACTTTGTGGTGACAATTATCCATGAGATATATATGTTGAAGTTGAAAGCAACTGCTGAAACTTATATCTTCCTTTGTGTTGCTTCAATGCCTTTACTAAGAATCTATTGCTTTATGAGTAACTCTTATGCAAGTCTTATTGATGCTTGTCTTGAAAGTGCTATTCATGAAAAGTCTTTGCTATATGATTCATTTGTTTACTCATTATCTTCACCATTGCTTCGAATCGCTGCATTCATCTCATATGCTTTACAATAGTATGATCAAGATTATGATAGCATGTCACTTCAGAAATTATCTTTGTTATCATTTACCTACTCGAGGGCGAGTAGGAACTAAGCTTGGGGATGCTTGATATGTCTCAAACGCATCTATAATTTCTTATGTTCCATGCTACTTTTATGATGATACTCACATGTTTTATACACACTTTATGTCATTATTATGCATTTTCCGGCACTAACCTATTGACGAGATGCCGAAGAGCCGCTTGTTGTTTTCTCGCTGTTTTGGTTTCGTAAATCCTAGTAAGGAAATATTCTCGGAATTGGACGAAATCAATGCCCAGGGTCCTATTTTTCCACGAAGCTTCCAGAAGACCGAGGGAGAAACGAAGTGGGGCCACGGGGTGCCGCCACACTAGGGCGGCGCGGCCTAGGGGGGCCCGCGCGGCCCTAGCGTGTGGGGCCCCCATGACTCCTCTGACTCCGCCCTTCCGCCTACTTAAAGCCTTCGTCGCGAAAACCCCATTACCGAGAGCCACGATACGGAAAACCTTCCAGAGATGCCGCCGCCACCAATCCCATCTCGGGGGATTCAGGAGATCGCCTCCGGCACCCTGCCGGAGAGGGGAATCATCTCCCGGAGGTCTCTTCATCGCCATGATCGCCTCCGGGTCGATGTGTGAGTAGTCCACCCCTGGACTATGGGTCCATAGCGGTAGCTAGATGGTTGTCTTCTCCTCATTGTGCTATCATGTTAGATCTTGTGAGCTGCCTATCATGATCAAGATCATCTATTTGTAATGCTACATGTTGTGTTTGTTGGGATCCGATGAATATTGAATACTATGTCAAGTTTATTATCAATCTATCATATATGTTGTTTATGTTCTTGCATGCTCTCCGTTGCTAGTAGAGGCTCTGGCCAAGTTGATACTTGTGACTCCAAGAGGGAGTATTTATGCTCGATAGTGGGTTCATGCCTCCATTGAATCTGGGACGAGTGATGTAAAGTTCTAAGGTTGTGGATGTCGTTGTTGCCACTAGGGATAAAACATCGATGCTTTGTCTAATGATATTTGTGTTGATTACATTACGCACCATACTTAATGCAATTGTCTCGTTGTTTGCAACTTAATACTTGGAGGGGTTCGGATGATAACCTAAAGGTGGACTTTTTAGGCATAGATGCATGCTTGGATAGCGGTCTATGTACTTTGTCGTAATGCCCTGATTAAATCTCATAGTACTCATCATGATATATGTATGTGCATTGTTATGCCTTCTTTATTTGTCAATTACCCAACTGTAATTTGTTCACCCAACATCTGTTTATCTTATGGGAGAGACACCACTAGTGACTGTGGATCCCGGTCCAATTCTTTACATCTGAAATACAATCTACTGCAATTGTTCTTTACTGTTCTTCGCAAACAAACATCATCATCCACACTATACATCTAATCCTTTGTTTACAGCAAGCCGGTGAGATTGACAACCTCACCGTTACGTTGGGGCAAAGTACTTTGATTGTGTTGTGCAGGTTCCACGTTGGCGCCGGAATCCCTGGTGTTGCGCCGCACTTCACTCCGCCACCAACAACCTTCACGTGTTCCTTGACTCCTACTGGTTCGATAACCTTGGTTTCTTACTGAGGGAAACTTACTGATGTGCGCATCACACCTTCCTCTTGGGGTTCCCAATGGACGTGTCAACTACATGCAGCAGCGGTTTAAACCTTTTACGAGATGGGATTAACAAATGCGGAATAAAACTAGCGTTTACTTTGTCAAGCCCAAAGCCTATATACTATGGTTCACCTATGTGCACCAACAACTTATGCTAAGCAATATAAGCAACTAGGTGATAGCAAGATATATAACTTCAAGCACGATGGCTATCACAAAGTAAAGTGCATAAGTAAAGAGCTCGGGTATAGGAATAACCGAAGTGACGCGGAGACAACGATGTATCCCGAAGTTCACACTCTTGCGAGTGCTACTCTCCGTTGGAGCGGTGTGGAGGACACCAAATGCACGAGAGCCACCGTATTCTCCTCGAGAATTCCCACCAAAAGGGATGTCCTCGATCCACTATGGAACCTTAGGGAGGTCACCAAACCCGCACAAAGCTTGGAGCTATCTCCACAACTTAATTGGAGGCTCCCAATAAATTGCCACTAAGGCCTTGCCCTTGAAGAATCTCCACAACGTAATTGGAGTCCTCAAGAACACCACAAAGATGCCACTGATGGCGTGTAAGACACACGTCCGTTGGGAATCCCAGGAGGAAGGTGTGATGCGCACAGCAGCAAGTTTTCCCTCAGTAAGAAACCAAGGTTATCGAACCAGTAGGAGTCAAGGAACACGTGAGGGTTGTTGGTGGCGGAGTGTAGTGCGGCGCAACACCAGGGATTCCGGCGCCAACGTGGAACCTGCACAACACAATCAAAGTACTTTGCCCCAACGTAACAGTGAGGTTGTCAATCTCACCGGCTTGCTGTAAACAAAGGATTAGATGTATAGTATGGAAGATGATGTTTGTTTGCGAAGAACAGTAAAGAACAATTGCAGTAGATTGTATTTCAGATGTAAAGAATGGACCGGGGTCCACAGTTCACTAGTGGTGTCTCTCCGATAAGAAATAGCATGTTGGGTGAACAAATTACAGGTGGGCAATTGACAAATAAAGAAGGCATAACAATGCACATACATATATCATGATGAGTACTATGAGATTTAATCAGGGCATTACGACAAAGTACATAGACCGCTATCCAAGCATGCATCTATGCCTAAAAAGTCCACTTTCAGGTTATCATCCGAACCCCCTCAAGTATTAAGTTGCAAACAACAGACAATTGCATTAAGTATGGTGCGTAATGTAATCAACACAAATATCCTTAGACAAAGCATTGATGTTTTATCCCTAGTGGCAATAGCACATCCACAACCTTAGAACTTTCCGTCACATCGTCCCGCATTCAATGGAGGCATGAACCCACTATCGAGCATAAATACTCCCTCTTGGAGTCACAAGTATCAACTTGGCCAGAGCCTCTACTAGCAACGGAGAGCATGCAAGAACATAAAAAACATATATGATAGATTGATAATCAACTTGACATAGTATTCAATATTCATCGGATCCCAACAAACACAACATGTAGCATTACAAATAGATGATCTTGATCATGATAGGCAGCTCACAAGATCTAACATGATAGCACAATGAGGAGAAGACAACCATCTAGCTACTTGCTATGGACCCATAGTCCAGGGGTGAACTACTCACACATCGATCCGGAGGCGATCATGGCGATGAAGAGACCTGCGGGAGATGATTCCCCTCTCCGGCGGGTGCCGGAGGCGATCTCCCGAATCCCCGAGATGGGATTGGCGGCGGCGGCGTCTCTGGAAGGTTTTCCGTATCGTGGCTCTCGGTACTGGGGTTTTCGCGACGAAGGCTTTAAGTAGGTGGAAGGGTAGGTTTAGGGGCGACACGAGGGCCCCACACGCCAGGGCCGCGCGGCCAAGGCCTGGGCCGCGCCGCCCTGTTGTGTCGGCGCCTCGTCGCCCCACTTCGTAATCCTTTCGGTCTTACGGAAGCTTCGTGGAAAAATAAGACCCCGGACGTTGATTTCGTCCAATTCCGAGAATATTTCCTTTGTAGGATTTCTGAAACCAAAAACAGCAGAAAACAAAGAATCGGCTCTTCGGCATCTCGTTAATAGGTTAGTGCCGGAAAATGCATAAATATGACATATAATGTGTATAAAACATGTGAGTATCATCATAAAAGTAGCATGGAACATAAGAAATTATAGATACGTTTGAGACGTATCAGCCACAAAGGCCTTGCCCTTGAAGAATCTCCACAACTTAGTTGGAGTCCCCAAGAACACCACAAAGACACCACAAAGGCCTCCCCCTTGAAGAATCTCCACAACTTAATTGGAGTCCCCAAGAACACCACAAAGACCACTAAGCCGTCTAGGGTCCAAAGACTCAAGAGGAACAAGCTCCGGGAACAAGCTCCCGAAGAGAATATCTCACGAACTTTCACCTCCACGTATCACCGCGGAGAAGTAAAACCGATGCACCAAATGCAATGTCAAGAACACCACAAAGATGCTCAAGTACTTATCTCTCAAATTCCAACAAAACTACAAAAGCTATTGGGGGAATAAGAGATGAAGAACAAAAAAGAGAACACAAAGAACTCCAAGTTTCTCCAAGATCTAGATCTAGGTGGTTCCTCTCACAAAGAGAGGGATTTGATTGGTGAAGATGTAGAGCTAGATCTCCTCTCTCTTTTCCATCAAGAATATACAAGAATCATGGGACGAATCAAGAACTAGGGCAAGCTTTGAAGGTCAACAATGGAGGAGAGAGAGAGAGAGTGAGAGGACCAACCAGATTTTGGGGAAGAAGAAGGCTATTTATAGCCTCCCGTGAAATATGGTCGGATTATCCGGGCCCCGGGATGAAAAATCCAGCCAAAAATCCGGGTCCAATACTAGGGCTCACGCCCAAAAGTACTTGCAGTTTTTCGAGGCCGGATTATCCGCCCCTCACTTGGGCCGGATAATCCGCCCCCCTGAAAACTGGCAGAGACAGCAAATCGAGAAAGAGCATAACTTGAGCATCCGGACTCCGATTTTGATGATCTTGGGCACGTTTCGAAGCTAGTAACAAGCTATACAAGATCTTGCAGGGAACCATCATAGTCCAGCAAGGGAGTATATAAACAAATGATGAAAGATTTGCCCTATCTAAAAAGGACATACCGGTAAAACCTCCAACCTCGAAAATGCAACAAGTTGCCCATGCAAAAACCATTCTCGATGAACTAGAGCTTGTCATGAGCATAAGCACAAGCTCTAAAACATCACATGGATAAGTGATACGTCCATTTTGCATCACTATTTTATATCATAATTTACTGTTATTCATTGATATCTTTTCATATTTAGAGATGATACTTATGTTATTTCATCTATTTTGCATGTTTCATGATTATTGGAGAATCGCGCACCGGAGTCAGGATTCTGCTGGAAAAAGCACCGTCAGAATGCAATATTTCGGAAGATCAGCAATTGACGGAAATTACACGGAAAATATTATTTTTCCAGAAGACGGAGATAGCCAAAAGGAGGAGCCGAGGAGGGCCGCCATGGGCCCCCCATAGGCCGGCGCGGGCCCTGCCCTGGCCGCGCCGCCTTGTGGGGAGGGGGCCCACAGCCCCTTCGGCCGCCTCTCCTTCGTGTACTTCTTCGTCCCGAAAACCTAAGCTCCAGAGAATAATCGCGAAGAGTCACAGCCGCCTCTGCGGGGCGGAAAACACCAGAGAGAAAAGAGCTCCCCGGCAGGCTGAAATCTGCCGGGGAAATTCCCTCCCGGAGGGGGAAATCGACGCCATCATCATCGTCATCGAGTTGGACATCATTGGGATCATCATCACCATCATCTCCACCATCATCACGGCCATCTCCACCACTGCACCTCGTCACCGCTGTAACATCTAGGGTTGAATCTTGATTGTTTGGTAGGGGAAACTCTCCCGGTATTGATTACTCCTTGTTATTGATGCTATTGAGTGAAACTATTGAACCAAGGTTTATGTTCAGATTGTTATTCATCATCATATCACCTCTGATCACGTTCCATATGATGTCTCGTGAGTAGTTCGTTTAGTTCTTGAGGACATGGGTGAAGTCTAAATGTTAGTAGTGAATTATGTTGGGTAATATTCAATGTTATGATATTTAAGTTGTGGTGTTATTCTTCTAGTGGTGTCATGTGAATGTCGACTACATGATACTTCACCTTTATGGGCCTAGGGGAATACATCTTGTATTCGTTTGCTAATTGCGGGGTTGCCGGAGTGACGAAACCCGAACCCCCGTTGGTATATCGATGCAGGAGGGATAGCAGGATCTCAGAGTTTAAGGCTGTGGTTAGATTTATCTTAATTATTTTCTTGTAGTTGCGGATGCTTGCAAGGGGTATAATCACAAGTATGTATTAGTCCTAGGAAGGGCGGTGCATTAGCATAGGTTCACCCACACAACACTTATCAAAACAATGAAGATTAATCAGCTATATGAAGCGAAAGCACTAGACTAAATTCCCGTGTGTCCTCAAGAACGTTTGGTCATTATAAGTAAACAAACCGGCTTGTCCTTTGTGCTAAAAAGGATTGGGCCACTCGCTGCAATTATTACTCTCGCATTTTACTTACTTGTATTTTATTCATCTGCTATATCAAAACCCCCTGAAAACTTGTCTGTGAGCATTTACAGTGAATCCTTCATCGAAACTGCTTGTCAATACCTTCTGCTCCTCGTTGGGTTTGACACTCTTATTTATCGAAAGTACTACGATACACCCCCTATACTTGTGGGTCATCAAGACTATTTACTGGCGCCGTTGCCGGGGAGTGAAGCGCTATTGGTAAGTGGAATTGGTAAGGGAAACCTTTACTGTACGTGGTATTTTTTATTTCTGCCTGCTGCTATAATTCATTATGGAGAGGTCTTCTCTTGAATTCCTCTTTGGAAAATCTACTACTACTGCAAAGGTAGTGGATGAGGCGCCAGGTGAGAAAGAGGTTCCATACAAAATACCTATGAAAATTATTGAACGTGTTGTGGATAACCGCTATGAAGGGGATGGAACTGTCCATCCTAGAGATCATTTTCTGTTTTTACATGAATTATGCGGGTTATTCAAATGTGCAGGTATTGCTATGGATGAAGTTAGGAAGAAACTATTCTCTATATCGCTGTCTGGTAAAGCAGCGCACTTGGTATAAATTGTCTGAAGAATAGGGATTCTCTTGATTGGGAGGACATTGTGCCTTTATTTTATTCTAAATTCTATCCTCCAAGTGAAATTCACAAAGATCGGAACCGCATATATAATTTCTGGCCTCATGATGGAGAGAGTATTGCCCAAGCATGGGGGAGATTGAAGTCTTTAATGCTCAAATGCCCCATTCATGAGCTTCCTGGTAATATTATCATTGATAATTTCTATGCAAGACTGTCTTTTCAAGATAAGACTTTGCTTGGATACTTCTTGTTCGGATCATTTACACGCAACAAAGAAGAGTTTAAAAGGGACCTTCTTGATCGGATCCAGGAGAATACTGAAGGATGGGAGAATGACAAAGATAGAGAGTCGGTATAAACTATGATTATAAATGCATTGAAGTTTTTATGGATACTGATAAATTTCGTAATATGAGTGCTACTTATGGTCTTGATTCTCAAGTCGTTGCAAATTTTTATAAAGCTTTTGCCTCTCACTTTGAATTGCCTAGGAAGAATTTTGATAAGTATCCTGAATCTTATAAAGATAAAACTGATCCATCTATAAATAAATGTGCTATAATTGAAACTGTTGATCATATTCTTCCTGAAGCTTATATTGAAAAAACTCCTTTCCCTGCTAAAATGAAGGAGTATTCTATTATAACTAGTGCGGTTAATAAAAGTGCAAAGAAACCTATAGAACCTGAAGAACAAATTAAGGTTGAACCTGCTATTGCAATAGTTAAAGATCTTGTGACATAAAATGTAGAAGATGGTCATATTATTTTCTGTGAAGATGCTTCTAATATTGTTTCGCACCCTAATAAGTCTAGGAAAGCCAGTGTTCCTATGCTCTCTGTTAGAATTGGTGATCATTGTTATTATGGTTTATACGACATTGGTGCAAGTATTAGTGCCATTCCTTATGAGCTTTATACGGAGATCATGCATGAAATTGGTTCTTGTGAACTTGAAGATATTGATGTGGTTATTCGGCTAGCTAATAGAGAAAATATCTCTCCTATTGGTATTGTTCGAGATGTGGAAGTTCTATGTGGTAAGATTAAATATCCTGCTGACTTTTTGGTACTTGGTTCTGCTGTGCTAGTAAGTCTTGTCCTATTATTTTTGGTAGACCTTTTCTAAATACTTGTGGAGCTGTTATAGATTGCAAGAAGGAAAAGATTGTGACAAAATTTGCTTTGGTGAATCTTATGAGTTTAATTTCTCTAAATTTGCCAAAACTCCTTATAAAGCTGATTTGCCTAATAATGATTTTAGAGTTTAACAGTGTGCGTCTATTGCTCTTGCTCCTAATAATCCTTTGCGGCAACATTTGGAGGATAGTGAGAGCGAAGTCTTTAGGGAAGAAAGGAATGAGCTTGATGAAATTTTCCTTCGTCAACCTATTCTTAAACATGACTTGCCGGTTGAAGATTTAGGTACAACACCATCACCAAAGGAAGATCCTGTTTTTGATTTAAAACCATTGCCTGATAATCTTAAGTATGCTCATATTGATGATAAGAAAATATATCTTGTTATTATTAGTTCTAAGCTTTCAGATTTTGAGGAAGAAAGGTTATTGGAAATATTGAAGAAACACCGAGGAGCTATTGGCTATACTCTTGATGACTTGAAGGGGATTTCTCCCTCTATTTGCCAACATGCTATCAACATGGAAGATGATGAAAAGCCTGTTGTTGAACATCAGCGTCGTCTAATTCCTAAGATGAAGGATGTGGTAAGGAATGAGGTATTAAAACTTCTTGAAGCTGGTATTATATATCCTATTGCTGATAGTAGATGGGTTAGTCATGTGCATTTTGTTCCTAAGAAAGGAGGAATGACTGTTGTGCCTAATGATAATGATGAGCTTATCCCTCAAAGAGTAGTTGTAGGATATAGAATGCGCATTGATTATCAAAAAGTTAATAAGGTTACTAAGAAAGATCATTACCCTTTACCTTTTATTGATCAAATGTTAGAAAGGTTGTCTAAAAATACTCATTTTTGCTTTCTTGATGGTTATTCTGGGTTTTCACAAGCTCGTTGTTAAAACTAAAGATCAAGAGAAAAGCACTTTCACTTGTCCCTATGGAACTTATGCATATAGGCGTATGCCTTTTGGTTTATGTAATGCTCCTGCTACTTTTCAAAGATGCATGTCTGCTATTTTTCATGGCTTTTGTGAGAATATTGTAGAGGTATTCATGGATGATTTTTCTGTCTATGGGAATTCTTTTGATAATTTCTTGCGAAACCTTGATAAAGTTTTGCAGAGATGTGAAGAAACTAACCTTGTTCTTAATTGGGAGAAATGCCACTTTATGGTTAATGAAGGAATTGTATTGGGACATAAAATTTCCGAGAGAGGTATTGAAGTTGATAGAGCTAAAGTTGAAGCAATTGAGAAGATGCCCTATCCTAGGGATGTTAAAGGTATTCGTAGTGTTCTTGGTCATGCTTGGGTTTTATAGGAGATTTATTAAAGATTTCTCCAAGATTTCAAAACCTCTTACTAATCTTCTTCAAAAAGATGTACCTTTTGTTTTTGATGATGATTGTAAGGAAGCTTTTGAAACTCTAAAGAAAGCCTTAACAACTCGCTCCCGTAGTTGAACCTCCCGATTGGAATTTACCTTTTGAAATTATGTGTGATGCTAGTGATTTTGCTTGTAGGCGCTGTTCTTGGACAGCGAGTAGATAAGAAATTGAATGTGATTCATTATGCTAGCAAAACTCTTGATGCTGCTCAAAGAAATTATGCTACAACTGAAAAAGAATTATTAGCTGTAGTCTTTGCTTGTGACAAGTTTAGATCTTATATCGTTGATTCAAAAGTTACGATTCATACTGATCATGCTGCAATTAGGTACCTTATGGAAAAGAAAGATGTTAAGCCAAGGCTTATTAGATGGGTGCTTCTTTTGCAAGAATTTGATTTACATATTATAGGTAGGAAAGGTGCTGATAATCCTGTTGCTGATAATTTGTCTAGATTGGAAAATATTGCTTATGATCCTGTTCCTGTTAATGATAATTTTCCGAATGAACAATTGGCTGTGATAAAGGTGAGCTCGCGAGATAGTCCTTGGTACGCTGATTATGCTAACTTTATTGTATCCAAGTACTTGCCTCCAACCTTTTCAGCTCAGCAAAGGAGGAAATTCTTTTATGACTTGAGGCATTATTTTTGGGATGACCTACACTTATATAAAGAAGGAGTAGATGGTATTCTGCGAAGATGTGTTCCCGAATATGAACAACAAGAGATATTGAGTAAGTGTCATGGTAGTGTTTATGGAGGACATCACGCCGGAGACAGAACTGCGCAAAAGGTTCTACAATCATGTTTCTGTTGGCCAACTCTCTTCAAAGATGCAAGAAAGTTTATTTTATCTTGTGATGAATGTCAAAGGGTTGGTAATATCTCCAGACGCAATGAAATGCCTATGAATTATACTCTTGTTATTGAACCATTCGATTGTTGGGGATTTGACTTCATGGGTCCTTTCCCTTCTTCAGAAGGTAACACTCATATACTTGTCGCTGTTGATTATGTTACTAAATGGGTTGAAGCCTGATACGTCTCCGACGTATCGATAATTTCTTATGTTCCATGCCATATTATTGATGATACCTACATGTTTTATGCACACTTTATGTCATATTCGTGCATTTTATGGAACTAACCTATTAACAAGATGCCGAAGAGCCGCTTGTCTGTTTTCTGCTGTTTTTGGTTTCGAAATCCTAGTAACGAAATATTCTCGGAATTGGACGAAATCAAGACCCAGGTTCCTATTTTTCCCGGAACCATCCAGAACACCCGAGAGCCGCCAGAGAGAAGCCCTGGGGGCCCCACACCACACCCTGGCGCGGCCAGAGGGGGGGTCGCGCCGCCCTATGGTGTGGTGGACCCAGGCCCCCTCCGAGGCTGCCCTTCCGCCTATTTAAAGCCTCCGTCGCGAAAACCCTGAGGCGAAAAACCACGATACGGAAAACCTTACTGAGACGCCGCCGCCGATCCCATCTCGGGGGATTCTGGAGATCTCCTCCGGCACCCTGCCGGAGAGGGGATTCATCTCCCGGAGGACTCTACGCCGCCATGGTCGCCTCCGGAGTGATGAGTGAGTAGTTCACCCCTGGACTATGGGTCCATAGCAGTAGCTAGATGGTTGTCTTCTCCTCATTGTGCTTCATTGTTGGATCTTGTGAGCTGCCTAACATGATCAAGATCATCTATCTGTAATACTCTATGTTGTGTTTGTCGGGATCCGATGCATAGAGAATACCATGTTATGTTAATTATCAAGTTATTACATATGTGTTGTTTATGATCTTGCATGCTCTCCGTTACTAGTAGAGGCTCTGGCCAAGTTTTTGCTCTTAACTCCAAGAGGGAGTATTTATGCTCGATAGTGGGTTCATGCCTGCATTGACACCTGGGACAGTGACAGAAAGTTCTAAGGTTGTGCTGTGCTGTTGCCACTAGGGATAAAACATTGGCGCTATGTCCGAGGATGTAGTTGTTGATTACATTACGCACCATACTTAATGCAATTGTCTGTTGCTTTGCAACTTAATACTGGAAGGGGTTCGTACGATAACCTGAAGGTGGACTTTTTAGGCATAGATGCAGTTGGATGGCGGTCTATGTACTTTGTCGTAATGCCCAATTAAATCTCACTATACTTATCATGACATGTATGTGCATTGTTATGCCCTCTCTATTTGTCAATTGCCCGACCGTAATTTGTTCACCCAACATGCTTTTATCTTATGGGAGAGACACCTCTAGTGAACTGTGGACCCCGGTCCATTCTTTTAATACTAAAATACAAATCTGCTGCAATACTTGTTTTACTGTTTTCTCCGCAAACAATCATCTTCCACACAATACGGTTAACCCTTTGTTACAGCAAGCCGGTGAGATTGACAACCTCACTGTTTCGTTGGGGCAAAGTACTTTGGTTGTGTTGTGCGGGTTCCACGTTGGCGCCGGAATCTCCGGTGTTGCGCCGCACTACATCCCGCCGCCATCAACCTTCAACGTGCTTCTTGACTCCTACTGGTTCGATTAAACCTTGGTTTCTTACTGAGGGAAACTTGCCGCTGTGCGCATCACACCTTCCTCTTGGGGTTCCCAACGGACGTGTCAACTACACGCATCAAGCAAATTTCCGGCGCCGTTGCCGGGGAGATCAAGACACGCTGCAAGGGGAGTCTCCACTTCCCAATCTCTTTACTTTGTTTTTGTCTTGCTTTATTTTATTTACTACTTTGTTTGCTGCATTATATCAAAACACAAAAAAAT
Source organism: Lolium rigidum (assembly GCF_022539505.1). Lineage (NCBI taxonomy): Eukaryota > Viridiplantae > Streptophyta > Magnoliopsida > Poales > Poaceae > Lolium > Lolium rigidum. Next base: position 14,599,606 of record NC_061511.1, on the reverse strand, counting down.
TAGTTGCTAGTTTTACTTTATTTACTTGTCTTGCACTCTATATCAAAAACACAAAAAAATTAGTTTACTTGCATTTAGTTTACTTTTGTTATCATGTCTAGCTCTGTACCTTCTACTTCTTCACCTGAGGAATTAGTTTTTACTTTTAAACAAGGGGATGAGGAAAGTTTTAAAGATGCTTGTTCTAGGATTTTTACTTCTTATCGTAAAACTGAACCTCAAATGACTCTAAGTTTGCTCCTTAGTAATTTTTATTTTGGTCTTATGATTCGCTATAGATATGCCTTGGATGCTCTAGTGGGAGGAGATTTCCTTCATTGTAATGGGGATCAAGCTTTTAATGCCATAAAGAAGTTGGTTGCATCACATGATTCATCTAATAATTTTGATTCAGCCCTTATTAGCATTCATAATAGATTAAATACTCTTGAGACAAGTGCATCTCGCTTAAATGAAAATTATGGATACATTCGTAACCGCCTTGATCAAGTTTTAGTGAACTCTGAACCTTCATTGTGGAAACCTACTATTAAAATTGTCATAGGTGACCAAACTCTTCGTGATAATTGTGATATTATGACTGAATTTTGCCTAATGCCTAAGGGTATTCATAAATCTTTGAAACTTTGGGAATTCACTGAAGGGGGAGAAGGAATAACTCTTATTGATAACTCTGTTATAATTCCTAAAGGGATAGCTGCGGGTGTGCATACAACCATTCTTGGGATAACAATATCCATTGATTACCTTGTCATTGAATGCGCAGAACAGGACAAATCACACTCGGAAGATCCCCGCTGAAATTATTGGGAGCAGATCATAGACGTAAGAGAAGGCACCATAAAATTCACCTCTACACCCGGGGTAGTCATATATTCCCTAAGCCAAAGAGTAAGGACAAGAAAGGTAAGGGTAAAGCCCAAGGTAATGTCAATGCTTCGTCTCTCGATAACACTTGAGTTACACTTTCGCGCCTAGCCGAAAGGCGTTAAAGAAAAGCGCTTATGGGAGACAACCCATGTTTTTACTCCAGTATTTTTGTTTTATATTTGTGTCTTGGAAGTTGTTTACTACTGTAGCAACCTCTCCTTATCTTAGTTTTATGTTTTGTTGTGCCAGGTAAAGTCTTTGATAGAAAAGTAAGTACTAGATTTGGATTACTGCGCAGTTCCAGATTTCTTTGCTGTCACGAATCTGGGTCTACCTCCCTGTAGGTAGCTCAGAAAATTAAGCCAATTTACGTGCATGATCCTCAGATATGTACGCAACTTTCATTAAATTTGAGCATTTTCATTTGAGCAAGTATGGTGGCCTAATAAAATCCATCTTTACGGACTGTTCTGTTTTGACAGATTCTGCCTTTTATTTTGCATTGCCTCTTTTGCTATGTTGGATGAATTTCTTTGATCCATTAATGTCCAGTAGTTTTATGCAATGTCCAGAAGTGTTAAGAATGATTGTGTCACCTCTGAACATGTGAATTTTTATTATGCACTAACCCTCTAATGAGTTGTTTCGAGTTTGGTGTGGAGGAAGTTTTCAAGGATCAAGAGAGGAGTATGATGCAATATGATCAAGGAGAGTGAAAGCTCTAAGCTTGGGGATGCCCCGGTGGTTCACCCCTGAAGACTCAAGCGTCTAAGCTTGGGGATGTGTAACATCCCAAAAATTTCAAAACAAAATAAATGAATTTCCCTAGTTCCAAATTTTGGAACCAACAAAAACTTTTATGAAATAGAGTGGGATACATAGTGATCTTGCTTAATTCTTGTGCTATTGCCATGATTGCTTGTTATTAGTATTTGAAGTGATCTAAAACCCTAAACCTCACCCCTCTTTTCACCATCCTAGTTAAAATAAAATAAAAGGAAATTAAATAAGAAAAAGGCATATGTGCCTATGGCTATTTTTATAAATCTTTACCCTAGACCTTTCCACTTTGTTTAGAGGTTTGGAAAACCTTCACACACCTTACCTAGTATTTATCAAACCTAATTCAAGTGGTTTCCAAAGAAAATAAAAAGAAACTAAAAATGCCATAGAGGCATATGTGAGTAAAATGCAAATTTGTGAATTTGAGAAGATTGACCCTAGGACTGGTTGTGAATGGTTGGATCACCCCTATATACCATCTCAACACTCCACAACCTCATTTGGGTCAAGCCAAGTCAAATTGAAACTCAAATGCAACATATGCATAGAGGCATATGTGGCACCTAGCCATTTCACCAAATTTTGCTCTAAGACTTTAAACCTTGAACAATTGATGCAAAACCATCCCTCAACCTAAAATAACACTAAATTGACCCCAACCCATGTCCAAGTAAAGCAAAGTCAACCATTTACAAGTTTAGTAAAATTTGACACCTCATCTCTTATGTATTAAGGCCAAATTTGCAAATCTTTGAACAAAACCCTTTGAATTAGTTTCAATGGTCTTAAAGTGTTTCTAAACTAATAAGAACCACATTAGAGTCAAGAAATATCAAATAAATTGGAGAGAAATCAAATGGTGAGGAATTCCCAATTTCCCTCACATACACTTAGCCAAAATTGCAAATCTTCAACCAAGGCCACCAATGCTTGATCCCTTGCTTCTAAATACTTCAATATGATAAACACACACAATTGCATCAAAGAAATCAAAATCAAATCAAAGCAAAATTCAAAACTTACATACATGTGATAATGGTCACTTCTCCCGAAAATATTTTCTTCACCTCTTTACCCCTCTGGTTTTCTCATTTCTTGAACTAAACTTGGTCAACCAAAGCCATGTCATCCAAGACCATGTCAAGGTGAGTAACTTTGATGTTGACCACCATGGCTAGAGTTGACTAGGTTGACCAGAATAAAAGTGACAAGAAGGGATGCTAAAATAAAGTGAAGATCATGTCACTTTTGACATTTTGCAAAACAACTCCAAATTGAGTGCCACCACCACCAATACTTCACTTTAATTATATAAATGAGATTCACCAAAAAGAATTTCAAAATTCAAATAAAAACTTCATGCGGCCATATGATCGAACACCTTGCATGCAATAATCCAGATTTGAGCTACACCCTATTATCCTCCGGATTCTTCACTAAACCCCTTTAATCTTTGATCATTGCACTCTCTTACAACCCCTGCTTCATCCCGAGTACTTGCCTTGGTCGATTAAAGTGAGAGGAGAGGGAAAAGAAACCCTAGACTAATGCATACCGTGGCCATGCCGGCCACCTTTGGCATCTCCACCTCCGGCCTCTCTCTCAACCCATCCCCTTGTCCCGGAGCCTCTCTCGTCACTCAAGGAATCGAACGGTACACAGCCCCTGCTCGCCAACGCTCGGCATTGGCCAGAACGCGCGCGCCCAAAGCATGCCAGGGCATGCCAGCCAACGCGGTGAGCGCGCACTGGCCGCGCCAGTACGTCGCCCACTCGAGCGCGACCGTCCTCCTCCTGCATCCCTACCGCGGCGTTGAGCAGCTACTCCCCGCCCTCTACACGCTAGACGAGCACCCAAGCCTGCCCCTGCACCGTCGCCATCGCCATCATCAAAAATCTGTCGCGCCGGTACCGCAAGGACGGCGATGATACCGCACGCTCCTGTCCTCCCCTAGCTAAACCATCAAGAGCTCTAGCACCTCCTAGCCGTCGCCTACACGACGCCCCCATCACCTTGCCCCTTCGCGTCCTGAATCGCCGGCGCCATTGACGCCCAGCCGCTCCGCCACGGCCACCCCCTCACACTATAAATAGAGACCTCCTCGCCCTTCCTTCCCCACACCATTCCTGCTCCCCTCCTCCTCCTTGACCTCCTCGATCACTTCCCCTCTCCAATTACTCCCCATAGCTCGCCAATCGTTTGCCGGAGTCCGCGACGAGTCTCTGAGAAGAGCGCCGCCGATTTCAGCCACCATCGGAGTCGCCATCTGTCCCAGTCGATCCCTCGTTGTCGACAACCTCGCCGCGCACCCAGCAGAGCCCCGCGGGAACCTCCGTCGCGCCGCCGACCCCCTACCTCGCCGGCGCAGCAAGCCTCCTCCCCCGACGGTGACGACGACCCTCAGCCGTCGATCCACGATCTAATCGCACGGCCGATATTTCCAGGTACCGCTTCGGCAGTTATAACACACTGACGCGTGGGACCCCCTGTCAGCTGGGCCGAACCGTTACTGGGCCTGTTTCCTCCGTTCAAACCGTTTCGGCCCAAATGTTTCCCGCCTAAGCCCAGTTAGATTTAATTCAAATAAATTGTTTCAGCAAATTTTCAATACTGATCTGTGCCACTTTTTGAATAGTTTCAAATATACAAATCCAAATCTGCTGATTCAAAATGCTATAGAAAGCATATGAAATTATCTAGCTAACCCCACTGGATTCAACCCCAAATGTTGTGTAGTTTTTGAATAGCAAAAATAACAAAACAGAGACTTTTCAGTATTCAAATAAATCTTAAAAATCAACCAATTTGAATTTTGCAGTGAATCCAATTGCAGTAATTGACATTTAACAAACTCTAATTTATTATGTAAAAATATGATATGTGTTATGTATATGATCATGGGCTAGAATCAAAATATTGGCTATGTAGTCAATACTAGCCCATTCAAACTATTTCAAATTTTAGGAATTTAAACCAATGGGGTGTAGCACCTCATTTAAATCATTCTCACAAGTGATATGAAGTAATGTGTTGACCTTTAAATGCTTAGGCTCATACTTGCTCACTTGTAGATTTTAAATCAACATAGTATTTAAATTGCACTAGTTATTTAAATCACATGAGATGATGAATCTCATTTAAATCACTTTTCTCAAATACTAAGTGTGAAGTGTTGACCTTGGTCAACATGGGATCATCCCTGGTTATTTGAGAATATTAAATCACCTCAATAGTAGTTTTTAAATTAGTTACAACTATGTGTTAAATCGTATGAGAGGTTTTCCTCTCATTTAAATCTTGTTCTCAAGTAATTCAACATGAGGTAGTGACCATGGTCTATATAATCTCATATTGAGTTATTTGGTGACATTAAATCACTACCTTGTTAGTATTAAATTGCATGAGGTATGGAACCTCATTTAAATCATTTTCTCAAATGATAAGTATGAAGAGGTTGACTTTGGTCAACCTAGGTCATATATTATTCATAAGAGAAATTAAATAAGATAATGAGAGGAAATTATTTCTCTAAGTAATTAAAAGTAACACCTAAGTTAGTATGAGAGGAAATTATTTTTCTTAAATAAGAAAAAAACACACCCACCAACTTAATAGTAATGTGTGATGCTAGTTTAAGTTGTGTGAATCATGTTTGTGTTTAGTTTAGTAAATAAGTTTGGTATGATGATTGTGTACCCCGTATTCGTATTTTAGACGCTAGTACCGGAGACTATCAGGAGGAGGAGGTCTTCTACCAAGAGGAAGGAGAAGAAAACTTTGACCACCACCTCAACCAAGGCAAGATAATACTCTTGCAAAGTGCAAAGCTCACCATGAGCAAAGGCATTACCCCATTTACTTTATGCTTATGATCCTATTCCCAGCTTTACTTTACAAGCTTTATTTACTTTTGTTTTATCAAAGTACTTTTTGATTCATGATTCACTTGGTTAGTATTGGATTAGTACAAGAGCATCACACTTAGCCTAGCAAGCTCCAAGATACTTAGCACCTCTCATAACTAGTTGCTAGTGCTCAATATTAAAAGTGACTGTTCTAGTTGGGAACTTGTGAATTGAAATGACTTTGAAAAACTTGGAATGATGAGTCATTCTATTGAAAGATTTTGAAGGTGAATATGACTGGTGAATGACTTGGTGAACTTTACAAAAACTGATGGTTGGGTTCGGATGCGATACCATTCCAATTTTACAAGTACCCCCACAATACCTGAATCTGGGTAGGGCTTAGCTAGAAATTTATGTATCTTAGTATGGGTTCCCTCTAAACAAGCGTCATCGGGGTTAGGCTGGAGGCTGCCTCTACAACAAAAGAAATGATGAGAAATGACGTGAAACGAGGTGAATGTCCGGCCCAAGCCCTGTGCAGTTCCCAGGTTGACCGCGTGTTTTCACTGGGAGGCCAAGCTCATGGGGAGAGGTGCCTATACTAGCATATGTAAATGAAAGGTTAGGATTGGTAGTTCGCGTACTGCGTACGATAAATCAGGGCCAGTTACCCCGACGAACTATTGCAATTATTGTGGCACAAGCGTACAACCTCTCGCAGAGTTAAACCTATTCGAATAGCCGCGTCCTCGGTTATGGACAGTTGGAAAGGCCATACTTGTTCCGTCATCAGAATTTTTCTAAAAATATGAATGGTGACTTGTGATTTGAATTGAAAGGTGACTTTGATTTCGAATCACAACTGAGTTGTGGGAATGACACTAATGTTCCCACTTGAGTTATTTAAGCAAATGAAGAGGCTTTGATTATTAAAGTGTTTATGAAATAAAGCTGGCTTTATGCAAATGAAACTAGAGCTTAGAACCCCCCTATTTTAGTTGATAGTATTTTACCTTAGTATTAGTTTGCGAGTACTTTGAAGTACTCACGGCTGTGTCCCTGGCTATTCAAATGGCCAGACTATGAAGACGAGTACCAGAACCCGGAAGAAGGACAGCAGGACGTCTACGACAACTAGGATCACTCCTGACGTCAACAGTTGCCTGTGGAATAGATGGACTACTACTACGCTACTTTCGCTTCCGCTATGTGTTATGAATAAATAGAACTTCTATTATTGTAATGAGACTGGATCATGTGATCCTTTATTTGTAAGACGATTATGTGTTGTAATGAATGATGTGTTGTGATATCAATCTATTATGTCTCGCAAAAACAATATTCCTGGGATTGCGAGGAATGGCATAATAGGCATCCGGACTTAAAAATCCGGGTGTTGACAAGTTGGTATCGAGCCATTGTTTGACCTTAGGAGACCCTAGTTAGAATGGACGTCCGAAAAACTTAGTTTCCAAAACAAAGAAAGTGAATATTTCTGAAAACTTATTCTCACCCTTACCTTAAGATCTTTTCAAAAGAATAAATCCATGCTCTACTTTTCTTTGTAATTGTACCTAAAACTTTGCACACTTGATCACTTCATTAACTTACTCATCCTCTTTGCTCACAGATGGAGTACCAATGGGAGTTCTATCAGCTTGGTCGCGGAGGAGAACTAACGTTCGAAAAAGATTTGAAGCAACTAGTGGAATACCTAGGCCACCCGTATCCCGAGTTCTTCGGAATACCCCTCAAAAACCACTCCGGAGAACCACCTCGGTGGGAAGTTTCCACTGATCTCCGAAGAAATCTTGGAGCCCCGGTATGGGAAACCATCTGGTTTTCTGTAACGGGAAACACTTGGAAGGAAGGACTAGTCAGAGCTATGCAAGAAGCAATTTTCCGTCTGTGCGGACAGAATGAGAACAAGATCAAGAACACTCGCTTCATCTACTACCCAAGACAGGATTCCATGGGAAGACCGATGACCATGCCACCACGTACGGAGATGAACCCCTATGTAGCACACCAGGACTTCAGGATGTACAAAACCCGCAGGGATTTGGACAACGCCCTCGCCTCTCGCCAAGCACATTACCCGTGAAGACGAAGAATTCCACCCTGAAGAGTAGTATCACCCCAGCACTTAAGTAGGTGTGAGTTGTATCAGGATCCCCTTGTATCGTAGAGCGATGAATGGTTCTTCAAACCAACGGTGTGTTAGCTTTGTAATATGTGATGTTTGGAATGATTGAAAAAGTGTTGTTGGTTTTTACCCCCGCAACACTACTCAAATTTTCAAGTTATGAACTTTTTAAACTTTAACAAAACAAACCCTAGAAATTTCCCTCTTATCTTATCATCTACCTCAATGATCAGATGGCCCCACCAACCCGCAACACCACCCAAGATGCCATGATGCAACTGCTGCAGACGATGATGGCAGACCGAGAAGCCGAAAGAGCTGAACGCCAAGCAAACCTTGCCGCACCGCAACAGATAGCTCGGAACAATCAAGGCCACGGAAACAATGATCACCCCGGATCAAAACCGAAGAACTTTCAGCACACCAACCCTCCGGTATTCAACAAGACCGAAGAGCCCCTTGATGCCGATGACCGGCTCCGCACCATGGAGAACAACCTCGAAGTTGCGGGAGTTGAAGCCGCAGAAAAGTATCGTTCGCCACCCACTACCCGTCGAGACCTCGCCGTAGCCTGGTGGACAAGTGCCCGTGCAATGAATGCGGGACAGATAATGACCTGGGAGGAATTCAAGCTGAAGTTCAGCAAGTACCATGTGCCCCAAGGACTAATCAAGAAGATGAGAGACGAGTTCCGCGAACTCAAGCAAGGAAGAATGTCCGTGGTGGAATACCGCGACGATTCCTCACTCGTCAAGGTACGCCCGGATGAGACCGACACCAATGAGAAGAGAAAGGAAAGATTCCTGAACGGACTACACGACGAGATGCAGATCGTGTTAGTGAACATTCCGTTCGCCGACTTAGAAGCCCTCGTGGACTCAGCCATACGGATGGAAGGAAAGCCGCATCAGGCCAATGAGAACCGCAAGCGCAGAATGATGAACCGTAGTGGACCCCACCATACCCGTAAGTACCGCAACCACTCCTCCGGAGGATTTACCCCAAGATACAACAAGCCCCCTGCCCGTAATAATCGCCCCAACTACACCAACAACAACGGAGGACCCCCGAAGCCCGGAGGCAACAACAACCACAACAACAACCACAACAACAACCACCACAACAACCACCCCAACAACAAGCAACAACAATGGAAACAACAACAACACCAATACTGCCCCAAGGACTGGAAGCAATGCTACCCCCGTCATCCCCAAAGACAAGTCAACTGTGAACTGCTATGAATGTGGAGTTGTGGGTCACTACTCCAATGAGTGCCCCAAGAAGCTTGCCAAGATTGCCGCCAACACCGCCGCACCTGCCCAAGCAACAGCGCCGCTTCGCCGGTAGAAGGAACCGAACAACAACAACGGCCGTCTCTACCACATGATCAGCCATCGAAGCTCGTGAAGCACCCCGCACCATGCCAAGTATGTCTTCCTGTTAATAAAATGCTCAATCTCTCTTAGGAACCTAACTTTTCTTAAAATCTCGGGACGAGATTTGTTTAAGGGGGATGGGTTTGTAACATCCCAAAAATTTCAAAACAAAATAAATGAATTTCCCTAGTTCCAAATTTTGGAACCAACAAAAACTTTTATGAAATAGAGTGGGATACATAGTGATCTTGCTTAATTCTTGTGCTATTGCCATGATTGCTTGTTATTAGTATTTGAAGTGATCTAAAACCCTAAACCTCACCCCTCTTTTCACCATCCTAGTTAAAATAAAATAAAAGGAAATTAAATAAGAAAAATGCATATGTGCCTATGGCTATTTTTATAAATCTTTACCCTAGACCTTTCCACTTTGTTTAGAGGTTTGGAAAACCTTCACACACCTTACCTAGTATTTATCAAACCTAATTCAAGTGGTTTCCAAAGAAAATAAAAAGAAACTAAAAATGCCATAGAGGCATATGTGAGTAAAATGCAAATTTGTGAATTTGAGAAGATTGACCCTAGGACTGGTTGTGAATGGTTGGATCACCCCTATATACCATCTCAACACTCCACAACCTCATTTGGGTCAAGCCAAGTCAAATTGAAACTCAAATGCAACATATGCATAGAGGCATATGTGGCACCTAGCCATTTCACCAAATTTTGCTCTAAGACTTTAAACCTTGAACAATTGATGCAAAACCATCCCTCAACCTAAAATAACACTAAATTGACCCCAACCCATATCCAAGTAAAGCAAAGTCAACCATTTACAAGTTTAGTAAAATTTGACACCTCATCTCTTATGTATTAAGGCCAAATTTGCAAATCTTTGAACAAAACCCTTTGAATTAGTTTCAATGGTCTTAAAGTGTTTCTAAACTAATAAGAACCACATTAGAGTCAAGAAATATCAAATAAATTGGAGAGAAATCAAATGGTGAGGAATTCCCAATTTCCCTCACATACACTTAGCCAAAATTGCAAATCTTCAACCAAGGCCACCAATGCTTGATCCCTTGCTTCTAAAATACTTCAATATGATAAACACACACAATTGAATCAAAGAAATCAAAATCAAATCAAAGCAAAATTCAAAACTTACATACATGTGATAATGGTCACTTCTCCCCAAAATATTTTCTTCACCTCTTTACCCCTCTGGTTTTCTCATTTCTTGAACTAAACTTGGTCAACCAAAGCCATGTCATCCAAGACCATGTCAAGGTGAGTAACTTTGATGTTGACCACCATGGCTAGAGTTGACTAGGTTGACCAGAATAAAAGTGACAAGAAGGGATGCTGAAATAAAGTGAAGATCATGTCACTTTTGAAATTTTGCAAAACAACTCCAAATTGAGTGCCACCACCACCAATACTTCACTTTAATTATATAAATGAGATTCACCAAAAAGAATTTCAAAATTCAAATAAAAACTTCATGCGGCCATATGATCGAACACCTTGCATGCAATAATCCAGATTTGAGCTACACCCTATTATCCTCTCGGATTCTTCACTAAACCCCTTTAATCTTTGATCATTGCACTCTCTTACAACCCCTGCTTCATCCCAGTACTTGCCTTGGTCGATTAAAGTGAGAGGAGAGGGAAAAGAAACCCTAGACTAATGCATACCGTGGCCATGCCGGCCACCTTTGGCATCTCCACCTCTGGCCTCTCTCTCAACCCATCCCCTTGTCCTGGAGCCTCTCTGTCACTCAAGGAATCGAACGGTACACAGCCCCTGCTCGCCAACGCTCGGCATTGGCCAGAACGCGCGCGCCCAAAGCATGCCAGGGCATGCCAGCCAACGCGGTGAGCGCGCACTGGCCACGCCAGTACGTCGCTCACTCGAGCGCGACCGTCCTCCTGCATCCCTACCGCGGCGTTGAGTAGCTACTCCCCGCCCTCTACACGCTAGACGAGCACCCAAGCCTGCCCCTGCACCGTCGCCATCGCCATCATCAAAAATCTGCCGCGCCGGTACCGCAAGGACGGCGATGATACCGCACGCTCCTGTCCTCCCCTAGCTAAACCATCAAGCGCTCTAGCACCTCCTAGCCGTCGCCTACACGACGCCCCCATCACCTTAACCCTTCGCGTCCTGAATCGCCGGCGCCATTGACGCCCAGCCGCTCCGCCACGGCCACCCCCTCACACTATAAATAGAGACCTCCTCGCCCTTCCTTCCCCACACCATTCCTGCTCCCCTCCTCCTCCTCCTTGACCTCCTCGATCACTTCCCCTCTCAAATTACTCCCCATAGCTCGCCAATCGTTTGCCGGAGTCCGCGACAGTGCTGAGAAGAGCGCCGCCGATTTCAGCCACCATCGGAGTCGCCATCTGTCCCAGTCGATCCCTCGTCGTCGACAACCTCGCCGCGCACCCAGCAGAGCCCCGCGGGAACCTCCGTCGCGCCGCCGACCCCCTACCTCGCCGGCGCAGCAAGCCTCCTCCCCCGACGGTGACGACGACCCTCAGCCGTCGATCCACGATCTAATCGCACGGCCGATATTTCCGTGTACCGCTTCGGCAGTTATAACACACTGACGCGTGGGACCCCCTGTCAGCTGGCCCGAACCGTTACTGGGCCTGTTTCCTCCGTTCAAACCGTTTCGGCCCAAATGTTTCCCGCCTAAGCCCAGTTAGATTTAATTCAAATAAATTGTTTCAGCAAATTTTCAATACTGATCTGTGCCACTTTTTGAATAGTTTCAAATATACAAATCCAAATCTGGTGATTCAAAATGCTATAGAAAGCTTATGAAATTATCTAGCTAACCCCACTGGATTCAACCCCAAATGTTGTGTAGTTTATGAAAAGCAAAAATAACAAAACAGAGACTTTTCAGTATTCAAATAAATCTTAAAAATCAACCAATTTGAATTTTGCAGTGAATCCAATTGCAGTAATTGACATTTAACAAACTCTAATTTATTATGTAAAAATATGATATGTGTTCTGTATATGATCATGGGCTAGAATCAAAATATTGGCTATGTAGTCAATACTAGCCCATTCAAACTATTTCAAATTTTAGGAATTTAAACCAATGAGGTGTAGCACCTCATTTAAATCATTCTCACAAGTGATATGAAGTAATGTGTTGACCTTTAAATGCTTAGGCTCATACTTGCTCACTTGTAGATTTTAAATCAACATAGTATTTAAATTGCACTAGTTATTTAAATCACATGAGATGATGAATCTCATTTAAATCACTTTTCTCAAATACTAAGTGTGAAGTGTTGACCTTGGTCAACATGGGATCATCCCTGGTTATTTGAGAATATTAAATCACCTCAATAGTAGTTTTTAAATTAGTTACAACTATGTGTTAAATCGTATGAGAGGTTTTCCTCTCATTTAAATCTTGTTCTCAAGTAATTCAACATGAGGTAGTGACCATGGTCTATATAATCTCATATTGAGTTATTTGGTGACATTAAATCACTACCTTGTTAGTATTAAATTGCATGAGGTATGGAACCTCATTTAAATCATTTTCTCAAATGATAAGTATGAAGAGGTTGACTTTGGTCAACCAAGGTCATATATTATTCATAAGAGAAATTAAATAAGATAATGAGAGGAAATTATTTCTCTAAGTAATTAAAAGTAACACCTAAGTTAGTATGAGAGGAAATTATTTTTCTTAAATAAGAAAAAAACACACCCACCAACTTAATAGTAATGTGTGATGCTAGTTTAAGTTGTGTGAATCATGTTTGTGTTTAGTTTAGTAAATAAGTTTGGTATGATGATTGTGTACCCCGTATTCGTATTTTAGACGCTAGTACCGGAGACTATCAGGAGGAGGAGGTCTTCTACCAAGAGGAAGGAGAAGAAAACTTTGACCACCACCTCAACCAAGGCAAGATAATACTCTTGCAAAGTGCAAAGCTCACCATGAGCAAAGGCATTACCCCATTTACTTTATGCTTATGATCCTATTCCCAGCTTTTACTTTACAAGCTTTATTTACTTTTGTTTTATCAAAGTACTTTTTGATTCATGATTCACTTGGTTAGTATTGGATTAGTACAAGAGCATCACACTTAGCCTAGCAAGCTCCAAGATACTTAGCACCCCTCATAACTAGTTGCTAGTGCTCAATATTAAAAGTGATTGTTCTAGTTGGGAACTTGTGAATTGAAATGACTTTGAAAAACTTGGAATGATGAGTCATTCTATTGAAAGATTTTGAAGGTGAATATGACTGGTGAATGACTTGGTGAACTTTACAAAAACTGATGGTTGGGTTCGGATGCGATACCATTCCAATTTTACAAGTACCCCCACAATACCCGGATCCGGGTAGGGCTTAGCTAGAAATTTATGTATCTTAGTATGGGTTCCCTCTAAACAAGCGTCATCGGGGTTAGGCTGGAGGCTGCCTCTACAACAAAAGAAATGATGAGAAATGACGTGAAACGAGGTGAATGTCCGGCCCAAGCCCCGTGCGCTTCCCAGTGTTGACCGCGTGTTTTCACCGGGAGGCCAAGCTCATGGGGAGAGGTGCCTATACTAGCATATGTAAATGAAAGGTTAGGATTGGTAGTTCGCGTACTGCGTACGATAAATCAGGGCCAGTTACCCCTGACGAACTATTGCAATTATTATGGCACAAGCGTACAACCTCTGCAGAGTTAAACCTATTCGAATAGCCGCGTCCTCGGTTATGGACAGTTGGAAAGGCCATACTGTTCCGTCATCAGAATTTTTCTAAAAATATGAATGGTGACTTGTGATTTGAATTGAAAGGTGACTTTGATTTCGAATCACAACTGAGTTGTGGGAATGACACTAATGTTCCCACTTGAGTTATTTAAGCAAATGAAGAGGCTTTGATTATTAAAGTGTTTATGAAATAAAGCTGGCTTTATGCAAATGAAACTAGACCTTAGAACCCCCTATTTTAGTTGATAGTATTTTACCTTAGTATTAGTTTGCGAGTACTTTGAAGTACTCACGGCTGTGTCCCTGGCTATTCAAATGGCCAGACTATGAAGACGAGTACCAGAACCCGAAGAAGGACGAGCAGGACGTCTACGACAACTAGGATCACTCCCGACGTCAACAGTTGCCTCGTGGAATAGATGGACTACTACTACGCTACTTTCGCTTCCGCTATGTGTTATGAATAAATAGAACTTC
>NC_061511.1:14570023-14585257 GCF_022539505.1 Lolium rigidum | reverse complement strand
GGGCAGCACCTCCGTACTCGGTCACACGTTCGGTGTTGATGACGACGTCCTTATCCCCGTTCCAGCGGGCAGCGGAAGTAGTAGATCCTCCTCGGAATCCCGACAGCACAACGACGTGGTGGCGGTGGTGGTGGAGATCTCCGGCAGGGCTTCGCCAAAGCTTATGCGGGAGAGGTGGAGGAGGGAGGCAGCTAGGGTTTGAGGAGAGGGGACTATGAGCGCCGGCCTCTGGGGGGCAAGGGTGGTGCGACCAAGGTGTGGCCGGCCCCTCCCTCTCCTCATCTATATATAGGTGGAATAGCCCCAAGGGTTTGCCCATAAAATGAATAAGAGTCCAACTCCTAAACCTTCCATAAGGACGAAACCTACCCAAGGTGGGACTCCTACTCAAGGTGGGACTCCCACCCCTTCCTTGGTGGGGTGGCCGGCCACCATGGGGTGGAGTCCACCTGGAACTCCTCCTCCCTTAGGCTGGCCAGCCAAGGTGGGTGGAGTCCCTCCGGGACTCCACCTTCCGCGGTGATTTCTTCCGGACTTTTCTAGAACCTTCTAGAACCTTCCATAAATACACCGGATCATTTTCAAACCTAGAACTTCCTATATATGAATCTTATTCTCCGGACCATTCCGGACCTCCTCGTGATGTCCTTGATCCCATCCGAGACTCCGAACAAACATTCGAACTCCATTCCATATGCCATATCTACTTAAAACGACATCAAACCTTAAGTGTGTCACCCTACGGTTCGTGAACTATGCAGACAAGGTTGAGACTCTTCTCCGGCCAATAACCAATAGCGGGATCTGGAGATCCATAATGGTTCCCACATATTCAACGATAACTTAGTGATCGATTGAACCATTTACATACGATACCGATTCCCTTTGTCACGCGATATTTTACTTGTCCAAGGTTTGATCATCGGTATCTCCATACCTTGTTCAACCTCGTCTCTGACAAGTACTCTTTACTCCTACCGTGGTATGCCATCTCTTATGAACCATTCATATGCTTGCAAGCTAATCAGACGACATTCCACCGAGAGGGCCCAGAGTATATCTATCCGTCATCGGGATGGACAATATCCCACTCTTGATCCATATGCCCCAACTCATACTTTTCGAATACTTAATCCCACCTTTATAACCACCCATTTACGCAGTGGCGTTTGATGTAATCAATGTACCCTTCCGGTATAAGTGATTTACATGATCTCATGGTCGAAGGACTAGGTAACTATGTATCGGAAGCTTATAGCAAATTGAACTTAATGACGTGATCTTATGCTACGCTTATTTGGGTGTGTGTCCATTACATCATTCATCAATGACATAACCTTGTTATTAATAACATCCAATGTTCATGATCACGAAACCATGATCATCTATTAATCAACAAGCTAGTTATACAAGAGGCTTACTAGGGACTCCTTGTTGTTTACATAACACACATGTATCAATGTTTCGGTTAATACAATTATAGCATGGTATGCAAACATTTATCATAAACATAAAGATATATAATAACCACTTTATTATTGCCTCTTGGGCATATCTCCAACAAACTAAAATCAAGAAGGGAATCTGGCCCTACACATGTCGTAATGGGAGAGAAAACGGTGGCCCACTACCTCCACTATGCACGAGGATCGAGGAAACGCCTCGGTAAACGCGCATCGATCGGTCATTTCCAAACTGACCGCCCACTCGTGGGCTGGTCCCACCAGGTCATGGCTCGTCAGTTGCGCCGCAACGGTTGCTACGTCGACGACGACATCATAAAAAATACCGGCTCCCCCAGGGTGGAGCACCCGAACATATTTCATGACCCGAAGAAATCTGCGGTATTCGACTCGGCCATTTCCAGCCTATTTGACTATTACATAGTCATCCACAGGCTCGGGGGCTACTCCTGGATAGTTGGTCGCGCACCCGATAAAAAAGATTGAAGCCTCGTCGATAGTAACTAACTTAGCAGTTTCAACTCCCACATACAAGGAAGAAGTGAACCCTAAGGTTTCAAACTTGTTTACGGACCCGAAGGTTCCAACAATCCGAGTCCGAGCCCGGGGACTCGAATCTGTGTAGGGTAACAATATTTTGCTCCGGTAGTTAACCAGTTTCGATTTATCGAGTAAATCTGGCCTCGTTACGCCATCCCTTACGTGTACTCCACTGTTCGGCGATTACGTAACCTGTATCTTTTGAAGACCCGATAGATTGGAAAGTATTGGCTGGTGTCAACTTCAGTCCCTGCCCGAAGCTTAGCTTCAACCAGTAAATCGGGGGCTACTGATGTGGGCATTACCCTTCGGGTACTTGACATTGCCCTACCTCGTCTGGCCCAATAGGGGCCCATTTGGAGCGCCGCAGCCCAAGGAGGTCCAAGACGTTGGTTGCACGGTGAATAGATGGAAGGAGATGATTTCTTGAAGTACAAGGCAAGGAAACATTCAAGTATGGAAAGATTAGATATAATATATTTGTATTGTAACCGAATCCGGGCAGAACTCTCGGGACCTGGCCTCCTATATAAGGGCCAGGAGAGGGCTGGCGGATCTCTCTAACCTTTCATGCATACACCAAACCCTGGCCACCTTGCCTCTCGACGAGAAATCATACTCACAATCTATCGGCTGCCCCATTGTAATTGATTGCACCCATAATTAAGATCATACAGGCAGGACGTAAGGGTATTACCTCTACGAGAGCCCCAAATCTGGGTAAATCTCGCCCCCGCTTGTCTGGTATCCGATGTCTAGTGCTAACATGTAGGCTTCCACTAAACCCAAAGGCATAGGAGGCCTAGATTTCCGAGACATATAGCTTTTTAATTTGGCACGTCTTGCTCGTCAAGGGTGGCAACTTCTTCAAAACCCTTCTTCCCTGAGTGCAAGAATCCTCAAAGCTCGGTATTTTCCAGAAGTTGAGATCTTCTAAAAGCTGAGTTGGGGAGTAGCCTTTCGCAGGTTTGGAGGGGGGAATCCATGAAGGCCTGGACATTTTGAAGCAAGGTCTTATAAGACACATTGGTACAGGGCATTCCAGGAGACCCATGCTGACTTTCTTTTACCATCCTTACTTCCCCACCAAAACTTTACTAGAAGAAAATTTATATAGTTGCACGACATCAATTTTTGCCCAATAACTAGCCCAAATTCCACTTCAGCCCATCTCAAAATCCAGTTCGTGACACAAGCTAGGAAATGTACCACTACAACAAAACAAAGACACCGACTGACCCCCCGTGGGCTGTGAGGCGGTTGCTAGGATGATATCAATTTTTACAAAGGATTAAGTATACTTTTCACCCTCAAATCTCAGGGATTGGAGAGAAATCCCCCTAGCCTTTTTTTGGTCTAATTTAAACCCTGATCTCTGCAAAACCAGTTAAATACTCCCCTAAGCTGGTTTTAGTTGCCACGTGTCACATTGGAGGCGGTTTTGACTAAAGTCTGCCACGTTGAATTGCATCTGTGGCGCCGTTGATGTCAGGTCCGTCGCGCCGTTGCTCGTCCCCTGCCTAGATCGACCGCGTCGTCGCGCCGCTCCACCGTTGTGCCTCTCCACCATCCTTCGCTCGCCATCCACCGCCACCTGCTCAGATGGGGAGCATCAGCTCTGGTAGCAGCCGCGCGCTCCGCCATCGCGCCGCAGCAGCACATGTCCTCCCCCTGATCCCATGCCCGGACTGCGGCAAGACGGTGAAGCGGAGCGTGTCGTGGACGCCGGAGCACACATGATGGACCTTCTACAAGTGCCGGACTCATGGGGTTAGTTCCCTTCTTCACGTTGTGCATATCCTATACCTAGGTTAGAGATTTCCTGCAGTTGGTATGAGCGCGCCCAAAATTGATTTTTTTTCTTCTTTGAATTTGACAGTTTGGTTGTGCATTCTGGCATTGGGAATTAGAGTATGATGTGTATCTGGTTGAGCATAATTTCCTACAAGGTGATCGTGTTGTGGATGCTATTGGATGGGCTGAAGATAGAAGGGAGGAGTTAGTTTTGAGGCAAGCTGAGAAGGAAAGAACAGGAGATGCAGGTGCTGGACCAAGGCAGATGAAGCTGATGAACAATGAAGGTGTTGCACTCCTAAATGCAATCAAAGAAGTGGTGCTTCTGCTGAAGATTGGAGTTAGCCTGTTGTGTGTTCTTTGTGCTCTGCTTATATTCAAGAAATGAGAAAATAGAAGCTTTCTTGGCCAAGACAGTAGTAAAGGAAGGAAGTGTAATGGTCTATGTTTGCAATGATCTGCAGTTTGTTTAGTTGCTGAAGTTATCTAAATGTTGTAGTTGAAAAATGGCGTAGTTGATCTGCAGTTTGTATGTTGTTGTTGATGAATGCAATATTTGAACAAGATGTTGTATGTTGTTGTTGATGAATGCAATATTTGAACATATATGTTCTATGTATGCTGTTGTTGATGAATGCAATATTTATTATCTTCCACATTTATCATTTATTTTCCATAGTTTTCATTTATCTTCCATTTTTGCCATATATGTTGTTTCGAAATGTAAGCAAAATCTAGGACAAACATAGATGCAAAATTATAGTCAAGATACATAGCAACCTTGTTATTCATAATACATCAAGGACATGCCATCAAATGGCCTTGTTCTATCATTACAGTCAAGATACATCAATGACATCAAAAATTTGTTCAACTTATCATGTCCAAACAGGGTCTTCAAACCTAGCTATCCTGTCCAACATTGCTTCCTTTTGCTAACTTGTATGCAGCTAGATTTTGCCACTTTCCATGTAGTAATGCCATTTGTAAGGTTCTTGCCTGGCACAAGCCAATGTAGCTTCATTGATTTTGTCCCTTTCCATGTAGTACATATCCCTAGCAAACTCATACAAATCTTTGTAGCATATGATCTTCATGTCGCTCTTCACTTCATACTCTGTCCCACCAACATAAGAAAGCCCATCATTCTCCCTAATGAACTCACCCAGAATGTGATACCTCACACAAAAATCAATAGTTGGTTTTGGTTTTTTGCTTGCTCCCTTGGCTACCACATCCCGCCTCAATGTCTTCGGAATGTTTGAGTGATCAACCATTATGGACAGGCTTTGACCAGTACACATGGAGCTTCTCATCCATAGAATGTCCTAGATGAGCCAACATTTCTTGAATCCACATAATGGAAATAGTATCACAACTGCAATCATCAAAGAAGTCCACCGAGCCCCACATGTAACACAGATCTTCTGCCCAGTCGACAAAATAGTCCATTATGGTCAATCTCCAGTGTAAACAATTCAGAATTCTCACCTGCAATACAAACATCGCACAAATCTACATCATCTAACATTTAACTAAAACTACACTAGTAACATTTAACTTGCACTCGCACTGTCGAAAATATAGAGAAACATGACACTTTCAAATTGGTTCCAATTGTGTCGAAAACTTATTTTCGAACTACAATACTGCTATATTTGTGCATATTAGTGAATCTATACGAAAAAGCTAAATTTGTTCACCCAAGTTCATCATACGAGCAGAAATAAAGCCACAGTCTTCCAGAATCAACGAGGGGTAGAAAGGGAGAGGGAAAAGAGTTACCTTATTCCGGCGGCTCTTCAAACAAGGCGCGACACCTTGGCTCCGACGACATCTCATCAGAATCGACGACAAGGACGGCGTCGACGGCGACAGTGGGCTCTGCTCAGACATGCGCTTTCCACAGGGGAGAAGAAGAAGACCACATGGAAGTAGGAGGAGACGACGGGGAAGCTTGGGTCCATGGAGACAGGGCAGTCTGGTCCATGGCGAGCACGGCGAGGATGGAGCGGCGAGGACGATGCGGCGAGGATGGAGCGGCGACGACGAGCCACTCTCGGGAGGCAGGGTCAAAACAGGTCTGGTCGAACCAAACCATAACGCCCTGTAACGGTGCGCCACGTCAACGCCACGTAATGTCGCTCGAAACCACTCAAATTTGTCCAAAACCACTGAAAATCACAAATAAACCAGCTTAGGGGAGTATTTAACTGGTTTTGCAGAGATCAGGGTTAAAACCCGACAAAAAAAAGGTTAGGCGGATTTCTATCCAATCCCTAAGATTTGAGGGGGTAAAGTATACTTAATCCTTGTACAAATCAGACCCATTGGGCCCGATAGTCGGCAAAACTATTCCTCTTTTTTAAATGGACACAATTATTCCTTTACGTAATCTTAACTCGATCAAGCATTCCCGTAGCCACACGGAAGAGCAGCATGAAACTCCAGGACTCGCTAGTGCTCATTTGCCACCATTCCCGCGTGCGTAAGTCTTAGTTGCCTTGTCATCTCCAGAAGGTTTGCTTTGTCTTGGGGCTTTGCGTGGGGCGCTGATTGCGCGTAGTTAACACGTCCGTTGGGAACCCCAAGAGGAAGGTATGATGCGCACAGTAGCAAGTTTTCCCTCAGTAAGAAACCAAGGTTATCGAACCAGTAGGAGCCAAGAAGCACGTCGAAGGTTGATGGCGGCGGGATGTAGTGCGGCGCAACACCAGGGATTCCGGCGCCAACGTGGAACCTGCACAACACAACCAAAGTACTTTGCCCCAACGAAACAGTGAGGTTGTCAATCTCACCGGCTTGCTGTAACAAAGGATTAGATGTATAGTGTGGATGATGATTGTTTGCAGAAAACAGTAGAACAAGTATTGCAGTAGATTGTATTCGATGTAAAAGAATGGACCGGGGTCCACAGTTCACTAGAGGTGTCTCTCCCATAAGATAAATAGCATGTTGGGTGAACAAATTACAGTTGGGCAATTGACAAATAGAGAGGGCATGACCATGCACATACATGATATGATGAGTATAGTGAGATTTAATTGGGCATTACGACAAAGTACATAGACCGCTATCCAGCATGCATCTATGCCTAAAAAGTCCACCTTCAGGTTATCATCCGAACCCCTTCCAATATTAAGTTGCAAACAACAGACAATTGCATTAAGTATGGTGCGTAATGTAATCAATAACTACATCCTCGGACATAGCATCAATGTTTTATCCCTAGTGGCAACAACACATCCACAACCTTAGAACTTTCGTCACTCGTCCCGCATTTAATGGAGGCATGAACCCACTATCGATCATAAATACTCCCTCTTGGAGTTAAGAGTAAAAACTTGGCCGAGCCTCTACTAATAACGGAGAGCATGCAAGATCATAAACAACACATAGGTAATAGATTGATAATCAACATAACATAATATTCTCTATCCATCGGATCCCGACAAACACAACATATAGCATTACGGATAGATGATCTTGATCATGTTAGGCAGCTCACAAGATCCGACAATGAAGCACATAAGGAGAAGACGACCATCTAGCTACTGCTATGGACCCATAGTCCAGGGGTGAACTACTCACTCATCACTCCGGAGGCGACCATGGCGGTGAAGAGTCCTCCGGGAGATGATTCCCCTCTCCGGCAGGGTGCCGGAGGCGATCTCCTGAATCCCCCGAGATGGGATTGGCGACGGCGGCGGCGTCTCTGGAAGGTTTTCCGTATCGTGGCTCTCGGTACTGGGGGTTTCGCGACGAAGACTATATGTAGGCGGAAGGGCAGGTCAGGGGGCCACACGAGGGCCCCACACGCCAGGGCCGCGCGGCCAAGGCCCGGGCCGGGCCGCCCTGTTGTGGCGGCGCCTCGTGGCCCCACTTCGTAAGTCCTCCGGTCTTCCGGAAGCTTCGTGTAAAAATAGGCCCTCGGGCGTTGATTTCGTCCAATTCCGAGAATATTTCCTTACTAGGATTTCTGAAACCAAAAACAGCAGTAAAACAGAGAATCGGCTCTTCGGCATCTCGTTAATAGGTTAGTGCCAGAAAATGCATAAATATGACATAAAGTATGCATAAAACATGTAGATATCATCAATAATGTGGCATGGAACATAAGAAATTATCGATACGTCGGAGACGTATCAGGCGCCCATAGCTGCAAGATGACAATGGTTTTATAAAGCAGATTAGCAGGTTTAGAGATCACCCTAGATTCAAAAACGTGCTTGTGGTGAACATGCCAAAGCGCCCAACTTTGTGCCGCAAATAAAGTCCAAATAAGACGCCGATGGTGACCCGAGAAACTAAAGACAATGGAAAAAAAAACTAAGCAAAGGAGGTGGGAGACCAGCGACAATTGAGAACGTGTCTCACCACACTCCACATAAACCTTGCCAGAGAACAAGTAAAGAAAATATGGTTGGCATCTTCTAGCACATCACAGAGAGCACAACGCCCTATAGCCGGGCAAAATCTGGAAGCAACGAGTTGATTGGAAGGTAGACGATCCAAAATAAGTTGCCAAGTAAATATACAGATCTTAAGGGGGAGTCTGGCCGCCCAAACATCCCTCGAATGGGCAACCGACGCTCCCTCGAACAACTTATTATACATAGATGACACCGAGTAGCAACCCGTGGGCTCGAGGTTCCAGGCAATATTGTTGTCACCGGGGCATATTTGGGTCTCCAGGAGGATGTGTTGCAAGTTCGCCCATTCTTCCCAGGCCTCTAAGCAAAAGATCTACGGAACCGGAGCCCCGAGACGTCCGCACAGGCCGAGGCGACAGACAGTTGTTGGTTGTCACATATATTGAATAGGGTAGGGAAAGTGTCTTTAAGAGGCCTCCGCCCCACCCAAGATCGAGCCAAAACATAGTGCGATTCCCATCACGCACTATGTGTTTGGCCTCTAACTTGAAGAAGTGCTTGATTTTGTGCAAGCTTTTCCAAAACGGAGAGCCCCCCACTCCAGAGCTAGAGAAAATGTCGGACGCCGCCGCATACTTGGCTCTAATAAGCTGTGCCCACAAGGCATTGTCCCCATGGTACAATTTCCAAATCCATTAAGCATAAGAGCAACGTTCATTTTCCTGGAATTGAGTAAGCCTAGACCTCCTGCCTCCTTTGGTCTACAAATCGTAGGCCAATTCACTAAGTGGTATTTACGTTTCGGTCCCGCCTTCCCAAAAGAACCGCGAATGGTGCGAGTCGAATTTTGAGTGAACTCCGTCCTGGAGCAAGAAGAGGCCCATAGCAAACATTGTAAGGCTACCCAGACAAGAGTTGGAGAGAATCAACCTTCCTCCCGAGGAAAGGAATCTCCCCAACCAAGTTTCAACTTTTAAATCTAATCTTCTAACCAGAAATAGCCACTGATCTAAGGTAAGTTTGCGTTCCGAGATGGGGAGACCTAGGTACACAAAAGGGAAAGCCCCTAGCTTGCAGTTGAGCATGTCAGCCACTCTATGTTGAATCTCAACAGATTGACCCGTGACAATCACCTCACTCTTGTGATAGTTAATTTTTAGCCCGGACATCTATACAAAGCACATGAGAAGGAATTTCAGGTTTATGACTTGTCGACTACTGATTAAGGATTAAAGTGTCGTCGGCATATTGTAGGTGTGAAACCCGACCGGGTATCAAATGTGGCACGACCCCAGAAATGTGACCAGCTTCGCAGGCTTTGGATAGCATGATGGACAGAGCTTCTGCCATGAAGTTGAATCATAAAGGCGAGAGGGGATCCCCTTGTCGCAATCCCCATCAAAGCCCTTCGCCCGTAGGACCTCAGTCAAGAAATCCCAATTGACTCTATCATAGGCCTTTTCAAAATCAAGTCTAAGAAAAATGCCCCCTAGCTTCTTGCTTTTCATCTCATGGATAATTTCCTGCAAGGCCAGCGCCCCGTCGAGAATAAATCTACCTTTAATGAAGGCGGTCTGGTTTCTGGCTGATGACTCGATGTGCAATTGGATCAAGTTTTGAGGGGAAATCCTTTGATACTATCTTGAAAATCACGTTTATGAGAGCAATTGGCCTGTACTGGGTGATCTTATCAGCGCCCGGCTGAAAGTGCATGGAGCCCCCATGTGTGGTTTTGGTAATTAATGACAATCCCTATG
The DNA here is from genome assembly GCF_022539505.1 of Lolium rigidum. NCBI lineage: Eukaryota > Viridiplantae > Streptophyta > Magnoliopsida > Poales > Poaceae > Lolium > Lolium rigidum. The sequence continues at coordinate 14,575,330 of NC_061511.1, read as the reverse complement.
GACTAATGTTTGCATTGAGTTATATTTGTAGGAGTTATCCATAGGCAATGCTTCAACCATATGATGTCTTCAAGGTTGCAATAAGAAGAAATTTATGAAGGATATCAAGTGTCAAGTATGTCTTGAAGATGAAGATGAAGATGAAGTGAGCCCTCAAGTTACTTCAAGACATCAACATGATGAAGAATGAAGAAATGAAGTGCAAGTTCAAGATGAGCCAAACTCGAAGAGATCATATTCTTGAAGCTTGCCATCCATATGGTGATCATGGATATGTGAAGATGCGCCGAAGAAGAAGCTCTCCCATAGTGGAGTATGGGGGAGCATTTCACATGACTTCATCAAGCAAGCACAATCAAGAAAGGCATTCCATCTTGTTGCGGTTAAGACCGTCATCATCAAGCTCAAGTGGAATGCGCAAGGTTAAGGTTTGCTCTTGATAGGGTTTCTTTCTCACCAGTCTCATGGTGTAGTTGGAGACCGGTTTATAGTTTAGTTGCCGTACTATCAAGAGGGCTCTCGAGTGAGTAACTCGATCATATCCTTCGGAGAGCTCAAACCTTTGCATCCTTGCATCATATTTCTTGGTTGTTATTTGGATCTTATTGATGACCCACAAGTATAGGGGGTGTATCGTAGTACTTTCGATAAATAAGAGTGTCGAACCCAACGAGGAGCAGAAGGTATTGACAAGCAGTTTCGATGAAGGATTCACTGTAAATGCTCACAGACAAGTTTTCGGGGGTTTTGATATAGCGAGATGAATAAAGTACAAGTAAGTAAAATGCGAGAGTAATAATTGCAGCGAGTGGCCCAATCCTTTTTAGCACAAAGGACAAGCCGGTTTGTTTACTTATAATGACCAAACGTTCTTGAGGACACACGGGAATTTAGTCTAGTGCTTTCGCTTCATATAGCTGATTATTCTTCATTGTTTTGATAAGTGTTGTGTGGGTGAACCTATGCTAATGCACCGCCCTTCCTAGGACTAATACATACTTGTGATTATACCCCTTGCAAGCATCCGCAACTACAAGAAAGTAATTAAGATAAATCTAACCACATCCTTAAACTCTGAGATCCTGCTATCCCTCCTGCATCGATATACCAACGGGGGTTCAGGTTTCTGTCACTCCGGCAACCCCGCAATTAGCAAACGAATACAAGATGTATTACCCTAGGCCCATAAAGGTGAAGTATCATGTAGTCGACGTTCACATGACACCACTAGAAGAATAACACCACCACTTAAATGTCATAACATTGAATATTACCCAACATAATTCACTACTAACATTTAGACTTCACCCATGTCCTCAAGAACTAAACGAACTACTCACGAGACATCATATGGAACATGATCAGAGGTGATACGATGATGAATAACAATCTGAACATAAACCTTGGTTCAATAGTTTCACTCAATAGCATCAATAACAAGGAGTAATCAATACGGGAGAGTTTCCCCTACCAAACAATCAAGATTCAACCCTAGATGTTACAGCGGTGACGAGGTGCAGCGGTGGAGATGGCGGTGATGATGGTGGAGATGATGGTGATGATGATCCCAATGATGTCCAGCTCGATGACGGTGACGATGGCGTCGATTTCCCCCTCCGGGAGGGAATATCCCCGGCAGATTTCAGCCTGCCGGAGAGCTCTTTTCTCTCTGGTGTTTTCCGCCCCGCAGAGGCGGCTGTGACTCTTCGCGATTATTCTCCGGAGCTTAGGTTTTCGGGATGAAGAAGTACGCGAAGGAGAGGAGGCCAGAGGGGGCTGTGGGCCCCCTCCCCACAAGGCGGCGCGGCTAGGGCAGGGCCCGCGCCGGCCTATGGGGGGCCCATGGCGGCCCTCCTCGGCTCCTCCTTTTGGCTATCTCCGTCTTCTGGAAAAATAAGATTTTCCGTGTAATTTCCGTCAATTGCTGATCTTCCGAAATATTGCATTCGACGGTGCTTTTTCCAACAGAATCCTGACTCCGGTGCGTGATTCTCCAATAACCATGAAACATGCAAAATAGATGAAATAACATAAGTATCATCTCTAAATATGAAAAGATATCAATGAATAGTGATGCAAAATGGACGTATCAACTCCCCCCAAGCTTAGACTTCGCTTGTCCCCAACCGAAATTGAACTCAGTAAACAAGACCACATGTTTATGGAGTGAAGAGTCGATAAATCAAATACGGACAAGAAGCATCATATCAATTCACACAAGACATTCTAGTAAACAACTTCCTCATATAATTCAACTTGAAACAAGTAGAAGGAAATCAAAAATAAAGGTGCATAGGGAATCATAATTGGTGATGTCAAACTTCGTTCTTGGTCAGAGAACAGTTAACAGATTATACTTATCTATTGAGCAGTGCTCTTATATTAAAGCTTATAACAAAACTTGCATACTCAATCATAATAATTTCCTCAATATCATTGATAACCTTCAGAGCTATATTCATTAGGATAAAACTCGTACTAAACAAGGAAGAATAAAAGGCATGATTAAGTAGATCACAATATAAATGGTTTGATCACAACAACTCAATTGCTTGCTTAAGACAGAGGGAAATAGGTTTACTGACTCAACATAAAGTAAAAGATAGGCCCTTCGCAGAGGGAAGCAGGGATTAAATCATGTGCTAGAGCTTTTTAAGTTTTGAAATCATATAGAGAGCATAAAAGTAAAGTTTTGAGGGGTGTTTGTTGTTGTCAACGAATGGTAATGGGTACTCTAACCCCCTTGCCAAACAGACTTCCAAAGAGCGGCTCCCATGAAGGACGTCATCTCTACCAGCAAGGCAGATCATCCCTCTTCTCTTTTGTTTACACATGCATTTTAGTTTATTTAAGGATGACACTCCTCCCAACCTTTGCTTTCTCAAGCCATGGCTAACCGAATCCTCGGGTGCCTTCCAACATTTCACATACCATGGAGGAGTGTCTATTGCAAAATTAAGTTGCTTATCGATGAATCAGGGCAAAACATGTGAAGAGAATTATTAATGAAAGTTAATTAATTGGGGCTGGGAACCCCGTTGCCAGCTCTTTTTGCAAAATTATAGGATAAGTGGATGAAGCCACTAGTCCATTAGTGAAAGTTGCTCAACAAGATTGAAAGATAAAACACCACATACTTCCTCATGAGCTATAAAACATTGACACAAATAAGAGGTAATAACTTTTGAATTGTTTAAAGGTAGCACATGAAGTATTTACTTGGAATGGCAGGGAAATACCACATAGTAGGTAGTTATGGTGGACATCGATGGCATAGGTTTGGTTTAAGGGTTTGGATGCACGAGAAGTATTCCCTCTCAGTACGGGTTTTTGGCTAGCAAGGTTGATTAGCAAGCATAAGAGTTGAGGGAAACAAACAAATATACATGTGATAGAAACAATCATGCATATTCCTTGTAAGCACAAACAATTTTAACTTCAGAATACTAAGCTAAGAACTAACAAGAAAGATAATAACATATCTACATGTACTTCCTCTTTTCTACTTAAACTCAAAGTGTTGTTGCTATTGACCAATGCTAAGTTTGCCAAAACCAAATAGATTTACTCAATGCTCCCAAAGTGATACCAACACTAACAACAAGATCAATCATATAATAGAGATTGCAAACTAAAATAATATGTGCAATATGTAAATGATAAGACTTCTCATTAATATTCCATAACGATAACTCACACCAAGGGATACATAGATAACCAACTAAAGAGAGATACTTCCATACCGCAACACATCCTATATGATAACTTCCCTACTCATGATATGACACTACTTGATAGTAAAAAGATAAAAGATAGTGATGACGTGATACCGCGACACTCCACCAAGCTTGGAACAAACCAAGGGGGTGCCAATACCGATGATGAATTAATCCTTCGGCGGTGTGGATGAATTCTTGATAAGCTTCTCAACAAGCTCCTTTAGCTCATCAATTTTGTACATGAGGTTACGGATCATCTCCGAATTGTGCTCGACGCGGTTAAGAAGTATATCCGACGGCGAGTCCCAACTCTTAGAGTTGTTTCCCCACTCTTCGACTTCGGGCTTCAACCTTCCTGCAGTGTTAGAACGATCTATATCCCAGTTGCTAGGCAATATTGCCTTGGGAACCCTTTCAGTTTGACTATTATGAATTAGAATGTGGAAGGGGTGGTAGGTGCCTGGAGGAGATGTCCTTGGAGCTAGGTAGTGACGTGGGACTCCTCCTCCGGTGCTAATCCGTGCGCTTTTCTTGGTGTTGAACGGATTTGCCACCACTCCGATGCTTGCGACGGTGGCACGCGGGTATACTCGCGGAACTTCCTCAACTTCTTCTTCATCTTCTTCCTTGACACTTTCGTCCACCTCTTTCCACTCGGGATCTTGAATATGTTCCTCCGAAAGCTCCTTGCCCTTGTTGTTGGAGACCATGATGCTTCTAGATCAAAAACAGATCCTGGCAGAAACATCTCGAAACAAAACGCGACGAGAAAACGATATACGGACCTCCAGGGGTCCGGGGGATTATATAGCAGAAATTTTCACGACAGAAGGAAAGTACCAGGTCGAACCAGAGTCAGAGAGGGGCAGCGAGGGGCTCTCCCCATAGGGCGGCGCGGCCAGGCTGGGGCCCGCGCCGGCCTATGGGGGCACGCCCTCGTGCGTCTCCTCCACTCCATTTCGATCTCGTAGTTTTTCATATTTTCCGAAAATAGCAAAAACATTGTTCGGAAAGTTAAACGCGGACTTTTTCTTACCAGTACTGTTACCTATTCAAAGTCGAACTCTGCGGAACTGTCAATTTGACCTTTGATGAAAGCTTCCGGAGTTACCACTCGAATAACATCAACATCTTCATTATAAGAATCACCAGAGATATATGCTTGAGTCTTTGTCCATTCACCACTTGTGTGGCATTAACTTGCAGAGAACTAATTTTAGTTGCCCCTGAACGATACACCTCCACAATGACATATGGTCCTTCCCATTTTGAGAGTAATTTCCCTGCAAAAAATCTGAGACGAGACCGATACAATAGGACTTTATCCCCAACATTAAATTCTCTTTTGATAATTTTTCTATCATGCCATTTCTTAACTTTCTCTTTAAAGAGTTTAGCATTTTCATAAGCTTCACTTCTCCATTCATCTAGAGAACTCAATTGTAGCAATCTTTTCTTACCGGCAAGTTTAGGATCTTTATTTAGTTCTCTCACGGCCCAATAAGCTTTGTGCTCTAGTTCTAAAGGTAAATGACAAGGTTTCCCATAAACCATTTTATACGGTGACATACCCGTGGGATTTTCATAA
>NC_061511.1:14508789-14569923 GCF_022539505.1 Lolium rigidum | reverse complement strand
TAAAACCTTGTATCGAGAGGGAATACTTCTCATGCATCCAAAATACTTGAGCCAACCACTATGCCATTTGTGTCCACCATACCTACCTACTACATGGTATTTATCCGCCATTCCAAAGTAAATTGCTTGAGTGCTACCTTTAAAATTCCATCATTCACCTTTGCAATATATAGCTCATGGGACAAATAGCTTAAAAACTATTGTGGTATTGAATATGTACTTATGCACTTTATCTCTTATTAAGTTGCTTGTTGTGCGATAACCATGTTTACGGGGACGCCATCAACTATTCTTTGTTGAATATCATGTGAGTTGCTATGCATGTCCGTCTTGTCCGAAGCAAGAGAGATCTACCACCTTCATGGTTGGAGCATGCATATTGTTAGAGAAGAACTTTGGGCCGCTAACTAAAGCCATGATTCATGGTGGAAGTTTCAGTTTTGGACATATATCCTCAATCTCATATGAGAATAATAATTGTTGCCACATGCTTATGCATTAAAGAGGAGTCCATTATCTCGTTGTCCATGTTGTCCCGGTATGGATGTCTAAGTTGAGAATAATCAAAAGCGAGAAATCCAAAATGCGAGCTTTCTCCTTAGACCTTTGTACAGGCGGCATGGAGGTACCCCATTGTGACACTTGGTCAAAACATGTGCATTGCAAAGATCCGGTAGTCCAAGTTAATTAGGACAAGGTGCGGGCACTATTAGTATACTATGCATGAGACTTGCAACTTGTAAGATATAATGTACATAACTCATATGCTTTATTACTACCGTTGACAAAATTGTTTCATGTTTTCAAAATAAAAGCTCTAGCACAAATATAGTAATCGATTCTTTCCTCTTTGAAGGACCATTCTTTTACTTTTATGTTGAGTCAGTTCACCTATCTCTCTCCACCTCAAGAAGCAAACACTTGTGTGAACTGTGCATTGATTCCTACATACTTGCATATTGTACTTGTTATATTACTCTATGTTGACAATTATCCATGAGATATACATGTTACAAGTTGAAAGCAACCGCTGAAACTTAATCTTCCTTTGTGTTGCTTCAATACCTTTACTTTGATTTATTGCTTTATGAGTTAACTCTTATGCAAGACTTATTAATACTTGTCTTGAAGTACTATTCATGAAAAGTCTTTGCTTTATGATTCACTTGTTTACTCATGTCATTACCATTGTTTTGATCGCTGCATCCACTACATATGTTTACAAATAGTATGATCAAGGTTATGATGGCATATCACTTCAGAAATTATCTTTGTTATCGTTTTACCCGCTCGGGACGAGCAGAACTAAGCTTGGGGATGCTTGATACGTCTCCGACGTATCGATAATTTCTTATGTTCTATGCCATATTATTGATGATACCTACATGTTTTATGCACACTTTATGTCATATTCGTGCATTTTCCGGAACTAACCTATTAACAAGATGCCGAAGTTCCGGTTCTCGTTTTCTGCTGTTTTTGGTTTCAGAAATCCTAGTAACGAAATATTTTCGGAATTGGACGAAACGAAGACCCAGGGGCCTATTTTTCCACGGAGCTTCCAGAAGACCGAAGAACATACGAAGTGGGGCCACGAGGTGGCGAAACCACAAGGCGGCGCGGCCTAGGGCCGGGGGGGCCCGCGCCGCCCTATGGTGTGGCCCCCTCGTCAGGCCCCCGACTCTGCCCTTCCGCCAACTTAAAGCCTCCGTCGCGAAACCCCTGATGCGAAAAACCACGATACGGAAAACCTTCCAGAGCCGCCGCCATCGCGAAGCCAAGATCTGGGGGACAGGAGTCTCTGTTCCGGCACACTGCCGGAGCGGGGAAGTGCCCCGGAAGGCTTCTCCATCGACACCGCTGCCATCTCCACCGCCATCTTCATCACCGCTGCTGCTCCCATGAGGAGGGAGTAGTTCTCCATCGAGGCTCGGGGCTGTACCGGTAGCTATGTGGTTCATCTCTCGCATATGTGCTTCAATACAATAATCTCATGAGCTGCCTTACATGATTGAGATTCATATGATGATGCTTTTAATCTAGATGTCATTATGCTAGTCAAGTGAGTTTTACTTATGTGATCTCCGGAGACTCCTTGTCCCACGTGTGTAAAGGTGACAGTGTGTGCACCGTGTGGGTCTCTTAGGCTATATTTCACGTAGTACTTATTCACTGTTGAATGGCATAGTGAGGTGCTTATTTATATCTCTTTATGATTGCAATGTGTTTGTATCACAATTTATCTATGTGCTACTCTAGCAATGTTATTAAAGTAGTTTTATTCCTCCCGCATGTGTGCAAAGGTGACGAGTGTGTGCACCGTGTTAGTACTTGGTTTATGCTATGATCATGATCTCTTGTAGATTGCGAAGTTAACTATTGCTATGATAATATTGATGTGATCTATTCCTCCTACATATGCATGAAGGTGACAAGTGTGCATGCTATGCTAGTACTTGGTTTAGTCTTTTGATCTATCTTACACTAAAGGTTACTAAAATATGAGCATTATTGTGGAGCTTGTTAACTCCGGCATTGAGGGTTCGTGTAATCCTACGCAATGTGTTCATCATCCAACAAAAGTGTAGAGTATGCATTTATCTATTCACGTTATGTGATCAATGTTGAGAGTGTCCACTAGTGAAAGTCTAATCCCTAGGCCTTGTTCCTAAATATCGCTATCGTCTGCTTGTTTACTCGTTTTATCTGCGTTACTACTCGCTTGTTTACTTGTCCTGGGCAAAGCACTTTTACGGTGCCGTTGCTACTACTTATTCATACCACCTGTATTTCACTATCTCTTCGCCGAACTAGTGCACCTATTAGGTGTGTTGGGGACACAAGAGACTTCTTGCTTTGTGGTTGCAGTGGTTGCATGAGAGGGATATCTTTGACCTCTTCCTCCCTGAGATCGATAAACCTTGGGTAATCCACTTAAGGGAAACTTGCTGCTGTTCTACAAACCTCTGCTCTTGGAGGCCCAACACTGTCTACAAGAATAGAAGCTCCCGTAGACATCAGTTATTACTAGAATTGTTCCGATAAGCATTGTTGTTGAAATTATTATTTTTAATGAAGTTTACATCAACATGTTCTTCTTGGGCAACCAATGAAGCTAACGGAACATTATTAGGATCAACATTATTCCTATCATTCACAAGCATAGACATAATAGCATCAACCTTATCATTCAAGGAAGAGGATTCTTCAACGGAATTTACCTTCTTACCTTGTGGAGCTCTTTCCGTGTGCCATTCGGAGTAATTAACCATCATATTATCAAGAAGCTTTGTTGCTTCACCAAGAGTGATGGACATAAAGGTACCTCCAGTGACTGAATCCAATAAATTCCGCGAAGAAAAATTTAGTCCTACATAGAAGGTTTGGATGATCATCCAAGTAGTCGATCCATGGGTTGGGCAATTTTTAACCAAAGATTTCATTCTTTCCCAAGCTTGAGCAACATGTTCATTATCCAATTGTTTAAAATTCATTATGCTACTCCTCAAAGATATAATTTTAGCGAGGGGATAATATCTACCAATAAAAGCATCATTGCATTTAGTCCGGGAATCAATACTATTCTTAGGCGAGAGATAGCAACCAATCTTTAGCTCTTCCTCTTAATGAGAAAGGAAACAATTTTAATTTTATAATGTCACCATCTACATCTTTATACTTTTGCATTTCACACAATTCAACAAAATTATTGAGATGGGCAGCAAGCATCATCGGAACTAACACCGTGAAAATTGCTCTCGCATAACAAGATTCGATAAAGCGAGGTTTAATTTCAAAGAATTCCAGCTGTAGTTGCAGGTGGAGCAATAGGTGTGCATAAGAAATCATTATTATTTGTGCTAGTGAAGTCACACAACTTAGTATTTTCAGGGGTGGCCATTTTAGCAGTAGTAAATAAAACAAACTAGATAAAGTAAATGCAAGTAACTAATTTTTTTGTGTTTTTGATATAGCAAACAAGACAGTAAATAAGGTAAAACTAGCAACTAATTTTTTTTGTGTTTTGATATAATGTAGCAAACAAAGTAGTAAATAAAATAAATCAAGACAAAAAACAAAGTAAAGAGGTTGGGAAGTGGAGACTCCCCTTGCAGCGTGTCTTGATCTCCCCGGCAACGGCGCCAGAAATTTGCTTGATGCGTGTAATTGACACGTCCGTTGGGAACCCCAAGAGGAAGGTGTGATGCGCACAGCGGCAAGTTTCCCTCGAAGAAACCAAGGTTTAATCGAACCAGTAGGAGTCAAGAAGCACGTTGAAGGTTGATGGCGGCGGGATGTAGTGCGACGCAACACCGGAGATTCCGGCGCCAACGTGGAACCCGCACAACACAACCAAAGTACTTTGCCCCAACGAAACGAGTGAGGTTGTCAATCTCACCGGCTTGCTGTAACAAAGGGTTAACCGTATTGTGTGGAAGATGATTGTTTGCAAGAAAACAGTAAAGAACAAGTATTGCGAGCAGATTTGTATTTCAGTATAAGAGAATGGACCGGGGTCCACAGTTCACTAGAGGTGTCTCTCCCATAAGATAAAAGCATGTTGGGTGAACAAATTACGGTCGGGCAATTGACAAATAGAGAGGGCATAACAATGCACATACATGTCATGATAAGTATAGTGAGATTTAATTGGGCATTACGACAAAGTACATAGACCGCCATCCAATCGCATCTATGCCTAAAAAGTCCACCTTCGAGGTTATCATCCGAACCCCTTCCAGTATTAAGTTGCAAAGCAACATGACAATTGCATTAAGTATGGTGCGTAATGTAATCAACAACTACATCCTTAGACATAGCATCAATGTTTTATCCCTAGTGGCAACAGCACTCCACAACCTTAGAACTTTCTGTCACTGTCCCAGATATCAATGGAGGCATGAATCCACTATCGAGCATAAATACTCCCTCTTGGAGTTAAGAGCAAAAACTTGGCCAGAGCCTCTACTAATAACGGAGAGCATGCAAGATCATAAACAACACATAGGTAATAACTTGATAATTAACATAACATGGTATTCTCTATCCATCGGATCCCGACAAACACAACATATAGTATTACAGATAGATGATCTTGATCATGTTAGGCAGCTCACAAGATCCAACAATGAAGCACAATGAGGAGAAGACAACCATGTAGCTACTTCTATGGACCCATAGTCCAGGGGTGAACTACTCACTCATCACTCCGGAGGCGACCATGGCGGTGAAGAGTCCTCCGGGAGATGAATCCCCTCTCGGCAGGGTGCCGGAGGAGATCTCCGTAATCCCCGAGATGGGATTGGCGGCGGCGGCGTCTGCGGAAGGTTTTCCGTATCGTGGTTCTCGGTGCCGGGGTTTTCGCGACGGGGGCTTTAAGTAGGCGGAAGGGCAACGTGGGGGGCCACACGAGGGCCCCACACCACAGGTCGGCGCGGCCAGGGCCTGGGCCGCGCCGCCCTATGGTGGCGGCACCTCGTGGCCCCACTTCGACTCCTCTTCGGTCTTCCGGAAGCTTCGTGGCAAAATAGGACCCTGGGCGTTGATTTCGTCCAATTCCGAGAATATTTCGTTACTAGGATTTCTGAAACCAAAAACAACAGAAAACAGAAACTGGCTCTTCGGCATCTTGTTAATAGGTTAGTTCCAGAAAATGCACGAATATGACATAAAGTGTGCATAAAACATGTAGATATCATCAATAATGTGGCATGGAACATAAGAAATTATCGATACGTCGGAGACGTATCAAGTATGCACATGCAGGTCGAACTCGAGTCACGAAACGCGACGTGCGTGTGTGACGAGACGAGACGGGGCGGGCGGAGGAGGAGGAGTGCGCAAGGGCTCCTTCTATTCTCACTCACTTGGAATGACTAGAACAACAGTCCTTATATTCCACTCCAACTCTCTCCCAACTAGCAATGTGAGACTAAATTTTGTCCCCCAAGCCTGTCCCAAGCTGCCAGCGTGATGGGCCTTGAAATTTCAAAAATTGTAGACTACATGGGATGTCTTACTGGACTGCAGTCCATCTACATTCAACATTAGTTTTTATAGAATATATTTCTATGAAGGGTCGTGCTGATAATCCTCCGGAGGATTGGAGCCCTTGAACCTCCGGATGTAGAGCTTGACACGTGTCTCATACCTTAATCACAGGAACACCACACGTGCGCGGACCCCACCCAATGCTTCGTCCTCTCTCTTCGTGCCTCCCTTTTCCCTCATCTCTCCCGGGACCAACGAAAATCCTCGCCTAATCTTCCCCGCTGCACCCCCACCGCCGGCGGGAACCACGGCCGCCCGGCTGGAAGCACCACCGCCGGCACCGTTTCCTCCCAGCACTAGCACCATCAGTGGGCAGCACCTCTTCCTTCCCAATGCCCCCATGGCTTCACAACTTCTGGACGTTCCCAGCGCACCTTCGCGAGCCTCCACCGTTGCCGGAGAAGATGCCGCCGCAGCTTCGCCGACGTAGACGAAGCGATGACCTTTGTAGCTCCGGTGGAGGCCGTTTGCAGCTCCGGGCGACTCTGCTTGCAGCTCGAGTGGAGGCCGTTTGCAGCACCGCTGGAAAAGCTTGAAGCTCTCGACGACGCGGCTTGCAACTGGGGAGTTGGCCGTTCGCAGCTCCCGTCGACGACGCTTGCAGCTCGGGAGGCGGCTGATCGCAGCTCCCGGCGTCATCGCTTGCAGCTCTCGGCGACGCGGCTTGCAGCTCGGGAGGCGACCATTCGTAGCTCCCGGCGTTGCCGCTTGCAGCTCTAGGCGACGCGGCTTGCAGCTCGGGAGGCGTCCGTTCGCAGGTCCCGGGGTCGCCGCTGGCAGCTCGGGAGGCGGCCGTTCGCAGCTCCCGACGTTGCCGCTTGCAGCTGGGGAGGCGTCCATTCGCAGCTCCCGGCGTCGCCGCTTGCAGCTCGAGAGGCGACTGTTCGCAGCTCCCGACATCGCCGCTTGCGGGTCGGGCGGCGGCCGGTAGCGGCATCGCCGGTACAACTTTGCGGCTTCGGCGGTGAACCATTGCCGCTTGGGCGTCCGGCTGTTGCGGCTCGAGGCGATGCCGGTTGGCGCATCGTCCATAGGCACTGCGGTTGTTGCCGCAGTCGCTTGTAGCTCGGATGTCTTCGTTTGCGGCACGCCGCCCGTCGCTCGCGAGCATCGACACCGGCTCACCGCCGGCCCCGCTCTTCTCGGCAGCGCCCATGTCGGCTGAGCGAGCCGCCCCAGTAGCATCTCCGCGCGTTGCAACGGCGGCGCACCTTGCGGCTACGGTGGAGAAACAATTCATGGCGGTGTGGGGTTGCCGGCTTGCGGCGGCCCGGGTGTAACGACGACGCGCCTTGCGAGCTGCCGGTGGAGGGAGCATGGCGGCGTGAGGTCGAGCTATGGGGATTTTGGTGAGAAAGGATAAGGAAGAAGAAAGAGACTGAGAACGAGTGGAGGAAGTGGAGCCGGCAGAGCGATAAGTCTATGGTGATGAACCCCACATCCATTTACTATTTAATAATAGAAAAGAGGTACGCGTGTATCTTGTTGGTGTGACGTGGCTTCACCTGGTCCGCGCATCAAATCTCATCCGACGACGCGCGACCCGAAAGCAACGCGTGGCCGAGCCTCCGTAGGAAAACAAGCATTTTCCTTCTATAAATTAAACAACTAGTGTAAGAAATTTTTTCATACAATCTAAATCTAAATGCTACACAATTCTTATGCAAATTCTGTAAATCAAATAAGCCCTTCGTATTTCTCCTTCTCGACTTCACCGAGAATCCTGCACGGTTGTACCGTACTGCGTATGTGCTTGAATGATTTTGTATCGAACTATCCAGGGTCGTAGCTGAGCCCTCAAGTCAAGCAGCGGTGGCAGAAATGTCAATCAACCTGCTGAACCAAAACTGAATCACTTTGATGCTATCGAGGAGAAGGACCACGATCTATCAGGGCTAGGAGGCTCGCGTGTGCCGACTGCTGAGATTTGCCCCCGTGCGGTCACGTCGCTGCTCCACTCCTGGCTATACTAGTGCGCAGGTTCCCAATGCAATGCTGCTTCTAATCAATGCTTCGCATGGTGGCTCGCTCGATGTTTCTCAACACAGACATGTAAACGAAGAAATCCTCTGGTTCTGTCATCTTTCACTCCATCAGCGAGGTTCTATCGTGCCTTGTACCCAAAGTCCCAAACCATGACGGTGCATTTTTTGTTCAAATAGGCACAATGGAATTCTTTTTCACTAGACGAAAAATTCATCATAGCAAAACGAATATTTTCTTGCGGTAAACGGAACTACATTTGCATTCCTCCTAGTTCGGCAGCATATTTTCCTCGCAAAACGAGCGTGTTTTGCTTTAGCCTATAGCTTTGCTTGCCCTTTTTTTTTTTTTTGAACGGCTACGGTCCAAAAGGACTTGGAAGCTGTTTCTTTTATATGCGGTGGGTGTACAAATTTCAAAGGGGTCTGAAAAGAAACTAGAAAATACAGACAAGACCCTAGGTATTACGGCAAGGCCCTCGAGAAGGACAATGAAAAAGCAATCAGATCCCCGAGTTCCTTCTCTGCCGCATCTAGCTGAGCTCCGCAGCCAGGCCAGGAGAACCGGCACCGGGGACACACCACTTGGGCCAGCACCACTGCATGGTGCTCGGCAGTAGGAGCTGAAGATCCTCCGAATCGGCTTGTAGCCTGGAGGAAGAATGTAACGGCCCAGGGTAGTACCCCTATTAGATTTGCTTGTTGTTTTTCTTTTATGCATCATCATGCATCATGCATCATATCATCCACAAGATTTTATCAAATAAAATTATTTTAAATAAAAACTATTTTGTGTCTTCCCTCTCATATGGTTTTAATAAATCTCCCCTTGTCTTTTCATTTAACAAAACTCTAAAGCAAAAATATTTTATTTTGCAAAAATAAAATGTTGGCAAATTTTTGTATTTGCCTTATCTCTATCTACCCACCTTTTATTTCAAAACTCAACTCTTGTTGACCAGGTTTCAAAATAGTTTTCAAATAAATAAATAAAAAACTCTTTTAAAAAGAAAACCTTAACCTTCCCAGACCTCTCTTTCTCTCCCTGGCCTCTTCCTCCGGCGGCCCAAGCCCAGCAACCATCCCCCCTCACCTGGGCCCTTACCCCTTTGAGTGGAGACGCTCTCCACGTTCCACTGTTGTCGTCTTCCCCGGCGCATGAGCACGCACATGGCGTGGGTGCGCTGCCGTGGTCCTCCCCTCCACCTCCACCACAACCACTCCCTCCTCCCTTTTAATCCCCACCGAACCCTAGCCTTCCTCCTCTCCCATCCACGCCGCCGCCAACCCTCTTCCCTCTTCCCTTCTCTCTTTTCCCCTTTTCTCTGTGAGCAAGCAACGAAGAAAAACCTCACAGTACCGCACCTACCTCGCCATGGCGCCGCCGCTGCAGACCATCCCCCGCCGTTCTGAGGGCACCGGCGGATGCGCCTCGTCGTCCTCTTCGTCTGGGTACAAGTAATTGCTTCGGGAGGCCCTCAATCGAGCACACGGTCGCCGATTTCCCGCGAAGGCAGCCGCGTTCCGGCGAGAATTCCGGCCGCCTCCAACCTCCACCGACCCTTTCGAGCACGTACACACATTCCAGGTGACCGTGCGCATCTCCGAGGCCGGTTTCCCCTTCCTTTTCGTTCTCAGTAGCCTTCCCATGTTGACCTCCATTAACCCTTGTAGGAGCTCGACGCCGGTGATGCTCCGGCGACCCCCTGGACTCCGCGCCGCCACCATTGGCCTCCCCACGTTCAGCCGCATCCCCGACGCCAGTTTCCCCGTCCTCGTTCGCCCTGAATCGACGGATTGATGTCGGACCTGATCTCCCTCCCGCCATGGCTGCAACCCTCCAAGCTCGTCCCAGTATTTGTTGGGTCAAGTTGCTGCACGCCTTTCCCTTGACATGATCTGAACTGCAGCGCAGTGGTTACTTCCTTGATCCCTCACGCTGCAGATCTTATGTTCAAATCCTAAGTGAGGCGAATTAATCCTCACTTTTTGTTTCACCACAGATACGTTGATGGGCTTCAAACCCAGATCCATCTGGCCTTCTTCTCTCCGGTGCGGATCAGATCCAGCTCACTAGCACCCTGTCGCTCGCGCGGCCCGAAGCCAACCATCGCTGCTGGTTTCCCCCCTTCTCTGTTTTATTATTTTTGATTTGCAAATCTTGTAAAATCAATATCTCTTGAACCATAATTCGAAATAAAACATGTTATATATGAAAATTGATCAGAAAAACATGAGGAACATGAATATGTCATCCATATGCCTGTTTGCATCTCGCATCATATCACACGTTGACAGTTTCGCATTTCCACCTCACATATATGCGGAGTATTTCGGGATTCCAATCAGGTTTCCCCGCTCCGTTTAATTTTGAAGTAGCCCACCCTTGCCATGTTATGCCATGCTAATCAACACTTAACTTTGACGGTAGAAAATGCAACTCCAACCTAATTTGCTTGTCCGGGGTTCTGACTCCGATTAAATTGGATAAGTTGCATTGCACCATATCTGCCATGTCATGCATATCATCTTGATCATGCCGGTTTCTTTATCCGTAGTAGTAAGACTTGCATACGTTGTGTGTTCCAGCTTTTGCTTCTTCCCGGATAGGATCACGAAGTGGTGTTGTGAGATACGACGAGTTCTCCGACAAGTTCTTCTGCTGACTTTTCACGGGCGAGCCCTCCCTCTTCACCTATTTACTCTCTCCCTCGCACTGCTATCCTTATGTTGCGATTCTTTATCGAGTCACGTGTCCTATCCACTTTTTTACCATAATAATCCTATATGCACCATTCCTTATCCATAACCGTTGTTTGATGTTTGAGCCTTGCGAGTCGTAGGCGTGTTTAGGCTCTGTTGTTTATCTCGATCTGTTATCGGGATATGTTGGTTTGTTGGGAGGTTAACACATGCTATATCAGTTGTTGGAGATACACATGCTTTACTTATTTGTTAACAACTAAAATTGTAAGCAGAGGCACATGTGAGCCCCTTTGCGAAAGCATCGGAACTTTGACTCGCTAATGTCCCCTAGGACCCGAGTTCTTGTTATCAGTTCCGAGATTGAGCGCTCTACCCGTACGTGGGGGAGTGGGACCCCCATCACCCACTACCTTTCCTCGAGTACTGTTTATTGGGAGCCACAACCTTGGTTTTATTTGCCCATATGCACGATGCACGATTTACTTCCTGTTGCCTTCGGGTGTTTATTTCACGTCTTGTACTCATATCGCGGATAGACTTATCTTGTGCTTGGTCGTAAGTGCCCGCCTGGACTATGTCGCAAACCTCTGGGTCCGTATCGGAGTACGGCCGAACTTCGTCACGGGTAGCTTAGTTGGGTGGCTCCCATTAAACTTTCTCTTGCATTGGGAACGGTCTTGATGTGAGACTCCACCTGTAGTAAGTGGGTTCGAGCATGCGTATGGTTACATTTGGGCAACCCCTGCGAGGGTGTACATCTTATCGATAAGCCGTGTCGCGGTTATGGACGACTTGGAATTGTATAGCTTGATCATAGAACAACTTACACTGTTATCTTGTTGCTAATAATCTGTTAATAACTTGCGTAGTAATATAGCATTACTACAACCGATACCTAATAAAACTTGTCCACCGTTGAGTGCCTTTTACATTGCCTCTTCGCAATTGTTGGAGGGGATATGTGTAATCGGCTGAGTTATGTTTGTGTAGTATTTATCTGTTATCTTGTGCGCTCTCTTATCTTCTCTGATTAGACGGATGTTGTAGCGTGTCTCTATTGGTTATAGTTTTGCTGCCGCTAAACCTACCATATAGCCCCGAGCGATATATATTTATACTCGCCGGCGAGCATAGCCATTTCTAGTCTCGCTAAGTACGTGCGGAGTTCGTTCCTTGGTACTTACTCTCGCCTTTCCTCTTTCCTCTTTTGCTTCCTTCCTTTTGTCGGCAACCGATGGCCCGACTTTGACGGTACGAGATGATGACGTTAGCAAGGTTACCCTTCCGGCTTGGCACAGGCAGGGTTATGGACGCCACTGGTTATCTTCAGGACTCTTAGTCCAATTTGTATCTTGTCCGTACTCGGACGCATTCGATCTTTTGTATGATTCGGATCTTTGTATGTATCTATTTGTATCTTGACTCGTCGGAGTCGTTGTTGTAATATATGTATCTTGTGGGCTCTATTGTAATCCTGTTGTAATGTTACCGCTCGTGTTAATTCCTCTGGCATCACGTGTGTGATTCGTCGCGCACGTCGTGTTCGAGGGCGTCTCTGAATCGATACCGTGCGGATTTCGGCGGGTTCGCTGGGATCCTCAAGGTACCGGTTCCGGGGCGTCACAAAGAACGACCATCGAAGCGAGATCGAGGAGAATCACCATTCAACCATAATTTGCAGAGGCAGGACGGAGCTCGCCGCCGGCATCGGCCCTCTGCTGATGAACCGTAGAAGCGAGAGCATCGAAGCTATACTGTGGCTCCCTGTATAGCCGCACCTCCACTTCACCCCTCGCCACCACGGTCGGACAGGGAAAGGAGAAGCACCAACAGGATAAGCTTGAGCTCATCACAAGATAAGAGCATCTCCAGTCGCGTCCCCCAAACCGTCCCCCAAACCGCGCCGGATTGAGCGTTTGGGGGACGTGTTTCGTTCGTGCCGCGTTTGGGGGACGTCGCTCCCCAGTCGCGTCCCCCAAACAAAATTTCGCAAATTTTAAACTTGACTAGATTCGATTAGATTCGTCCAAACTTACATAGATTCGAACGAAATTTGACTAACTTTAAAACTAAACCTAATCTAGAACCACTTGCGGCGGCGGAGGCGTCGTAGTATCTGCCGGAAGTTGTACATCTCGTCGGTGACGACCTCACGCTTGACGCGCTCGTCGACGGGCTCGTCCACGGGCTCGTCCTTCACCAAGCCGCTTGGTCCTGCCTCGCCGTCGTCGGTGAGGTCCACCGGCGGCTTGCCGGAGTCGCGGATGGACATGGCGATCGCCGCGTCCGAGGTCGCCCCTCCGAGCGTCCTTGTCGTCCATGGACGCCAAGAACGCCGCCCGCAGCCCCGGGCGATCCTCGGGGTCGTCGCCGCTGGCGATGAGCCGCCGGCCGCCGCTCGTACTCCGCCGGCAGCGCCGCCTGCGACGCTTCCTCCGGCTCCTCCTTCACCTCCGGCTCGGGATGAGGAGGGCGCCGCCGCGCCTCCCTTGCCGCCGCCGTCGCCGCTACCGCCACGCCTCGTGTTGACGGGCGTCGCCGGCTCCTCCTCGACCTCCCGTTTGGGAACGGTATACGGCGCCGACCGGTACGACGAGGACGACGGCGTCGATCGCGCCGGCCCCGAGGAAGAAGAGTGCGAGGAGGACGAGTACGTCGTCCTCCTCGGCTGCCATTGAGGAGAAGGCGGCGGCGACGGCGGCATCTCCGGCCCGCGGAGCGCCGTTGCGGAGGCCGCGGATGACGTTCTCGAGGGTACGCCCGGAACGCCCCGAACAGGGCGCGGCCTTCCCTGTTCCAGCTGTTGGGCCCGCCGATGAGCCCGTCGGTCTGTCGTGCGGCTCGACGTCGTACTTGGCCTTGAAGTACGTCGTCCACCGATCGTCGTTGTCCTTGGCCGCCCATGTCGGATCCGCCGCGCTCCTCGGCGGTGAGTTGAGCCCGACGGGCCTTGATGGCGTCCCGCCATTGCTGCGTGTCACGCCGGCGGCGGCGGGATGCCAATGCCGTTCACGGCCATCTTCCGGCCCGCCGGCGCTGGCGGCCGCACGTCCGGCGGGACCGGATACCGGGCGTGGTACAGCGCCCACGCCTCCGCCACGGTGAGGCTGCCGCGGCGCGGCCGTTCGCCGCGGCGATCTTGCGGGAGGACGACATTTTTTGAGCGGCGAGTAGAGGATCCGGGAAGGGGAGGCGGCGGCGACGAGAAGGATTATGATGAGCGGCGATAACCGGAGGGCGTCTTAAAACAGCGGCGGCGGCGGGTGGTTGCACGCAATAACTCCGGCGCGGACGGCCACGCGGCCATGCACGACGAGACGCGTCCCTGCGTCGCCTCGGGAAAACAGGGACGCCATTAACGTCGCTTGACCAAAGGTAGGCGACGGGGTTTTAGCCTTCGTGCCGGCCGACGCGTCGGCCCCGCCACTCCCGCCTCGCTTTCGTTGTGTCCGGCGTCCCCGGAGCGTCCCCCGTGGGACGGGGACGGGCTCGGGGCGCCGGACACCGTATCGGGCCGCGCCGGACAAAAAAGGGCTTTGGGGGACGCGGCTGAAACGCTTTTTTTGTCCGGCGCGCCCCAAATCGCTTTGGGGGACGGTTTGGGGGACGCGACTGGAGATGCTCTAATGCCCCTTTATTTGCGGAGGAACCAGGCGCCCATCTCTTCATCCCTTCCGTCTTCGACCATCGGAGCACCACGTCAAAGAAGACTTGGTCAAAAGATATGGGAGCCACCTTCCGGCATAACGTCACATCAACCTAGATCAACTACTACTATACACTAACCTAGCTCCAGCGCCTCTCCTAGCCCATCTCCAGCCTAGTACACCGGCGGGAAGGGCATCGGATTGGCCCAGTACCTGTGGAGGGCCTCTCAAACTACTATAGAAGGACGTGAGGGGGCGAGGGGCAGAATACCCTACCAAATACTATAGAAGGACACAAGCTGAAATTTTGGTTGAATCTTTCTTCCCCATGATTTTGAAAACGGTAGCAAGAAAAAAAACCAGATTAGCCAAAACACATTAGCATATCGACGAAAATGATAACCATCCAAACGAAAACCAAAGTTTTCATCATGATTCATGGCTAAGGCCATCTTTTGCACTAATGGCTGTTGTTTGATTTGTAGAACTAACAAATATCACAAGAATTTTTTCAAGAAACTTTTTGCACTAGATTGCATAGAAAATCTGACATGCGCTCAAACCTCCATTAGAAATTTTTATTCCTTGTGTTTGTTGCGGTTGATCAAAGAACTTGGATGCATATAAACTTAGGCTTGACATGGCAATCTTGCCTCTTTTTTTCCACGTTTTTAAAATACTAGTACAAATCAAAGAGGCTTCATTTTTTGTAATGTGGGATTGGGCCTCCATCCAAACAAATATAATAGCGCTGCTATACGTACCACATATTTCGTCCGATACCTGTACGACGCTAGGAGGCAGCGAGCTTCCCACACGCAAGGCAGGCAACGGAAGCAAGAATTGACTGGGTTTGTGTTTGGGCCGGGGCTAGGAACTTGGGATAAGATCCGGTAATCATTTCCTTTTACAAAAGCAGCTATGTTTTAGTGTATCTTCAACAGCTGAGCGATCGTTTGCGTTCGCCGTGACCGAAAATACGTCTGGGCCCGGCTCCAGCGAAGCGACACAAAGTAAGCGGGCTATCCGTGGCGACGCAAACCTGGTCCAAATATGCGTCAGGTTTGCGTCTCCGCGGACGCTCCACGGTCGCGCCGATTGTCCACCGAAACTTATGTAGAACCCGTGCGTCTGTGGCACGGAAATTTTTAGGTAAGTTTTTTGCACAAACCACTAATCATCCATTGAAAAACTAATTTTTTCCTACTTGTTTACCCAATTTAAATATAAAATAGAACCGTCGCCTCCCCCCCACGCCCCGCTCTAGACTAGGTAACCTACCGCACCCCGCTCTAAATTCCAGCTATGTCGGGCCGCGAGCAGAAAGGAGTGACAACGTCGTCTCTAGGCCATCCCCGCTACACAAGGACGTTGCATGGACGGCGGACGGAGCTAAAACCCGCGTCGCGCTAGGTGCGCCAACATAGTCGGTGATGCAGAGGCATGCACACGAGGTTTAACCCGTCGTCTATCTCTGGTCCGCGAGTCGGTGTCCCAACTGCGGGCTACCCATGGCCACGCTGCTCTCCTCGTCCCGAAGGTGGAGGTGAATGAGGAAGAGGATGAGGTGATGGCGCTCCTCCGCCAACAGCACCTCACTGCAAGCAACGACGATCTCGAAGACATGCCAGGGGTACAACACCGCCTTCATGTCGTCGTTGAACGACCACAAGGCCTGGGAGGGGAACATCGAGGACATGATCACCATGTCGATCTACGAGAGCGGCAGGCCACTCGTCGACTTGGCGCGCGACGACAACAACGAAGCTGATCTCAGCGATGCGGTGAAAGACGGGCCCACCAACTAGGACTACAACTTCTTCCAGGGCTACGAGATGCCATTAGTTTATTTTATGTTTAAATTTGGTCGAATTTCATTCAAAACATTGTAATATATAACAATTTTGAATGAATTAGAGTGTTTTTGGTAAAATTTAAATTTCTTAAAGTTTTGTTAGGGTGACGCGACTAGAAACAGGCGCGTTCCAAAAGCAGCAACACGCGGCGCCATTCCCCAAGCGCTCGATCCGACGCTATTTTGTGCGGGTTTTGGGGGAGGCTGCTGGAAATGCTCTAAATTAGCATTTCAAAATGGTGATTTTATGTTTTTTTAGCTTAATGGTGATTTTATGTTGTCTATACTCTTTGTAGATTGAAGGAACTGGGCACTAGGTCATCGTTTGGCCTGGGCTCGGACTTGGGCACATGGTACTGGGCTGGGGATTAATTACCGTGGTGGGCCTAAAGGAAAGTTAGTAGTATGGAGAGCATCGTACAGAGTTCGTACGTCAATCGTCGTGTGTGGAGCAATTTTTATTCCTTGTGTTTGTTGCGGTTGATCAAAGAACTTGGATGCATATAAACTTAGGCTTGACATGGCAATCTTGCCTCTTTTTTTCCACATTTTTAAAATACTAGTACAAATCAAAGAGGCTTCATTTTTTGTAATGTGGGATTGGGCCTCCATCCAAACAAATATAATATTGAATCACGCAGAAATGGTCCGCCACCATATTCAAAGTTAGAAAAATGAGCACCGTACTATAGTTTTGCAACACTCTTACAAAGATTTGAATCCCTGTTCAAATAAATAATAGTACCTTTGTCCATAAAATTATGCCATAAGTTTACCTGAATTTGGATACATTAGGGCTTTTTTTTTTTTTTTGAACAGAGAAGGGTCCAGAGGACCCAGAAGCTTCATTCATATCGGTGGGAACAAATTTACAAAGAGAACCCTAAACATTACAGAGATTACATCATGGCCCTCAGACTTTGCAAAAAGGACCTCAAAAGAAAGCGAAAAACGCGATCCAGTCCTTCTCCACCGTCGCTGCTGCAAAGCTTCGATGCAACGGCCGTCGACCGCACCACCGGGGACGAGACCACTTGGGGCGTGGCTGACGCGCGGCGCCGTGCTGAAGCAGAAGTTCCTCCGCTGTGGCACACCGGCCTGGAGGACGAAAAACCGTCGGCGCAAAAAGCACCGAGGCGTGGAGTGGTTTCTTGAACCAAGGATAACGGCGGCGCAGGATCGCCGGCGTTGATGAACTCCACCAAGAGAAGCTTCAAGATCTTCTTCAACGCCACCAGATCGTATGGTTGCATCCTTCTGTCCACCTCCACGACGGACGGATCTGGAAGCAACCGCACAAATCGGAGACGCCACGAGCTTATTGCTGATGCCGACACCAGATCGGATCCTCACTGCTCCCCTCCACCATGGAGTTCCAGCAGAGAAGCCCACGGGCCGTCTTGCGCCGCTGCTCGCCCACGACCAAGACCAGCATCTTCTACACGGCATAACGCCAGTCGCCATGGAGGCAAAACCAAATCCTACACTACGGTCGTAAGGGGAGGGACCCTCACCACACCACGACGCCGGCGGTCGCCGGAGACGGGAGGGGGAGGGGCCTGCCGGCCCTGTCTCAGAGAAACCAAGGGAGGAGAGCGGTGGGGAGGAGGATACATTAGGGCTTGTTTGGTACTAGTGTTTTAGTGGGAATTAGTGGGGATAATACTCTAGAGTATTGGGTGAATCACTGCTGTTATCCAATCCGCACAAAACCCCATCCCCAATCCACTAGGTAGGGGTAGAGTATTGGGGATTGAAAAAATTACACTAAAATTTGGGAAAAAGTGGGGATAAGTGGGGATTAAACATACTCTAGCACCAAACATGTATTAGGGATAAGTGGGAATTTAAAGTTTGGAGTGAATTATCCCCGCTAATCCCCACTAAAACTCTAGTACCAAACAAGCCCTAAAAAGTTTATAGGTACATCCGATTTTAGACAAATCTTCGATTTCTTTGAGGAAGTAGTAGAAATTAGATTGTAATCGTTTTGAAAGCCCGTGCGTGCACAAATTAGATTTTGCGTGCAGTTGTGATCTTTGACTATATGCTTCGTTGTTTTTCTGAAGCAAGACAATACAGTATACATGTACGACTAGGACCTGTAGGCTACACAGAGCCTACGTTTGACGAGTGGCTTTCCTCGTTGTAAAAAAGAATAGCCACATTAAATAGAAAGTAAAAAAAATACTGTACGAAATGGTGTATATTAACCACAGAATCATTGTGTGCATGACATCAAGGGAACTAAACTTAGACCATAGCCACAGTAAATAGAAAGTAAAAAAAATACTGTACGAAATGGTGTATATTAACCACAGAATCATTGTGTGCATGACATCAAGGGAACTAAACTTAGACCATTTTCCCCCTCTCAGCTCTCGTTGCGCTACAGCTACAGTACACCTGTGGAGACTTGCTCTTTTTTGAGCTTTCTTTTCCTTGCTCCTCCCGCCGGCCTCTCTCCCCCTCGCCGGCGGCGGCCATGGTGGCTGACGGTGGGTGGGAGGGAGGTCTGGCTTCTTCTAGTTTTAGTTCTTGCAGTTTTTAGCTCCCCCTGGCGAATAAGGATGAGGTTAGATCCGGATCTGGTGGTGCTGATTCTCTTGTTCTTGAATCTCTGATTCTTAGAACTGAGAAGAACATCAGCAGATCTCATGCTACCACCTCGCTGCCGCGTCCATGGCGAGATCTGTTCTTGGCTAGTCTTGCTCTTTCTTCCCCCCTTCTTGCTGCAATAAATTGCCTCTGTGGTGTTTTTTGGAAGCTTTGGATGATCTTGGCATGTTGTTGCGCTGCCATGCTATCTAGCGAGTTCCTTAATGGGGGACATATGCTGGCTTCGCTGCCTCGCCCCCTTGTTCGATGGCCGAAGGGCGGCCCTCGACCAGAAGCCCTACCTCCTCTGAAGGCCCTCTGCTACACAGCGTTGGAGCTCGCCATGGCTACACCACCAAGTAGTTCGTCCCCGGAGGTGTTGACATGGCCGGCGCTGGTAGATCTTCATCGGATTGGAGAGCACCCCGAGCTACTTCCTCTCTGACCTCGGCGTTCTGCGCCTCGAGGTCGCCGGCGACCGGTGGAGAAGGAGACAGAGCACCTGATTGCTTTATCAGATTTCTTGCTAGGGTCCTTTTTGTAAAGTTCAATGCCTCTTCAAATTTCAGGTTTTCTAGGGCTAGAGATGCAAAAGGGCATTGTTGTAAATCCTGTACCCACCGCTTTTAATGAATGCTTCCAGGCCTTTCGGGGCCGTTCTTGTGCAAAAAAAAAAAAACCACATAATCTGTCAAAACAGGTTAAGTAGACGAAATGGAAAAAGAGTATCTTATCGGTCGGACTGCCCCCACCCCCTTCCCATTGAAGGGCTAACTTCGTTCCCTCGCACTTGGATCGCTCGGGTTAACCCTGCAGAGGTCCAACCAATACTTCTTCTGCAGAACTCCAGCTATATTGTTGTTTAGTTGGAGAAGAGAGAAGGAGAGAGAAGAGGAGTGGGTTCTCATGCAAGAGTCAACTCTAGCATATGCTCCTAGCCACTTTGCGAGAATGAATGTGGATCATGCATTGATAAATGAGTATAATTTTATAACACATTATACATGTTGGCTTTAGATCAGCTATAGATGATATGTCACTTGGCTTATAGCCAGCATAAGCCAGCAGTTAGCTTGGCTATAGTATTAAACTTGTTATAATATTCAAAATATTTGTATGTGCTACATTATTATTATTATCATCATTGCGACGGCGCAGATCTATGTTGTCGGCTTCCTGTTAGGGCCATCCGTGTAAACCTAACATCGCTAGGAGCCCATCAGTTGCGGTCACTGGCGTCGCCTGGCTGTGACCTTTGTCGACAACTACGTTAAGCCGACGGTTGCCGACTACCCATGTCCCGACGACCGAGCTATGCCGTAGACATACATACATCCAGATATGTCTACAGCTTTGGTATGTGATACATTATTATTATTAGCATTTCCGTCAGCGCATATCTATGCCGTCGGCTCTCCGTTAGGGCCATTCATATAAACCTAACATCGCAAGGCGCCCGTTAGTCAGGGTCGCCAGCGTCGCGTGGTTGTGACCTTTGCTGACAACTATGTTAAGCCGAGGGTTGCCATTGGCATAGCTACCCATGTACCGACGATCAAGCTATATATGTCGTAGACATATATCCAGATTTGTCGACGACTTTGGTATTTGCTACATTGTTATTATTATTAGCATTGTCACCGGCTCTTCGCTAGGGCCAGCCGTGTAAACCTAGTGCTACCATCCGTCTGTCAGCCGGCAGGTCGCCAACTCCACGCTGTTGGGACCTTTGCCAACAACTATGTTAAGCGATTATAGCCGTTGGCATAGCTACTCATGTCCCGATGGCCGAGCTATGTGTAATACGTGGGTGACTTTTTATCAGCCGTAGACATCCAAGAAAAATATGTCCACGATACCGACAGGACAACCCTCAGCATATAACTTTTTTTTTGAAAGAGAGAATGGCCTCGACAAGCCTAGAAAGCTGCATTGATAAGTGGCATGTACAAATTTACAAAGAGGCCTTGTAACTTCTTTTACCCTGCAAATCCTAGAATTTGAGGATAAGGCCTCTAACTTTATAAAAAAAGACCCCTAGCAAAATAAAATTGAAATCAATCAGGTTCCTAGGCATCTTCTACGCTACACGCCGGCAACCTCAAGGCGCAGGTCGCGCCGAGATCTGAGAGTAGGGCGCTCATGATTTTCTCCTCGCCGATGCAAACCCTAAATCGCCGACCATCTCTACACCCTTAGGGACAAACCACTTGGAAATGAATCGACAACAAGTTCTAGCGACTGCAATAAAGGCCTCTAGATGGAGGTTCATCTCCTGGACGAGAGCCGCTCTTTGGCCATCGGATGTATTGGGAAGGCATCTCCAGCGACAGTCCACTGGTGAATAGCTCTTCAGCAAGTGGTCGCAGCCCATCTTCCCCATCAACCTCTCACTCCATAGAATAAAACGCCAGAACACATCCTCCTCTCGCCACCAAGGCTAGCCCGAGGAAGCCCACTCATGCCATAGCTCCGCTGCAAGAAGTGGCCCAAGACCACGGTCTTATCGGGAGGAGCGGCTTCCATCTCATTGATATGCAACTTCAACCATAGAAGCAAAAGAGCAAAAAGAAGAAACCCTAGAAATCTGCAGATCTGACCGCCAAGATCTGCATCTTGGCTCGAAGCGATCGGCGTAAAGCCATTCTCCACATGGGTAAAGCAAGAAAAACTTAAACTAGTCTGCACCAAGGGATGCTGAGCCAAAACAGCCAAGGCGACTCTCAAAGGAAAGAAAAGAGAGAGAAAGGAAGAAAGGAAATGAGAATTCCCCTGGACATATAATTTGGCCGTCGGCATTTTTCATGTTTGCTGTAGTGACGGTGCCCTTAGAGAACGTTAAACAAAACCACTGTCCAAAGATACAAAATAGAGTACGTATTTCGAATCGGCGTACGCACATCTCAAATTATATCGCGTGTATTCTCTCGATCGAGTCCGAACGCGATCAAAGGGCTGCATCGCGGCACTGGTGGAGTGCTGTCAGACCGGCTACGCCGCGTAGCTGGTAGCTGAGCTACTCCGTTTTCGGATCTTTTGACTTTGGCACAGCAGTAGCGGTCACAGAGACGTCAATCCAGTAGCTGCAACTGGAGCACGCAGGCCGCAGGGGCTGACCTCGCCATCTGCAGCGGTTACAGAGGCGTCAAATCAACCTCAGACTGGAACTACTTATGACCGAACGTGTCGTGCTGAATTGCTGACTTCTGAGACTCGGGCCACGGGACTTGGGCTATCACTAGTCACGTTACTGGCTCGCTCCAAGCTAGGCTACCGCTACCTTCTTTCGGTTGAATCTGTTTCTCATTAACTTGTTGTCTTCACGGACCAATACATTTTATATGTAACTTGGACGATGGCAGGAGATGAGGCCTGGCAGCATCGCCAGACTCTGCTTCCAGCACCACACCTCGCGCATTGCAGCAGGGCGGCGCATGCTTCCGGCTTTGCATCACATCGTGTGATGATTTGAAGCAACAGCGGCTCTTCTTACTGCACCGTGCATCTGGTCGATCATTTGAAAGTAACGGAGGATGTGTAAACTGAGATTTTGAGTGCTATAGCATCTCCACAGGCGCCGTAAAAGAGATTTGATGCACATGGACATCAATAATCTCGTTTTCAAAATAAATTAAAAATTACATTTTTGTGTTTGAAAAAATCTAAAAAAATTCTGTAAATAGTAAATGATGTATCGCACAAACATGTAAAATATCAATTTCAAATACTTTATCTTCTGAGCTGCATAAAAATGACAAAAGTGTAGATCTAAGTAGTCATTTTCAAATCTCCAAAACGTATTATATATATTTTTATTTTTTATCTAGCAAAAAATAAAAAATAATTTTGGGTTAGATTTTGCATGACTGTGAGATGTACCAGTGACAATCTCCAGATTAACTTTCAGATTTTTTGATAACTTGTAAAAATTTCTCTTAATTTTTTTCAGAATAGCGAGAACATTGGAGCTCGGGAGCCAAAAACACTTTCCGCATCTCCACGGACAAGCCCTTTGAAAGTGCTCACACACGTTACCATTACTGTTACTATGCTATTGGGGGCTTTTGTCTGCAGCGACGCCCTCAATAGGCTAGCCCAGTAGATTCAAAGATGAAACACTTTATCACAATGCAATCATATCGGTGGTTTTAAACACATATATTCTACTTTCACAATAAATAAAGCAAATACATAAATGATTCAAACATAGAAATAAATAATTTGAAATAATCAAAATAAATTAATTTTTAATATGTTCAAATAAATCAAGACTCCTCAGGTGGCATTTATTTTACTCGCACATAGATGTCCCATTCGATAATCACCAAGAGGGCCCTGAAAATGTTGTCGCAGATTACTTGATGCATGGCGAGGAAACTACAAACTTTGTTGAGACCTGGTGATCAACATCACCAAGAGGGCCCTGGGGATTATATGGTTGAGCATCAACCACTGGAGCAACATGCTCGCTCTCGGCGATTATGTTGTGCATGATGACATAATTATTCAATACCTCCTACATCTGATATGTCGACCATGTGAGAACATCGTAACAAACAACAACAAAACGATTTTGGAGCACAACAAATGCTCGCTCAACATCCTTCCTACAACCCTACAGTCACATAGCTAACCAAAATTTCTTCTCCGTAGGGTTAGGAATTGTCTTCACAAATGTTGACAATTTTGGATATATCTCATCGTCTAGGTAGTACCCGTTGATGTATGAGTGACCATTGATCTCACAGTTTACCACCGGATCATGGCCTACGGTAAGTATAGAAAACACCAAAGAGCATTGCAACATGTCCGCGAGATCCCGAAATTCCAAAAAAAAAGGGTGATAAATTTGTCATAATCTAGCACAGCTTCAAGTACCTTATTGCACTCTCTAGGTATGATCTTTGTACATACGGAGTACATTGCTAAGCGAATGGACAGATCTTCCATGCACAATGCATACAAACAAAGCTTTTAAGCATCCAAGGAAATCCTATGTGTTAGGAATCCGAGTTTAGTCTTCTTTATTCGATGCTTTCAAATGTATTGGGTCAAACACCGCCACAATTGCCCAACAAAACCTGTACACACTCTTCCAACACGTGAACTCAAACATGTCTCCATAGTCATCTCTTGTATCTCGAGGAGATCTATACACAAGACATGTCAGGGCAGTTGAGCATTTCTGAACAGAGGAGAAACCAACCAATCCGGTTGCGTTTTTCTTCCACTTGAAGTAGTCATCATACTCCCTCGCATCATGTACCAGCTTCATGACTAATGCAGAAAATTCTTGGGTGTATGTGTTGGATTGTTGGCAAAACAGTCATGCACCAATTCTTCCTCTTACCAACACTAGAACCTTCACCTTGCGTGTGTGTATGAGGGGGGGGGGATTCAGGTACGCTAGCTCATAAACAAAAATACCATTAACTTCTCTTCATCATCAACAGTAGCATCGTCTCATCTTGCATTAATTCTTGGATCATCAAGTCATTATCGTTATCCATAGTTTGTTTACCAAATAATGAAACATAAAAATCAAAACACTCTATTTATATTACCGAGGCAAAAAAAATAGCAAAACTATATACGTAGACAAACACCGAACCGTTTATGCAAGGTGCGCGCGAGCGGGAACCGTTTGTCAGATAGCCGGGTTGAGACAAAGAAGAGTTGTAGACTGGCACAACCGAGATAGATGCATAGGTCACAAACGATCAACAATGGAAGGTGTGGCACGACCGGAGAAGTGGCGGCTTCCAAATAACGGCGAGAAGCGTTGGCATCGAAATAATGGCGAGTAGAGCAAGGGGTGGTTATGCGTGTTTGTTGGCTAGCATGGTCGAACTGCCTAAACCCACATTTAAGCGGGGCTAGGAAGGGACGGTTTGGTGGCAAAGGACACGGAGAGGAGAGGTAGGACGACAAGAATGATTTGTTCGCTTCCGTATCAACTGTGGAACTCGTGTTAGTCCCCATGGTGGTCCTATTGGTCGGCTCCTGCAGAAGATTCAGACAAAGATTTAAGTCAACACACACTGCTGATAGTGAATTGGGAACGCATTTTGGAGACCATTTTGTGCATGAGTCCCCCTATAATCCTAGTTTTTTTCTCGAGATGCGATATGCCCCGGCCTCTGCATCGGTTGATGCACACATCCTTTTATTAATAAAACGAACATTCAAAAGTTTACAATTCAAGGATCATCGAGGATCGATACAAAAATCAGCCATTGAAAAAAGAGAGAAAAGCTAAGCGCACTAGGCATCTTGCAATCTTCTAATAGACCGCCAAGTAGCCTGGTTGAAAATATCCTGGGCAACCATTCAAAGGCGGTTGCATCCAGAAACCATGTACTCCCGCTGATCCCCCGGGAGCAAGAAACATCAAAGAAAATTAGTAGAGTCCTTTCTGTTAAAAACAATATCATTTCTGCAAGTCCATATCGACCAACATAAAGCGGAAACCCCAATGCGAATCCTAGGTTTATCCGTTTTGTCAATTCTATTAAGCCAATTCCCAAACATATTTGTGATATTGGAAGGAGGTGGAATATTATATGCAGCAAAAACCACTCGCCAAATAAGCTTAGCAAAAGGACAGGAAATAAACAAGTGTTCAACTGATTCTTCATTGTCACAGAAAGAATATTTCGTATTTCCATTCCAATTTCTCTTTGCTAGATTATCGCGGGTCAAAAGGACTTTCTTACTAAGGAACCACATGAAAATTTTAATTTTGAGTGGGATTTTTATTTTCGAAAGATATTTACGAAGATACCTTGTCTGATCATTTAACATATCACCATACATAGATTTAACAGTGAATATCCCTGAAGATGTTAGACCCCAAACGAACCTATCTTGATCAACATTTTAATTTATCTCCATTAATCTTTGGCAAAGATGTACCCATTGATCCCATTTATCACCAATCAGCCTTCTCCGAAAACCAATATTTAACGGAGTTGAACTCATAACACTTGCTACCGTATTGTACTTACGTTGAACTATGTTGTATAGCTGGGGTTATTGAGATGCAAGAGTCTGATCACCTAGCCATCTGTCTTCCCAAAAACGCACTCCCTCTCCAGATCCTACCTCAATTTTTCCTCTATTAAAGAAAACCCCTTTAACTTTCATTAGTCCTTTCCACAAAGGTGAATCCGTAGGTTTACTTTCAACTTCCGCCAAGGTTTTCTGCGAGAGATACTTGTTTTTTAAAAGTTGTTGCCATAACCCTTCTTCAGAAAGTAGTTTAAATAACCATTTACTAAGTAGGCAAGAATTTTTAATCTCCAGAACCTCAATTCCAAGACCACCTTGGTCTTTAGGTCTGCAAATCATGTTCCACTTAGTTAACCTATATTTCTTTTTGTTTTCCTCACATTGCCAAAAGAAACATGATCGGAAAAAATCAAATCTTTTCCTTACCCCTTTAGGTAAATCAAAGAAAGATAACATAAACATAGGTAAACTAGTGAGCACAGAGTTAATCAATAAAAGGCGATCCCCATATGATAACAATTTTCCGGCCCAACTCCCAAGTTTTCTCTCGAACCTACTTAATTTCCACTGGATTCCATTCAGAGTTTTTTAACTTTCTATAATGAATTGGGATACCCAAATATCTGAAGGGCAAAGAGCCAGATTCACAACCAAATAGTTGTTTATACTGCTCCTCTTCCTCTTTGGCCTTCCCAAAGCAGAAAATCTCACTCTTGTGGAAATTTATTTTAAGACCTAATAATTCTTCAAAGAACCGCAATATAAGTTCCATATTAACCGCCTTTACGAAATCATGCTCCAAGAAAAGTATCGTGTCATCGGCATATTGCAGTATTGATATTCCTCCGTCAACTAAATGAGGGATAAGACTTCCTATCTGACCATCCTCTTTCGCTCTTGCTATAAGTATGGCCAACATATCTGCAATAATGTTAAACAACATAGGTGACAACGGATCACCCTGTCGAAGACCCTTTCTGGTTTGAAAATAATGACCAATGTCATCATTAACCTTGATCCCAACACTTCCTCCCTTAACAAATTGTTCGGTTAGATGACACCATTTAGGATCAAAACCTTTCATACGCATAACTTGTTGAAGAAAAGGCCATTTAACCTTGTCATAAGCTTTCTCAAAATCAATTTTAAATATCACCCCATCCATTTTCTTCCGATGAATTTCATGAATGGTTTCATGTAAGACAACTACTCCTTCGAGAATATGTCGTTCTGGCATGAACGCCGACTGTGTAGGGCTAATAACTTTTTCAGCAACAGTATTAGCTTTAATAGTAGCGACTTTCGGGAATATTTTAAAACTCACATTGAGAAGACAAATAGGTCTATATTGTTGGATTTGAACCGCATTCTCCTTCTTAGGAAACAAGGTGATAACACCAAAGTTCAGTTTGAACAACTGTAATTCCCCTGAATGCAGTTGTTTGAACATCGACATTAAATCACACTTGATTACTTCCAAAAAGGTTTGGTAAAACTCAGCTGGAAAACCATCAGGTCCCGAAGATTTATTCAACTCCATTTGAAAAATAGCATCCTTGACTTCCTTCTCTGTGAATTCAGCAACAAGGATGTTATTCTCCTCTTGGGTTAATTTCGGAATAGCCTATATATAGTCCTCACTCAATGTGAGGGTAGAAGTAGTTGACTCTCCATACAACTTCTTCTAGTATTTCGAGATATAAACTTGTAAATTTCATCACCCACTATGGTTCCTTCCTCTTTTTCTAGTTGAAATTTTTTCTTCCTTCGATGTTTACCATTTGCAATTAGATGAAAAATACTTAGTATTATTCCCCCCTTCCTGATTATGTTTCACCTTGGCCCTCTGTCCCCATTTAGATTCTCATCTCTACGGAGTTTAGTTAAATCATCATTTGCCTTTCTTAACTTTGCTCTCTCATCATCATCTAGAGGGATTAACTCAGCTTTCATATCTAATTCATCTATTAATAAGAGCAATTTTTCTTTTTCTTTTTTATATTGTCCACTTAAATATTTTGCTCAACCTTTGAGAAAACGCCTCAAGTGTCTGATTTTATTCTGCCATATGGTAATAGGAGAATTCCCTCGTGTCTCAACCTCCCATTCATCTTTTACTATCTAATAAAAATTATCATGCTTCAACCATGATGTTTCAAAAGAAAAGTGATCTTTATTGCCAACATGAGCATGATTACCCGAATCAATTAACAAAGGAGTATGGTCAGAACCAGTCCTTGTCAAGGCTCTAACTGTGACTAAAGGGAATTTTTGTTCCCACTCAAAGGATTCGGTCAAGCTTCTCAAAAGCTGTATTTTCCTTTCTATTAGCCCAAGTGAATTGCCTACCTAAGAGAGCAATCTCTCGCAGGTTTAGTCTCTTAATAATGGCATTAAAAACGAAAGGCCAATGTGGCTTGAACTTATCATTGTTCTTATCCTCTTTTCTCCTCAAAATGTTAAAATCTCCTCCAATGAGAGAGGGTACGGATCCCAAATCACCCATTGTGACTAGTTCAGCTAGGAATTCTGCTTTATGAGCATCTTGAGCAGCACCATGGACTAACACTAATACCCACTCAAATCCATCATGTTTACATCTAACATGTAGTTTGACGTAGAAATTCCTAGTTACAACTGTACCAACTTGTAGAGATGTATTCTTTATTCCCACTAGAATGCCTCCAGACCTCCCATGAGGTGGAAGACAAAACCAAGAAAAGTCTAACCCATTTGCCAAAAAAATTAGGAAGGGTATTGAAAAATTAGATCTCCTCGTCTCCAGTAAGGCGATAAACTCTAATTTTTTCTTCCTTAATTGTTCTTTGACAAACAAGTGTTTCGCAATGTCACCAAAGCCATATGAATTCTAAATAAACCTTTTATTGAAGACATCTTAACTTGCGGATTTTGTTTTGAATCTAGCACTTCTACGAACCCCTGATAAATCAAACTCTTTTTTCTTACGAGGTTTCTTAAGATTAATAATAGGCATGAACGGATCATCATGCTCCCATTGTTCTTGCGCCTCCTCTGTTAACAAATCTCCATTAAGATTTGAGAATAAGCCTAGTGGGAGGGGGATTTCGTGGAAATGATATGGTAACAATTTTTTAAAAGCCACCGTGGTAGCATTATTAATCTTACTCAATAATTACATTGTCCGTAACGATCGGGTTACCCGAGGTTTTTGAATCAAAAACAAAACCTAACCGTACTATGAACAACTTTATTAGTTTCTCTATATAGATGTTATACATTTATATGATCTCCAAATAAAAATAATCCTTCGGATTTAATAAGTTCTTCAAAGATCCTACTCAATGTACTGACAAAGGCGACACGTAGGCAGCATTGCATGCATCTGCGGACAACTTCTGTCGGGCATGTGCAGGAACCAACCGACCAGAGATAAATATTGACCGTGCAAGAAGGAACGAAGCCCACTTCTGTTGGTACCGTACGTTCTTCCCCACTCCACTCTGCCGCAGGTATGATGGCACTGCCGGCGAAGCGGAAGCCGCTCGAGAACGTGACGGTGGAGGACGCCGATACCCTCGACTGCGGCATCTGCTATCGCCCTCTCAAGCCGCCAGTCTTCCAGGTATGTTCATCCTCTTCTAGCTAGCTAGCTAGCTAGCTGATGCCGATGCCGATGCCGATGTAGCGCATCTCTGTACTAACGGCCACACCATTTCTGCGATGCAGTGCGCCGTCGGCCACTCCATATGCTCGCGGTGCCGCGACAAGCTGGTGGCTGCGGGGCGGAGCCTGCAGTGCCACGTGTGCCGCGTCCCACTGATCGGCGGCTATCAGCGGTGCATCGCCCTGGAGAAGGTGCTGGACTCCATCCGTTTGCCGTGCGAGAACGCCGCCCACGGCTGCGACGTCAGGCCGGCGCACTACGACCACGGCGAGCACGCAAGGGAGTGCCCCCACAAGCCGTGCTACTGCCCGGCGGACGCGTGCGGCTTCGCCGGCTCCACGGCGGCGCTACTGGGCCACATGGCGGCCGCGCACGGGTGGCCGTGCACGACGGACACCCGGCCGTGGGTGTGCGTCAAGGTGAACCTCCGCGACGGCTTCAACGCCGTCTCCGTCCACGCCAGCGGGCAGCAGCACCTGTTCCTGCTGAATGTGGCGCGGAGCCCGTTCGGGCGCGCGATCTCCGTCTCGTGCGTGCATCCTCATCAGACCGTGGGGTTCGAGGTGCGGCTCAAGTACTCTCGCAACGAAAACGCCCATGCCGGCGGCGTCTGCCGCGGGCATAGCCAGCAGAGTCAGTTCACCGTGGCGTGCACTGACCTCTCCGGTGGGCCGCCCAGCTCCGACGAGTCCTTCCAGTTCTTCCTGCCCAAGTGCGTTCATCCGGATTTCATCCGGACTATCGCTGCCACTTTCGAAGTTCTGCATGTCACCATTAGTGTATGATCTTTCGTGTTTCCCCATTACCTATCCTGTCATCTGTGGAGCTTCTGTGATTTGCGCTCTAAAGGATGAAACCTCTAGTATTAGCGACCCTAGCTAGAAGATGTAATCCCAGTGAGACTTTCAATTATTAAGTTGCGTAGCAGAATGGTGGGATCCTAGATCCCACTTCTTGTTTATTTTGTTATTTGTAGTGTAAATTTTTATCTTAAAATTTGCATTAGAAATGGCAAAATAATTTTAGGCGGGAAACAGTTGATAGTACATTAGTACTCATTGCTCATCTCCTCTTCCTCTTCTTCTTCCTCTTCCGTAAGGCTTTTCTAAAACGGGCTAAAACAGTAGTACTGGACATCGATTTGACCTGTCCCAAAAGTCCTGCTCCCAATTTAATCAGCCCTTTCATGGTAGCATTGTAATTCTTGAATATGTCTTAGAATTGTTTACGGTTAGTAACTGATTCGTTCTAGCGTTAACTTGTTATGCTTGACACTGGATTATAATAATCTCATTTGAACTGACCCTTTGTTGTCCATTGGAAATTTTATTAATGTTTCATGTCCTCTACGTTTATTGCTAATTTTACCCAGAAAATTATGAGATAAGCATAATAAAAATAGTTCAATAACAAACAGTGTTGTAGTCGACATGCAAGCGGCACCGTGGGGAACATGCAGAAAGAACCATGAATTGGGCTTGTCCTCGGGGCCAATATCCAGAAGCCAGGAGTTGGGGCTCGACCTAGGGCAAAGTATATAGTGATACAATTTTTTACATGATATCGCTTCTAAAATTTAAATTTGCAATTTTTTATTATTTTTGAAAATAAATATGTTAATGCTCATAAGATATCCTAAGAATATCTCGAAATTGCGTGGGAGAACCTGCAAACGCACCCCCCGCGTATCCGACCCTCGGTTATTGATCCGCAGCCGTCCACTACTTTGTACATTCCCGCGTCGATACCTGGATGTACTTATACACCAATGTATACACCGGCTGAACCTAGGTGTTGTCGGACGAATACGATGCAACAGCGTGACGTAAGCACGGGTGTAGGTAGGTACAGCAAGGCAGCGATTTATTCTGTCCCGTCAACACGAACAGAGCAACCAGTGTCAGGATCTTCATCATACGCTAACTCGGTGACGGGCCCAAAGCTCTTTGGTCACTCAAGCAATCATCCATCGTCTCACTCTCAGACACTTCCTTCACAGTCTCCAAACCACTGCACAGCAGGAAAAGAAGACTGAAAATGTATCCTAAAGAAAAGATAAAGATGGATCTGCTAAAACGGAGAACAGCTGGCGGGTCAGCGGAGTAATTAACCTGTGCACATGAACACGGCCTTCGCCCCACGCATTCTCCATACTACCCTGCTTCTCCCGCTTTTCTGGTCCTCCTTGTGATGTTTACTTCCTGGCCGGCGACTGTGGATCGGAGCCAAGGTTGAAGACGACCCAAAAGTGGAGCAGCTCTACTATAGAGACATCAAAGCGGCAACAGTTGGGTGAGCAACATTTATTCGGGCCGGTCGCAAGGATTCTGTCCCAGCCTGTTTCCGTGACGTAACCATCGGCCCATTTACTGCGTATCGTAGGTGTATCCATAGCCTATAGGGGGTGTATTCTGATTTATATTCGCACGCTGGCCTACAAATCCTTACCTTATCCACAGATCGCAAAGCATCTAAACAACGGCCAGATACGGGGCGGCGGTGAGGATGAGAGCCAAAAGTCCGGGTCAAAGAATATCTAGGCTATTATAATCAAATTCGAAATACACAAAAAACAAAAAAGAAAAATGTAGCATGAATAGTATGACAGAAAGATGCCACTATTTACATATCAATTTTCTATTTTGTTTCTCTATGTATTTTGATTTTTTTATGAAAAAATCTAGGAATCTAAAGACACATCTTGTGAACTCTCATAATTTTTTTTGGAATTTTTTAGACACTTGTAAATTCGAAATTTGAGCGTGGTACCATTTCCTACAAGAAAAGTTGTTATCTAAAACGTCAATTTTTTGTTGGATAAGGAGCACTTTTTCTTGCTAATGAGTCTAAGCCGACGATTTGGGTTCTGTAGTGCATATCAGGTCACTTAAGCATGCACCACTGATTTTACGATTTGTCACGTTTGGGTGTCCTTTGGTCAAGAAAAATCAAACCCTTGCAAAAGATTTTCGAGAGACCGTTGATTGCTGACGTCATGCTAGCTTGACACGTGGTAGACGCCTTTAAGTGTTCGACAATGTCGTTAACTGGGGTAAGTGTCAGTGGTAGATGTAGATGACGTGCCCACACACGGCTTGCTACGACTTAAACGTGCCGACCCAATAAGGAAGACTTGGCCGGTCCATTTATATTGCGGGCCAGGCTAGCTGACTTGGCTTGACTGGTCAACTAAATTATTGGGCCACCACTTTATTTCATGGGCCGAGACGGTTGGTCTAGTTTGACTAGTCAACTTGTTACATGAGGCGACTCATTTAGGGCATCTCCAACGGAGTGACACAAATGGATCAAAAGTGTCCGTTTACGTTTGCCCGGACAATAAACACATTCCAGCAGTTAGATGCAAAATGTCCACGCAAACCTGGTTCAAATATGCGACACGCATCCGTTTTGGCATGGCTGGCCCTCTCTCTCCTCCTTTAATGCAGGACAGGCTCATGTGATAGCCAATGGTGACCATACAAAATGCATCTTTTTTCTCTCTCCTCCCTAGTTAATGCATTACAGAGCCTTTGCGCTAAAAAAATACGTCTTCACCGCTGGAGAAGGGGTATTGACCACTTATTGTGTACGTGCCCAACGGAAACGGACATAAATTATGTTCAAAATAAGTCGTCCCGTTGGAGATGCCCTTAGCCAGTGGACTGGGCCACTGGTCAACATGCTAAATGTTTAATACGCGAGCTAGGATGAATATATTTCGT
The DNA here is from genome assembly GCF_022539505.1 of Lolium rigidum. Taxonomy (NCBI): domain Eukaryota; kingdom Viridiplantae; phylum Streptophyta; class Magnoliopsida; order Poales; family Poaceae; genus Lolium; species Lolium rigidum. The sequence continues at coordinate 14,536,702 of NC_061511.1, read as the reverse complement.
TGACCAGCAAATGAAGTAAGTGGGCCGGCCCACTTAGTTGGTGGGATGGCCCAACTTGCTTCGTTGACTAGTCAAAATCTTAATGGGCTGGCCCATACTATTTAGATGTGGGTTCAGTTAAATTTATTGTCAATACCTGCAAATTGAAGGGCGGCCTTTTTGGTGGATGGCCTGACCCACACTTAAACATATAGATACTGAATGGGCTGGCCCATGTGCCGACATAAGTTGGCCGGCCTATTTATTCATGGGTTACCTTAGGCTTTTGGGGTGACTGCCTTTATGGCATTACAAGCTCGTTAGTGTTCGCATGTGTGTATATGTTAGAATTTACAGAATGCAACCCATTTAAGTATGATTTATGGTCTAATTCAAATACACTTCAGGATATTATTTCACACACAAAATGCAGTCATCATATGGAAGAAATCTAATTTAGGACAAAAGTAAAATTTGTAAATTATTACAGGCCACCAAATTTTGAACAATAATTAGATTATAGGAGTCGCATCAGCTTTAGGTTCTGGGTTCTCAAAAAAAGAATGAACTAGAAAAATACCACATGTATTAAAAGGTATGCATGCGTGTCAATTTAATATTGCATGTATAGATAGTATACAACTGAAGACCGGAAATGCACTTTTAATCTCAGCAGGTGCACATACACTCTATATCTAAAAACTAGATTTAAAAATATAAAAAATTAAGGGATATATTTTTCGCATGTATATGTACACATTTTATGTGCGCACAATGTTTCGCTGAAAATCAATATTTTTGCGCCCACTGTAAAGAGATAAAAAAATGTCTCAAGAAATACCTTATTTTAGCACCAAGATTTGTCCTTTTTACACAGGCATCACAAAAAAAATGGTTTTTGTTGAAACTACTTTGTGAGCATGTAGGATGTGGAGATATACACGCAACAAGCTATTTTGAATTTTTTTGATACTCTCAAATATGTTTAAAATGCATACAAAAAAGAGAGCATATGCACAGCAGCACATGGAAGCCAAAACACCACGTCCACTCAAGAGCAAATATAAACACTACTCTCTCTGTTTTTATATGTAAGAGCATCTCCCCCGGTGATCCCAAAAAGGTGTCGGTAGCAGCGTCGGAACGTCGCTATGGGGTGCGCCGGCAGTAACTCCGTTGATGTAGGGGACCCCGTCTCACACCGGTGATCTCAATAGGCTGGCTCCCAAAAAAATCTTTATTTTTATTTTTATCAAGTTATACAATATTTTGTATGGTTCAATTTTTTAAAACAATATTAAAATGTTGTACACATAAATAGTTTCACACAAAAATCAAGACATACAAATTAAATTATTCATACAAGAATTCAAATTAATTGCAATTCAACTTGTTGAAGAATCATGTGGAGTTTCCTCTCCTTTCCCACAAAATTTCAACTAGATCATTTGAATATCGCTAGGTACTTGATCAAGTTGGCAAGAGGTCCTTGATGATCAAATGGATGATCATCATGCATTAGTTCTTCTCACTCGCGATGATCATGTTGTGCATCACCTCACACATAGTTGACTCCGACCAGATGAGTGCAGGGTATCAAACAATGGCAAAATATTTTTCGAGCATACCAAATGCCTGCTGAACATCCTTTCGACGTTTGATTGGTGTGGAGCACAAATATTTTATTGGTAAATTAGTTTTATTATTTCAACTATTTGATTGTTTAAAGTTTGTACTCTAAGATATTTGCTCCAATTCAAGCATGTAAAGCTTAGAAAAACACATCTTGTTGTGTATATGTTAAGTGTTACACTAATTCATTTTGTTCCGGACATGTCTACAGGTATCCGAACAAATAGGATCACACACTTAATGGTTTAGCGACATTTAGGAACATGAGTTCTATATGAAGATAAGAGATATGGCTTCCAAGAGTGTCACAGATGGTTTCGAAATGGTTATGAGAGGTCCTAGATGATCCCAGAAGTGTTCGAAATGGTCCGAGGAGTGTCCGGAATGGTTTCATGCATATATGGAAGGCTTTGGACGAACCAAAAGCATTCAAAATATTATGGAAGGTTTTTGGAAGTGTCCGGGATTACCCGGGTTGTCTTAGGAAGTCCGGAGGGTTCCATAATAGGTGTATTCACGTTTCCTTTGAGAGAAAAGAACTTTCCCTCCAAGGAAAATTATGATTTTGGGAAAAGAGTCCTATTTCTAGTAGGTTTCAGCTGACGGAAATCTACCGGAACTCGCTCAAACTTGGAGGCAGGTTTGGACGACCCAAGGGGGTCCACCTATTTAAAGGACCAAGGGGTGCCCCAAAGGCACCACAAGACGCATCACTAGCCTCCCCAAGCCGCAGCATCACCGCTGCCCCGAAACCCTAGTCGTCGTCGCGCACCCTAGTTGCACCGCCATCCGGCATACCGTCGATGTCGTCCTCGTGTCATCATCAACACCATGATGCTAACCTCGACCTAGACCCTAGGGCCAGCATGCCCTGGGTCCTCATTCTCTTGGACGCGGAAGTGTTGCTGGATCTCTACCCATTGTCTAGATCCAGTCTAGGCGGTGATCGCGTAAGCGCTTCCGAATCTTGATCGACACATTCGACGGTGTGCTTGATTACAATTCGACACGGTGAAGCTTCTCCCGTACATGTGGATACCGAGGCGGTGTTGCACGTGCGACACTTGGATCGTGGAGTTGTTCGCGGGATAATACATCTCCTCGCGACTAGACGAGTCTACTTGCGGGGGTCGACTCAGTCTTCATCAACCTCGTCAACGACAACTTCTTTTAGTTCGATCTACGTGGGTAGGATATGTTACCTCTCCCCGCGTATGAGTTTAATGCGTCTTTTTTTCTATGCACGTTCCTCAATAGATTTGCGGCACCGTAGGTGGGTGGGGAGAGACCAAGAGCTCACATCTCCGTCGATCCCCTCCTCAAATACATGGAGATGGCCAAAATGTTGCTTGGTGGCCCGTGAAGGGGATGAAGTCCGCTTGGTTGGATCGGAGGCACTAGTTGTGGCAGAAGCTAGGTGGCCAATAGGGTTGTCGTCGTGCAAGAGAGGGGGAAGATGACGGCTAGGCTATCAAGAAGGTTGTCGTCGTGCAAGAGAGGGGGAAGATGACGAGACCAAGAGGCTAGGCCTTGTCATGGTGTCCAACATCAAATTTGAGGGTTGCATGAAACAACACTAGACATGAGAGAGAGGCGATCGTGAGGTGGTACCGCTAAAACCAATGTAGGGTTTGATACCCCTCGGCAGCGACACTGTCGATATGCCATACCTTCGATGGCCTTGCAGCCTTAGAGGTGCGGCAGACCATGGCGTCACTAGTATGAAGGTTTCTGCTCTTTGTTTAGGTTATTTTTTGTGCCTTCTAGAGAATGGTGAGGCGCCAACTACATTTTATGAAAAAACGGTTTCATTCATAAGATCATACTCAAGGTTAATATATTCACCGCAGTAAAGAGAAATTCTCTTCCATACAATTTAAGTAGACATAGTAATCTCAATCCAGGATTCATATTCCTACAATTTCTTAGCCTACGAATAAAAGGAGCCGTAAATATTACTCGCTAACTGGTGGCGGTAGCAATACATTATACATCGACAAAACATAGTAATTTTGCTCCGTGGCACACTGGCACATCAACTAATTCAGGCGCATCAAGCCTATATTCGATAAGTCAGATACTAGTAGGATTGGCCGATGAATGAACTACGTGATGGTGATATAGGCTGTAACAAGGACAGTAGCATCGTCGTCTGGGTGAACAGTCTTGGGCACGACGAACTGCGGCAAGTCGTTCGGAAGCCCATCGGTCAGATCGACGAAAGGCACGTTGAATTCAGATTCTTGGTAATGGCGTGCGGCCCAGTAGCGGAGCTCGAGCTCCACCATCTTGGTTACCGGCACCGCTGCTGCACATGACTCAACGGCAACGGGCTGAGGATGTTGCAGGCCGCGGTGATCGAGCGGCCGAACGGCTGCCTCGCCACGTTCAGCAGGAGCACGTTGAAGCCGTCACGAAGGACGATGTCGAAGCTCTTCCCAGCGCGCTCCTCGGTGGTGAGCGGCCACCCGTGCACGGCGGTGAAGTGGTCCAAGAAGCTCCGCCATTGCGGCGACGAAGACACAGCCGCGCACGGGGCAGCGCGTGTTAGTTTGATCTCCACGTACGACCCAACGGTCGCACGACCTTGTCTCGCGCCCTGATCGGGGGCGCCCAACCCATATGGTTGGTGGGCCCCTGTCGCCAGCGCCATATAAAAGAGGTGGGGACCGGGGCACGGACGCCAAGGTTCGTCCGCTGCTGTCCTCCCCACCGACACACCAAACCCTAGCACCACCGACATCGCGGCCACTCCTCCGTCACCGCCATGGCGAGCTCCTCGTCGACGAAGACCGACGGTATGCACCCTGTTGTTCTCCTCTAGTGTTCATCCCGGTTAGGCTAGATGCAATTACTCACTAGATGCAACAGCTGGAGGTCCTATAAATCTAACAATGGTATCAGAGCATGTCTAGTTTCGTTCATCTAGTTGAGGTAGATCTTATACCAGGATAGAATCAAAGATCAAAACAGAGAAGATTTAATTTGTAGGCAAACCCTAACCCTACATCAGTTCCATCCCGAGTAGCAGCAGTAATTAGATAAGAAATAAGGGGAAAGAACAGAGAGGGAGGCGGCACACCTGCCGGCCTCCACCTACCGGCGTAGCTCCGGGAAGAAGGCCCCCAGACCCACCAGCGAAGCACCGAGGCTAATCCGCTCGACGGCAGCGCGCCCACCCGTAAGGGGAACGCGCACGCCGGTGAGAGGGTCGGCCACGGTGCCGCCATCTCCCTCCACGCGACGGCCCAGGCAGGTGGCCATCGTTTTCCTTGCGCCGCCAGTATCGGGTGTGTGAGTGAGAGGCAGAGGGTGAGAATGAGGGGTTAGGGTTAGGGCGCCGGTGTCGGGCTGGTTTTGTTCGGCCGATCCCGGCGGACAACCGTCCGATGCGATCCGGTGGCCAAGAGTCACCCAGGCCCCGTCGCGGGCCAAAGGGGGAGAAAGGAGTGGCCGTGGGCCGTTTTGCTGGGATCGTCCTGTTCGGGCTCGCTGCAGAGAGAAGCAGAGAGGCCCATCTGGGTTGTTTTGCCTTTTTTTCTCTCTCTCTCCACTAATTGTTTTCTGTTTTTAGTTTCTGGAAATAATTTAGTAACCTGAATAAAGTGAGATATGGAATTTTTTCTAGTGGGTTAAAATTCGAAAATTAAGTTAAGTTTCCGCTGTGCTAGTTAAGTTGAAGTCATATTTTATTGTTTCCTAATTTAATTGGAACCAACGGGAAAATTGAATTAGGAAATGAGAGTTAATTTTGAGTATGATGATTTTATTTAATGACCAATGTTGTTAATAAAATTTTATTCCGCAAGATTCAGAGTTATCATTATTGATTCTATTTCTGCCCAACGGTGATGTAGAATTAATATTGAGAATTGCCATGTTTTAATTTGACCAACGTTGAATTAACTCATTTTGATGGAAATTTTGTTTCAGGAAATCCTATGAGTTTTATCTCGGCTATTGAGCCCCTCAATGGAGGGAACTATGGCTCATGGCGAGAGAAGATTGAGGTGGGGCTTGCTTTGCTTGACCTCGACCTGGTACTGATAAAGGCTTGTCCCATAGAACCTAAGGACCCCGTGAGGGGCGACAAAGAAAGTGAAGATGACTTCAACAAAAGGGTTCTTGACCATGGACCAAAAAGAATGAAGTACGATCCTAATCGTGCTAAGTGGGACTCGTCCAATAGAAAGTGCTTGATGGTGATCAAGAGCTCCATTTTGGAGGCTATAAGGGGAGCAATCCCACAATGTGACACCGCTAGTGAGTACCTGAAAAAGGTAGAGAGTCAGTTTACTGGGTCTTCCAAGGCCTATGCTAGCACTCTCATAAGAAATATTGCCACTACCAAGTACACTGGTGGTGGAGTAAGGGATCACATATTGAGGATGAGCCATATGTCTTCCAAGCTCAAGTCTATGTAGATGGAGCTTCCAGAACAGTTCGTCATCCATCTGATCTTTGCCTCACTCCCAAAAGAATTTGAGACATTTGCTGTGAACTACAATGCACAACCAGAAAAGTGGGCCATTGAGAAGATGATTGCCATGTGTGTGCAAGAAGAAGAGAGGATCAAGGGGCAATCTGGTGATTCTATCAATTACCTAAGCCCAACCAAGAAGAGGAACTTTTAGAGTTCCAATCTACAAGGGAAACCTCAGTGGAATCCTCCTCCTGCTAAGCCACATGGAAAGGCTCAAGATCACCAGCCGCATGAAGAGGTGGCCAAGGACACTTGCAAGTGGTGCAAGGAAAAAGGCCACTACCAGAAAGACTGTGTGGCATTCCTGAAACATCTGTGCAAGAAAGGTGAGGATTTAATTACATTTGTAGATGAATCCTTATTTTTAAGTTATGCAAAATCTACTTGGTGGATTGACTCAGGTGCAACTGTTCATGTTGCAAATTCATTACAGGGATTCCGTATGAGACAGACCCTGCAAAGAGGAGACAGCTGTATTAAAGTAGCAAACGGCGTCCAAGCTGAAGTCGAAGCCATTGGAGATCTCCCATCAGTATTAGATAATGGCTTTGTACTCTTATTAGTAGATGTGCTTTATGTACCCTCTTTGCATCGGAACTTAATAAGTGTATCGCGCTTTGATGATGATGGTTTTGCTTGCCATTTTGGTGATGGTCAATGTAAGATCAAGTTTAATAATGAGATTGTTGGTCTTGCCTTCAGACAAGACAAGCTTTCTTTATTGTCACTTTGTGATGAGAATGTGAATGTTTTAAGCGCTGATAATGAGAATGTCTCCACATCCCTGAATGAAAATAATAAGCGGAAGATAATTGATGAAGTCTCTTCGAAATTATGGCACTGTCGTTTAGGCCATATTTCGAGGGGAGAATAGAACGCTTAGTAAAAGAATCAATCCTTCCGCCTATGGAATTTTCGAATTTAGAACAATGCATCGATTGCATTAAAGGAAAGTATGTAAAGAACATAAAGAAGGGCGCCAAAAGAAGTACAGGAGTTTTAGAAATAATTCATATGGATATATGCGGTCCGTTTTCTGTGAAATCTGTGGATGGCTATGATTCTTTCATAACATTCACAGATGATTATTCGCGTTATGTATATATTTATCCAATTAAAGAGCGTTCAGAAGCATTGGATAAATTCAAGATATTTAAGGATGAAGTAGAAAATCAGCATAGCATAAAGATTAAAATAGTAAGGTCTGACCGTGGGGGGAGTACTACGGTCGGCACACCCCATATGGCCAAGTTCCTGGACCATTTGCAAGGTTCCTACAGGAACATGGCATAGTTGCCCAGTATTCTACACCGGGCGAGCCTCAGCAGAATGGAGTAGTGATGCGTGCAGTCGACACGTCCGTTGGGAACCCCAAGAGGAAGGTGTGATGCGTACAGTCGCAAGTTTTCCCTCAGAAAGAAACCAAGGTTTATCGAACCAGGAGGAGCCAAGAAGCACGTCGAAGGTTGATGGCGGCGGGATGTAGTGCGGCGCAACACCGGGGATTCCGGCGCCAACGTGGAAACCTGCACAACACAACCAAAGTACTTTGCCCCAACGAAACAGTGAGGTTGTCAATCTCACCGGCTTGCTGTAACAAAGGATTAGATGTATAGTGTGGATGATGATTGTTTGCAGAAAATAGTAGAAGAAGTATTGCAGTAGATTGTATTCGATGTAAAACAATGGACCGGGGTCCACAGTTCACTAGAGGTGTCTCTCCCATAAGATAAATAGCATGTTGGGTGAACAAATTACAGTTGGGCAATTGACAAATAGAGAGGGCATGACCATGCACATACATGATATGATGAGTATAGTGAGATTTAATTGGGCATTACGACAAAGTACATAGACCGCTATCCAGACATGCATCTATGCCTAAAAAGTCCACCTTCAGAGTTATCATCCGAACCCCTTCCAGTATTAAGTTGCAAACAACGGACAATTGCATTAAGTATGGTGCGTAATGTAATCAATAACTACATCCTCGGACATAGCATCAATGTTTTATCCCTAGTGGCAACAGCACATCCACAACCTTAGAACTTTCTCATCACTCGTCCCAGATTTAATGGAGGCATGAACCCACTATCGAGCATAAATACTCCCTCTTGGAGTTAAGAGTAAAAACTTGGCCAGAGCCTCTACTAATAACGGAGAGCATGCAAGATCATAAACAACACATAGGTAATAGATTGATAATCAACATAACATAGTATTCTCTATCCATCGGATCCCGACAAACACAACATATAGCATTACGGATAGATGATCTTGATCATGTTAGGCAGCTCACAAGATCCGACAATGAAGCACATGAGGAGAAGACGACCATCTAGCTACTGCTATGGACCCATAGTCCAGGGGTGAACTACTCACTCATCACTCCGGAGGCGACCATGGCGGTGAAGAGTCCTCCGGGAGATGATTCCCCTCTCGGCGAGGGTGCCGGAGGCGATCTCCCTGAATCCCCCGAGATGGGATTGGCGGCGGCGTCTCCGGAAGGTTTTCCGTATCGTGGCTCTCGATCGGGGGTTTCGCGACGAAGACTATATGTAGGCGGAAGGGCAGCCTCGGAGGGGTCACGGGGGCCCCACACAACAGGGCCGCGCGGGCCCTATGCTGGGCGCGCCGCCCTAGTGTGGCGGCGCCCCGTGGCCCCACTTCATCTTCTCTTCGGTCTTCTGGAAGCTTCGTGGCAAATTAGAACCCTGGGGGTTGATTTCGTCCAATTCCGAGAATATTTCCTTACTAGGATTTCTGAAACCAAAAACAGCAGAAACGACGAATCGGCTCTTCGGCATCTCGTTAATAGGTTAGTGTCGGAAAATGCATAAATACGACATAAAGTATGCATAAAACATGTAGATATCATCAATAATGTGGCAAGGAACATAAGAAATTATCGATACGTCGGAGACGTATCAGCATCCCCAAGCTTAGTTCCTGCTCGTCCCGAGCAGGTAAACGATAACAAAGATAATTTCTGGAGTGACATGCCATCATAACCTTGATCATACTATTGTAAGCATATGTAATGAATGCAGCGATAAAAACAATGGTAATGACATGAGTAAACAAATGAATCATAAAGCAAAGACTTTTCATGAATAGTACTTTCAAGACAAGCATCAATAAGTCTTGCATAAGAGTTAACTCATAAAGCAATAAATCAAAGTAAAGGTATTGAAGCAACACAAAGGAAGATTAAGTTTCAGCGGTTGATTTCAACTTATAACATGTATATCTCATGGATATTGTCAATGTAAAGTAATATAACAAGTGCAATATGCAAGTATGTAGGAATCAATGCACAGTTCACACAAGTGTTTGCTTCTTGAGGTGGAGAGAGATAGGTGAACTGACTCAACATAAAAGTAAAAGAAAGGCCCTTCGCAGAGGGAAGCATTGATTGCTATATTTGTGCTAGAGCTTTGGTTTTGAAAACAAGAAACAATTTTGTCAACGGTAGTAATAAAGCATATGTATCATGTAAATTATATCTTACAAGTTGCAAGCCTCATGCATAGTATACTAATAGTGCCCGCACCTTGTCCTAATTAGCTCGGATTACCGGGATTATCATCGCAATACACATGTTTTAACCAAGTGTCACAAAGGGGTACCTCTATGCCGCTCTGTACAAAGGTCCAAGGAGAAAGTTCGCATTGGATTTCTCGCTTTTGATTATTCTCAACTTAGACATCCATACCGGGACAACATAGACAACGAGATAATGGACTCCTCTTTAATGCATAAGCATGTAACAACAATTAATGTTCTCATATGAGATTGAGGATATATGTCCAAAACTGAAACTTCCACCATGATTTATGGCTTTAGTTAGCGGCCCAATGTTCTTCTCTAACATTATGCATGCTCTAACCATTAAATGAGTGGTAAATCTCCCTTACTTCGGACAAGACGAACATGCATAGCAACTCACATGATATTCAACAAAGAGTAGTTGATGGCGTCCCCAGGAACATGGTTATCGCACAACAAGCAACTTAATAAGAGATAAAGTGCATAAGTACATATTCAACACCACAATAGTTTTTAGGCTATTTGTCCCATGAGCTATATATTGCAAAGGTAAAGAATGGAAATTTTAAAGGTAGCACTCAAGCAATTTACTTTGGAATGGCGGAGAAATAACATGTAGTAGGTAGGTATGGTGGACACAAATGGCATAGTGGTTGGCTCAAGGATTTTTGGATGCATGAGAAGTATTCCCTCTCGATACAAGGTTTAGGCTAGCAAGGTTATTTGAAACAAACACAAGGATGAACCGGTGTAGCAAAACTCACATAAAAGACATATTGTAAACATTATAAGACTCTACACCATCTTCCTTGTTGTTCAAACTCAATACTAGAAATTATCTAGACTTTAGAGAGACCAAATATGCAAGCCAAATTTTAGCAAGCTCTTTGTATTTCTTCATTAATGGGTGCAAAGTATATGATGCAAGAGCTTAAACATGAGCACAACAATTGTCAAGTATCAAATTATTCAAGACATTTTAGAATTACTACATGTAGCATTTCCTGATTCCAACCATATAACAATTTAACGAAGAAGATTCAACCTTCGCCATGAATACTATGAGTAAAGCCTAAGGACATATTTGTCCATATGCAACAGCGCAGCGTGTCTCTCTCCCACACAACGAATGCTAGGATCCATTTTATTCAAACAAAACAAAAACAAAAACAAACCGACGCTCCAAGCAAAGCACATAAGATGTGATGGAATAAAAATATAGTTTCGGGGAGGAACCTGATAATGTTGTCGATGAAGAAGGGGATGCCTTGGGCATCCCCAAGCTTAGACAGCTTGAGTCTTCTTAAAATATGCAGGGGTGAAACACCGGGGCATCCCCAAGCTTAGAGCTTTCACTCTCCTTGATCATATTGTATCATCTCCCTCTCTTGATCCTTGAAAACTTCCTCCACACCAAACTCGAAAAAACTCATTAGAGGGTTAGTGCATAATAAAAATTCACATGTTCAGAGGTGACATAATCATTCTTAAAACTTCTGGACATTGCACAAATCTACTGGACATTAATGGAACAAAGAAATTCATCCATCATAGCAAAAGAGGCAATGCGAAATAAAAGGCAGAATCTGTCAAAACAGAACAGTCCGTAAAGATGGATTTTATTGAGGCACCAGACTTGCTCAAATGAAAATGCTCAAATTGAATGAAAGTTGCGTACATATCTGAGTTTCACTCACGTAAATTGGCATATTTTTGTGAGCTACCTACAGAGAGGCAGGTCGAAATTTGTGACAGCAAAGAAATCTGTTTCTGCGCAGTAATCCAAATCTAGTATGAGCCTTACTATCAACGACTTTACTTGGCACCACAATGCACAAAACTAAGATAAGGAGAGGTTGCTAAAGTAGTAAACAACTTCCAAGACTAAAATATAAAATAAAAGTACTGTAGTAAAAACATGGGTTGTCTCCCATAAGCACTTTTCTTTAACGCCTTTCAGCTAGGCGCAGAAAGTGTATATCAAGTATTATCAAGAGACGAAGCATCAACATCATAATTTATTATAATAATAGAATCAAAAGGTAACTTCATTCTCTTTCTTGGGAAGTGTTCCATACCTTTCTTGAGAGGAAATTGATATTTAATATTACCTTCCTTCATATTAATGATAGCTCCAACAGTTCGAAGAAAAGGTCTTCCCAATATAATGGGACAAGATGCATTGCATTCAATATCCAAGACAACAAAATCAACGGGGACAAGGTTATTGTTAACGGTAATGCGAACATTATCAACTCTCCGCAAAGGTTTCTTTATAGCATTATCAACAAGATTAACATCCAAATAACAATTTTTCAATGGTGGCAAGTCAAGCATATCATAAATTTTCTTAGGCATAACGGAAATACTTGCACCAAGATCACATAAAGCATTACAATCAAAGTAATTGAACTTCATCTTAATGATGGGCTCCCAACCATCCTCTAGCTTCCTAGGAATAGAAGCTTCACGTTCTAGTTTCTCTTCTCTAGCTTTTATGAGAGCATTTGTAATATGTTTTGTGAAAGCCAAGTTTATAGTACTAGCATTAGGACTCTTAGCAAGTTTTTGTAAGAACTTTATAACTTCAGAGATGTGACAATCATCAAAATCCAAACCATTATAATCTAAAGCAATGTGATCACCATCCCCAATGTTGGAAAAAATTTCAGCAGTTTTATCACAGGCAGTTTCAGCAGTTTTAGCAGTTTCCGTCAGTTTTGCAGGCTTTGCATTAGAAGTGGAAACATTGCCAACACCAATTATTTTACCATTATTAGTAGGAGGTGCAGAAACGTGTGAATCATTAACATTACTAGTGGTGGTAATAGTCCAAACTTTAGCTACATTTTTCTCTTTAGCTAGTTTTTTATTTTCTTCTCTTTCCCACCTAGCATGCAATTCAGCCATCAATCTTATATTCTCATTAATTCTAACTTGGATGGCATTTGCTGTAGTAACAATTTTATTTTCAATATCCTTATTAGGCATAACTTTCGATTTCAAAAGATCAACATCAGAGGAAAGACTATCAACCTTAGAAGCGAGAATATCAATTTTATTGAGCTTTTCCTCAACAGATTTGTTAAAAGCAGTTTGTGTACCAATAAATTCTTTAAGCATAGCTTCAAGTACAGGGGGTGTGTTCCTATTATTGTTGTAAGAATTCCCATAAGAATTACCATAACCATTACCATTATTATAAGGATATGGCCTATAGTTATTACTAGAATTGTTCCGATAAGCATTGTTGTTGAAATTATTATTTTTAATGAAGTTTACATCAACATGTTCTTCTTGAGCAACCAATGAAGCTAACGGAACATTATTAGGATCAACATTAGTCCTATAATTCACAAGCATAGACATAATAGCATCAATCTTATCACTCAAGGAAGAGGTTTCTTCGACGGAATTTACCTTCTTACCTTGTGGAGCTCTTTCCGTGTGCCATTCAGAGTAATTAATCATCATATTATCAAGAAGCTTTGTTGCTTCACCAAGAGTGATGGACATAAAGGTACCTCCAGCAGCTGAATCCAATAGGTTCCGCGAAGAAAAGTTCGATCCTGCATAAAAGGTTTGGATGATCATCCAAGTAGTCAGTCCATGGGTTGGGCAATTTTTAACCAAAGATTTCATTCTCTCCCATGCTTGAGCAACATGCTCATTATCCAATTGTTTAAAATTCATTATACTACTCCTCAAAGATATAATTTTAGCGGGAGGATAATATCTACCAATAAAAGCATCCTTACATTTAGTCCACGAATCAATACTATTCTTAGGCAGAGATAGCAACCAATTTTTAGCTCTTGCTCTTAAAGAGAAAGGAAACAATTTTAATTTTATAATGTCACCATCTACATCTTTATACTTTTGCATTTCACACAATTCAACAAAATTATTGAGATGGGCAGCGAGCATCATCGGAACTAACACCGAGAAAATTGCTCTCGCATAACAAGATTCAGTAAAGCGGGTTTAATTTCAAAGAATTCTGCTGTAGTAGCAGGTGGAGCAATAGGTGTGCATAAGAAATCATTATTATTTGTGGTTGTGAAGTCACACAACTTAGTATTTTCAGGAGTACCCATTTTAGCAGTAGTAAATAAAGCAAACTAGATAAAATAAAAGAGCTTGATGCGTGCAGTCGACACGTCCGTTGGGAACCCCAAGAGGAAGGTGTGATGCGTACAGTAGCAAGTTTTCCCTCAGAAAGAAACCAAGGTTTATCGAACCAGGAGGAGCCAAGAAGCACGTCGAAGGTTGATGGCGGCGGGATGTAGTGCGGCGCAACACCAGGGATTCCGGCGCCAACGTGGAACCTGCACAACACAACCAAAGTACTTTGCCCCAACGAAACAGTGAGGTTGTCAATCTCACCGACTTGCTGTAACAAAGGATTAGATGTATAGTGTGGATGATGATTGTTTGCAGAAAATAGTAGAACAAGTATTGCAGTAGATTGTATTCAATGTAAAAGAATGGACCGGGGTCCACAGTTCACTAGAGGTGTCTCTCCCATAAGATAAATAGCATGTTGGGTGGACAAATTACAGTTGGGCAATTGACAAACAGAGAGGGCATGACCATGCACATACATGATATGATGAGTATAGTGAGATTTAATTGGGCATTACGACAAAGTACATAGACCGCTATCCAGCATGCATCTATGCCTAAAAAGTCCACCTTCAGGTTATCATCCGAACCCCTTCCAGTATTAAGTTGCAAACAACAGACAATTGCATTAAGTATGGTGCGTAATGTAATCAATACCTACATCCTCGGACATAGTGATACGTCTCCGACGTATCGATAATTTCTTATGTTCCATGCCACATTATTGATGATATCTACATGTTTTGTGCATACTTTATGTCATATTTATGCGTTTTCCGGAACTAACCTATTGACGAGATGCTTTGAAGGGCCGATTCTTTGTCTTACGCTGTTTTTGGTTTCAGAAATCCTAGTAAGGAAATATTCTCGGAATTGGACGAAATCAACGCCCGGTGTCCTATTTTTCCACGAAGCTTCCGGAAGTCTGAAGGGTAAACGAAGTGGGGCCACGAGGTGGGGACACGGTAGGGAGGCGCGGCCCAAGCCCTGGCCGCGCCGGCCTAGTGTGTGGTCCCACCAGGACCCCTCCGAGGCTGCCCTTCCGCCTACTTAAGGTCTCCGTCGCGAAAACCCTATCACGTTCGAAGAAACCAGAGAAAACCTTCCAGAGCCGCCGCCATCGCGAAGCCAAGATCTGGGGGACAGGAGTCTCTGTTCCGGCACGCCGCCGGGACGGGGAAGTGCCCCCGGAAGGCTCCTCCATCGACACCACCGGCATCTCCATCAACGCTGCTGTCTCCCATGAGGAGGGAGTAGTTCTCCATCGAGGCTAAGGGGCTGTACCGGTAGCTATGTGGTTCATCTCTCTCATATGTACTTCAATACAATAATCTCATGAGCTGCCTTACATGATTGAGATTCATATGATGATGCTTGTAATCTAGATGTCATTATGCTAGTCAAGTGGGTTTTACTTATGTGATCTCACGGAGACTCCTTGTCCCACGTGTGTAAAGGTGACAGTGTGTGCACCGTGTGGGTCTCTTAGGCTATATTTCGGAGAATACTTATTCACCGTTATGAATGGCATAGTGAAGTGCTTATTTATATCTCTTTATGATTGCAATGTGTTTTGTATCACAATATATCTGCGTGCTACTCTAGTGATGTTATTAAAGTAGTTTATTCCTCCTGCACGGTGTAATGGTGACAGTGTGTGCATCGTGTAGTACTTGGCGTGGGCTATGATTGTGATCTCTTGTAGATTATGAAGTTAACTATTACTATGATGGTATTGATGTGATCTATGCCTCCTTTCGTAGCGTGAAGGTGACAGTGTGCATGCTATGTTAGTACTTGGTTTGGTTGTGTTGATCTGTCATGCACTCTAAGGTTATTTAAACATGAACATCGAATATTGTGGAGCTTGTTAACTCCGGCATTGAGGGTTCGTGTAATCCTACACAGTTAGTGGTGTTCATCATCCAACAAGAGAGTGTAGAGTTTAGCATTTATCTATTTATTCTGTTATGTGATCAATGTTGAGAGTGTCCACTAGTGAAAGTATGATCCCTAGACCTTGTTCCTAAATACGCTATCGCTGCTTGTTTACTCGTTCTCATCTGCATCCGTACCGTCCGCAATATTACCACCATCAACCACACGCCGAGTCCTGGACAGCAAAGCACTTTTCTGGTGCCGTTGCTACTGCTCATACTTATTCATACCACATGTATTTCACTATCTCTTCGCCGAACTAGTGCACCTATTAGGTGTGTTGGGGACACAAGAGACTTCTTGCTTTGTGGTTGCAGGGTTGCATGAGAGGGATATCTTTGACCTCTTCCTCCCTGAGTTCGATAAACCTTGGGTGATCCACTTAAGGGAAACTTGATGCTGTTCTACAAACCTCTGCTCTTGGAGGCCCAACACTGTCTACAAGAATAGAAGCACCCGTAGACATCACATAGCATCAATGTTTTATCCCTAGTGGCAACAACACATCCACAACCTTAGAACTTTCTGTCACTGTCCCAGATTTAATGGAGGCATGAACCCACTATCGAACATAAATACTCCCTCTTGGAGTTAAGAGTAAAAACTTGGCCAGAGCCTCTACTAATAACGATGAGCATGCAAGATCATAAACAACACATAGGTAATAGATTGATAATCAACATAACATAGTATTCTCTATCCATCGGATCCCAACAATAACAACATATATCATTACAGATAGATGATCTTGATCATGTTAGGCAGCTCACAAGATCCGACAATGAAGCACATGAGGAGAAGACGACCATCTAGCTACTGCTATGGACCCATAGTCCAGGGGTGAACTACTCACTCATCACTCCGGAGGCGACCATGGCGGTGAAGAGTCCTCCGGGAGATGATTCCCCTCTCCGGCGAGGTGCCGAAGGCGATCTCCTGAATCCCCGAGATGGGATTGGCGGCGGCGGCGTCTGCGGAAGGTTTTCCGTATCGTGGCTCTCGGCATCGGGGGTTTCGCGACGAAGACTATATGTAGGCGGAAGGGCAGCCTCGGAGGGGTCACGGGGGCCCCACACAACAGGGCCGCGCTAGCCCTATGCTGGCCGCGCCGCCCTAGTGTGGCGGCGCCCCGTGGCCCCACTTCGTCTTCTCTTCGGTCTTCTGGAAGCTTCGTGGCAAAATAGAACCCTGGGCGTTGATTTCGTCCAATTCCGAGAATATTTCCTTACTAGGATTTCTGAAACCAAAAACAGCAGAAAACAACAACTGGCTCTTCGGCATCTCGTTAATAGGTTAGTGCCGGAAAATGCATAAATACGACATAAAGTATGCATAAAACATGTAGATATCATCAATAATGTGGCATGGAACATAAGAAATTATCGATACGTCGGAGACGTATCAAGTAGCTGAAAGACGAAACCATACCCTTATGGATATGGTGAGAAGCATGTTAAGTTACTCCACTTTACCGGTTAGTTTGTGTATGGAGGCGTTAAAAACCGCTATTCACATACTTAATCGAGTTCCTAGTAAGTCGGTGTCTAAAACACCATATGGGTTGTGGACTAGTCGAGAACCTTCACTCATTTACTTGCGAGTGTGGGGATGTCCAGCTGAGGCTAAACTCTTTAACCCGAACATTGGGAAATTAGATCCTAAGACAGTAAGTTGCCATTTTATTGGCTATCCAGACAAGTCGAAAGGTTATCGTTTCTATTGTCCAGACAGACTCACTAAGTTTGTAGAAACGAGACACGCTGTGTTTCTGGAGGATGAGATGATCAGGGGGAGCACGGTATGCCGAGAAATCAACCTTGAGGAGAAGCGGGTGTATGCACCCACTCCGATGATCCAGGAACTATTTTTCTCGATACCTGCTGCTGCACCGACACAGGACAATGTCATTGCGACACCTGTTGTTAGTTCTCCTGTGGCAACAATGAATGAAAATAGAGAGAATGTTACCACACATGAGGAAGAGCTGCAACAGCCCCACATAGAAAGTGCGCCAGATGTTGAGAACCTTAGAAGGTCTCAAAGAGCAAGAAAGCCAGCTATTCCTGACGATTTTGAGATCTATGTCAGTGAAGAAGTTCAAATGGAGGGTGATCCCACCACATTTGAAGAAGCCTCAAGAAGTGCTCATTCATCGAAGTGGATTGAGGCCATGGTTGATGAAATGAGATCAATGAGTAGCAACAAAGTTTGGAATTTAGAAGAAATTTCTAAAGGAGCCAAAACAGTAGGCTGTAAATGGGTCTACAAAACAAAGTGTGACTCTAGAGGGAATGTTGAAAGATATAAAGCACGACTTGTTGCGAAGGGTTTCACTCAAAGAGAAGGAATAGACTATAATGAGACCTTTTCTCCGGTCTCATGTAAGGAATCTTTTAGAATTATAATGGCTTTAGTGGCACACTACGATTTAGAGTTGCATCAAATGGATGTAAAGACGACCTTCTTAAATGGAGACTTGGAGGAATATATTTACATGGCACAACCCAAGGGTTTTGTCGTGGAAGGAAAAGAACATATGGGATGCCGTCTGAAGAAATCCATTTATGTATTAAAACAAGTCTCCAGACAATGGTACTTGAAGTTCCATGAGACAATTAAAAGCTTTTGGTTTAATGAGAATAGAGAGGACAATTGCGTATATGAAAAGTTTAAGAAAGGGAAATTCATTTTCCTTATCCTATATGTGGATGACATTCTACTTGCTAGTAGTGATGTTAGTCTACTATTGGAGACGAAGAAGTTCTTATCCTCGAACTTTGATATGAAAGATCTTGGTGAAGCTTCATTCGTTCTAGGAATTGAAATTCACCGAGATAGACAAAGAGGGGTTTTAGGACTATCGCAAAAGGCATACTTAGAGAAAGTTCTAAAGAAGTATGGTATGCATGCGAGTAATTCCACGCCTGCTCCTATAGTCAAGGGCGATAGATTTGTGAATTTTCAATGTCCCAGGAACCAATATGAGATCGATTAAATGAAAGCGGTTCCATATGCTTCAGCTGTCGGAAGCCTAATGTATGCTCAAGTATGTACGCGCCCAGACTTAGCTTTTGTTACCGGGGTACTTGGCAGATTCCAAAGTAATCCAGGAATAGATCACTGGAAAATGGTGAAGAAGGCATTGCGTTATGCGCAAGGCACGAAAGGCCTCATGCTAACATACAGAAGAACTGATTCCCTTGAGATAGAAGGGTATTCAGATGCAGACTTTGCGGGATATGTAGATGACAGAAAATCCACATCAGGTTATGTATTCACTCTCGCAGGTGGAGCTATATCGTGGAAAAGCTTCAAGCAATCTATCACGGCACCGTCCACGATGGTTGCTGAGTATGTAGCATGTTATGAGGCCTCGGGGCAGGCAAACTGGTTAAAGAAATTTATACCCGGGTTAAGAGTGGTAGACATCATTCAAAGACCACTTAGAATGTACTGCGACAATGCGCCAGCAGTATTTTATGCTCACAACAATATGTCAAGTGATGCTGCCAAACACATTGACATCAAGTATTATGTTGTGAAAGATAGAATCCAGGATCATACCTCAAGTTTAGAGCATATAAGCACAAAGAGAATGCTCGCGGATCCGCTTACGAAAGGCTTACAACCCAGTGTGTTCAGTGAACACGTAGCCGGCATGGGTTTACGGAAAAACCTATGATACCTGGATATTAAGGGCCTAGAGGAAGAATCTATTTTAAAATGGAAAGGTGTGTAGTAGCTGTTGAATCTGATGGCGCGTAACTGGCCATCATGACGAGACATGCTCTATATACTAATCTGTGATGAAATGGGTACCAAGAAAAGTTTAAGTCTAAAATTAAGATTAAAGTAAGATGAGATCAAGGGGGAGAATGTTAGTTTGATCTTCACGTACGACCCAACGGTCGCACGACCTTGTCTCGCGCCCTGATCGGGGGCGCCCAACCCGTATGGTTGGTGGGCCCCTGTCGCCAGCGCCATATAAAAGAGGTGGGGGCCGGGGCACGGACGCCAAGGTTCGTCCGCTGCCGTCCTCCCCACCGACACACCAAACCCTAGATCATTCGATCTGGTGAGGTGCTGTAGCGGCGGGAAGCACCACCGACATCGCCGCCACTCCTCTGTCGCCGCCATGGCGAGCTCCTCATCGATGAAGACCGACGGTATGCACCCTGTTGTTCCGCTCTAGTGTTCATTCCGGTTAGGCTAGATGCAATTACTCACTAGATGCAACAGCTAGAGGTCCTAAAAATCTAACAGCGCGTGCCCGACGCGTGGGCGCAGGCCATCCGGTGCGCTTGCAGGTCGTAGTAGGCTGGCGTGGCGTCGCAGCCGTGGGCCGCGTTGGGGCACGCCACGCGGAGAGACTGCACCAAGCCCTCTGTGAAGCTGCACCGGCGGGCGGTAGCCAGGGCCGCGGCACAGGATGCAAGGCCGCCCCGTTCCACTGCCGAGCAGCTCGTCCCGGCACGCCGAGCGCAGCGCGTCCCACTGCAAGTGCAAGGATATACTGTAAAATCAACGTGCTACCCACGACTGAGAGAGGACTACGTGGTAGATTGGCGGCTTGAGTGGGAGGAAAAAGTTCAAAACAAACCCTGAATTGTAGGCGAAAGATAAATGAAACCCTGAAATCGGCACACTGAACCCTTTAATCCTAGTCTATTTTGAACCTTCAGCCGTTTCAGCTGGGATATGCTGACATGGCAAGTCAAGCTGGGATATGCTGACATGGCAAGTCAAGATATGATGGTTGACTAGGTCGCAGTGGCACATAGCTAGGCGTCCCTTTTTTTTCTCGTTCCTTTTTTCCTCTTTTTTTTCTAGTATTATTTTCCCCTCCTAATCCCACGTTGACCCCAATCTGCCCATCACCCTCAGCTCTCGGCCTTCTTCTCCAGTGATGATGAACACTGCGTGCGGCCTCGCATGCTGCCGCCGATGTCCTCATCCGCTAACGCTGCCATCCATGGTCGTGATGTCGCCTCTGCCGGCGTCCTAGTAGTGCATCTGAGGAACCCACCCTTCAAAGAAGGCGGCGACGCTCACCGTCGGTCTTGTTCACCGGGAGCTTTGCGAATTCCCCGGCGAGGGAGGATACCGGACGCAGCGCCGCGAGGAAAAGCTCACCGATGTCGCCGGTCGCGTCTATTTACCGGTCGGTGAACGAGGTGAGCTCACGGAGGTTGGTGGAAACGAGGTTGTGGTCGAGCATGGCAGCGCAAGCGGCGGCTCTCAGCAGCTGAGGTGGGCGCCGACGAGGGGTACACAGGTTCAACCGGCAGCCGTGATGGAGCCGCGCGGCCACCAGCCCACCACTCCCCTGGTCCGCTCCCTGTAGCCAACCTCCGTGACATTCGATGAAGATTGTTTTGTTGACGTGAGAGATGGGGATTTCAGCGGGGACATGTGGGCTCATGTAAGCAGTGAGTAAGTAAATATGACATCTGGCCCTACTCCCTCGCCCACAGCAAACAATCCCGGGTTCTGACCTGCCACGTCAACAATCTCTGTTTGGGAACAGCCCTAAGATTTTAAATAGACTGGGATTAGAGAGTTTAGTGTGCCGATTTCAGGGATAGGGAGTTCAGGATTTCATTTATCTTTCATCTACAACTTCAGGGTTTATTTTGGACTTTTTCATGAGTGGGAGGCTGCAGAGGCAGCGGTGTAGAAAGGCTTTTGCGTTTCCCACCATGACGTTCATGAGGACCTCGCTCCTCCTCCGATGACGGAACCGTGAAGCGAGACCTCTTCGTCGCTCTGACGGATAATGGCCACCCCGCGCCACCTTGGATGCCCTGGCCGCCCAGGGGTAGGTGACCGGCGCCTCCATCGACGCCATGTCTCCACAGCCGTCGGTGCCCGGAGCCACGCTCGACGCTCTGCCCCACCATGTGTGGGTGATAGGCGTTTCCCTTGACGTCCTGGGGTCGCAGGTGTTCGTGACCGAAGCCGCCTCTGACGATCTAATGCCCCAGGTGTCGTTCATAGGGGCATCCGTGGATGCCATGGTCTCCCAGGCGACGGTGGACGGCGCCTCTATGGATGCCATGGTGGTGACCGGCGCCTTCGTGGACGCCATGGTGCCCGAGGAGACGTTCACTGGCGCAACGGCCGGCGCCCATGGCCCCCAAGCGTCGGTGTCCATCGTCGACTGCCTGGTGCCTATGCCCCAGGGATAAGACGACGTCCTGGAGGGAAACGCGGCGGCCGTGACCTCCCAGGTGTCCCGTGCCTCCGCTCCGGCGGCCCGCCGAGAGCGCCGCCCTGGTTTCGCTGCAGACACCCGCTCCATACCTCGGCCTAGTTCCTCTCTGTCATGTGTGGCTGTTTTTACCGTGAGGTAACCCACGCGGAGGGGTGTGGGTCGAACTCCCAGGTACCGAAGGTGTACCAGTTGTATGATTCGAGGGTGAATGCCAGACCTTCGCAGATCCGGCGACAGGATGAAGCAGCGGTGGCAGATCTCGTACTGACATTGGTGTCCCTCGTGCGGCAAAGGAGGCACCGAGACGGATGCCCGCATCCAGCCAAGGGACCAGCCGGTACTCCACGGGAACGTACCATTGGTTGTGCAGGGTCTTCTCTTTAGCGGCGCAGAGGACCCATCCTCGCGGTCGTTCTTTGTCTTGCGGAACGGCTAGGCATTGCCCATGACGATGCAGGTTGGTTGTACGCGAGGACTAGCCTCATAGCGGATAGACTGCTCCTCTTAAAAAGGTCGGGCGCCACCATCACCTGGCGGGAAGCCCAAGCGCCGCTCGTGGCCACACTGGCGCGCGGGAGTGTAGGGCAGCGCCATGAACGCGGCGCGGAAAAATGAAGGGGCAATGGAGCCATTACTAGCGCGGATGATGAAACACGCACAGTCGCTGGCAGACGGGCCTGAATAGGCAATGATGCATACTGGGTACGCTGACCATGGTGTTCGTGGTGATGCATTTTGGGCGCAAATTTGGGCCGTGAAGGCATCCGTGCAGTATGCCGGTGTATTTACGCCGGGCCTCTGGGTTGGGTTTTCCCTTTTTTCTGGCACGACGCAAATGGTTACTTTGTGTCCATTTGTGTTGGGCTACTGGAGATGCCATTACTATAATCGCAGCACTATACTTTATACTCCCTTCGATTCATAATAAGTGTCGCTGATTACGTAAAAGTAATCTTTGGGACAAGGAGAGGATGATAAACAACCTCACAGCTCACCCGCCTGTGTGAAATAATAAACTTTAAGTGTAGCTTCAACCAATAGATATGCAGTGGAAATATAAAGATAACCACATGCACAAGTGACACAAGATTTACATGAAAAACCTCATCAACATGACACAGTCACACTTTACCTCGTTGCCCACCGGCAACAGCAACAACCGCAAAAGGCAAGACACAACAAAGTCAGAGATATTACATTTTTGTCCGCTTTGATAATCAGCAAATTACTCTTAAACTGCATAATCAACCCGCACCAAATTTGGTAGACAAGCAAAATATGAGTTCTCAAGGTACTAACTAAAAATCAGCCCAATTGGACACTGCTAGCCTGCCTAAACTGTTCATGTCCCAAAACTGCTATGTGATGAAACTGCAACAGTCAAAACTAATTAAAACGCTTTCAAATATGATTCTCCACTGACTCAAATCTCAAACCTGCTACCAAGATAAAAATACTCAAAGTAAGAAACAATCTCACCCAATTTTAGAGCTGATCCAAGAACGTTTGAGCCTCCAAACGCCAGCTTGAAGACATACCGGTCAGATCTCCGAAATCTGGATATAAATCAACTCCCCTTCTTCCTCTCTTCTCGCTTGGTTGTGGACCCTCGCACAACAGCAACCACGTTCTGGATGGCTTCTTTCTCTCTCACACACACAACCACAAAGGTGGATAGTGTTTTTTTCCTTATCTACCTCTCGAGGAGACAACTCAACTGTTGGATGTGAACCTCGATCAACAGTTGATACGTGTTACATTTTTTGGGTTGATGTTGGGCTGGCAAGACACCTCCATATGGAAGGACATGGTCTAACACTAATTATGGATAGAAGGAGGTATAATCTAGTAACAGAGTTCAGTTCACCAGCGGTCGTATGGGAAAAAGAAAAACTGCCCCCTCCCCCCGAGGCTGCAAACCCTATCCGTCGTGACCCCCTTCACGTGTTGTCCCAGCCTCGCCGATGCCAGTGTCGGTAGTGGTGGCGGCGCCTGGATGTCGAAGATGGGCGAGAGGAGAGGCGCACCCGGCGGCCAGTCCTACGCACGGATGGTGGTGGTTTGGGTGCGTAGGGGGCGACACCACCTGTACATGCGTACGGGGCGGGGAGTGGAGCGAGGTGGTGGAGCCGACCATGGCGGCCTGGTGGTGCGGCCAGGCGCGACGAGGGGCGTCGGCGACGTCTACACGGAAAAGCCGATGGACCTATTGCAGGCTGGCACACGGCAAGGCCGTGCTACGTACCAGGATCCCGGGGCGGCGCTTGGGCTCCTCGAGCTACGGGTGGAGCCCTGGCGGAGGCGCGGGCCTGCTCAGGTCCGACTGGGCCTAGGATTCGTGTCGTGCCTCTTCCTGCAAATGATCAGCTCTATGTCTGGCAGCGGAGCACTCTCTATTCGACTTCTTGCCGGTTCGTCTTCTCTTCTCGGCCACCGACCGGTAGCATCGTGGCTGCTGGTGCAGATCTCAATACGGTGAATGTGACATTGCATCTTATGCCTTGAGTTTTCTGGATCAGGTGGTATTTGGTCATGCGCACCCATGCTTTTATTCTGACCATTTTGTTTTGGAGGGAGCGGCGGGAGCTCCTTTCTTTGTTGCCATCATGTGACATTTTGGTCCATGGTGAAGAAAGAGAGGCGGAGAATATCATGATGGCCGGATTGGAGGACTAGCAATGGAGTTTCGAGTCTTTGTGCTATCGAGGGACTTGCTTTGTGTTCTGGGTTTCGCAGCAGCAGTATGTAAGTGGGGCCGATAGCACAGATGAAGTTCAGAGTCTTACCTCTCATGGTGAAAATCAAGGTCTAGCCTTAATTGGTTGTGTCTGGCAATGGCCTTGTTGAAGTTATTTAACTAGTTTTCTCTAACAACAACAATATGTAAGTGGTGGCAGGTCTGGCCTTAATTGGTTATGTCTGGCAATGGTCTTGTTGAAGTTATTTGATCAATTTTCTCTAACTACACTTAATCTCTAGTCAAATTTGTTATACTGGTCAACCTTCCCGCTCGGCCACTGATGGTTGTGAAATACGACACTTTTTCTCGCGTTTAACCCCTTAGCTAAGTCAAGAAATTGACTAAGTTTAGCTCTCAACTTCCCACTAATGAATAATTAATGCAAAGATGTGCAATCCCTTCTACTTTGAATGGTATGCAGAAATCACGTCATAATGACAAATGGATCTGCAATTATTGAAGAAAATCGCGTCAAGAGTACAACAAAGTTGAATATGCGTCAAGAGGCTATTCCAGGGACTTTAACGGGCATCGGTACGGGCAAGCCCCGCTCGTAGCGTACGCCTGTACTATGTGTCGCAACCTTCCTGAGGTCAAACCCTATAAGTTTTTTGAAGGAACTAACGCCAAAAGGAGAGCCATTCGTCGCCAAACAGAGCCGCCATCCATCAGATCCATCTGCACCACACCGAAGGAGATCCACCACCATAGTTCATCCATTCCATCTCCAATCTCCTCCATAGCCATATCCATCACCATTGTAATAGAGATCTCCTTTAGAATTGGCGAATATTGTAATTGTGATTTCAATCCAAGTATTTGCCACAATGATTTCTATCTATGTTATTGATCTTGATATTATGTGTGAGTAGTCCTCACGGGTTGCGGGTTGGGGTGAATCCTCGCAGCGTTTATGTACATCTAATCTTATTATATGTGTAAGGATTGAATAGAAGTTTTGCAATCGTGTATCCTTGTCTCTTTTCCTCGTTTCAATGATCTGCAGGTACCCATATCATTCGGATCAATCAAGGGAAGAGGTGGGATGAGTGGAGAACGGCGTGCTACCGCGAAACCTCAGTGACAAAAAGGGGAAAGTAACGGTATATGTTTAGTGATTCATTCGGGATCATGGCACAATCATCTAGCTTAATGCTTTGGTATGTATTCATATCCTTAATAACTGTTGTTGCTCGCGGCTGCGAGGACAGTGGTAAGACCAAGAGGCTCTTATCACCTTTGGCTTTAGGGGTGAGAGTATTTACGGATGTGCTGCTCACAAATCTGTTATCTCTATTTTATTTGGAACACATTTGTGCTTCAATTATATATGCATGCATAGGTGCATGGGAAATCTTAACCCTGGCCTATTTCCATCATTGAACACAACACCCTTAAAAGTAAACTAGATAGGTCCGGTAAACATAAAATCAAATTAACTAGCAAGTCTTGTAGACGTTTTCTTTACACCATTTTAGCAGTGCTTCCCAAGGTTCGATTAAACCTAGGTCTACTAGGGAAAAATCTTATCATACTATAATCCGTAATCCGGATCGAAGGTATCAACCCTTTTTCTGGCGTCGTTGTCGGCAAAGCAATTTCACTATTCCGGTAAGGTTACTAGAGACCTTGTTAGTCAGTTTTATTTCGATTTAAGTTTTTATTTTACTTTATTAGTTTACTGTGTTATTATCTACTTGAGAACATAAAAAAATTAGTTACTTGTTCTTTGAAAACCAAAGGAGAAAATACCAAAAAGATAATCACCATGGCAGAAAGAAACTTGGGGAATATGCTATCCCAAATATGTGACATGATGCGCATTAAAGATGTTGACCCCAATGCCGTAAAATTATACTTGTTTCCTTTTTCACTAAGAGGAAAAGCAAAAGACTGGTTGCTAGCTATGCCTAAAGGCACTATTACTTCATGGGATGAATGTACTAATATAGTCATGAATAAGTTTTTACCACCAGCAAAGGACTATGCAGCTGCGTTCTAACATTACAGGTTTTAGACAAGAAGACCGCGAGCCACTAGCGCTTGCATGGGATAGGATGAAAGAAGCCACCATGAATTGTCAAAGTCGTGGAATAGAGGACTGGTTAATTTTGCAATTATTTTATAATGCCCTTAATCCAATGTCAAAGTCTATGCTTGATATCGCAGCTGGAGGTACATTCATGAGCAAGCCAGTTGAACTGGCCAGAAGACTCCTAGATGACATCCAGAGCAGCTAGTCCCAATGACATGTAGAATGATCCACCTCAAGAAAGGTGAATTCAATCACCGAAGGTAACAATGAAGAGCTTACTTCAAAGATACATGAGTTTTTAAGTATTATGAAGGGTAAGGAAAGTACCCAAGTTAATGCCATCACCAACTCTAATGTTGAGGAAGTAAACTTCATAGCAACAAATCCTTATAACCCTACATGGAAAAGTCAAAACTATGTCTCTAATTTTCCAAAACAATATACTAATACTGCATGAGTTCCAAATAATAGTTACACTAATGGTAGTGGAGCAAGCAATGGTAATGTTTCAATTGAAAATACTTTCAAAAAAATTATGCATGCTCAAACTGAACAGAATAGCACCCTTACAAAGCTTACTGAAAATCATAGCACTAAGTTAGGGAATTTATCTAATCAAACTATTTCTCTTAAGAACGATGTTCAAGTTCTATAGGAAAGGACAAATACCGTTGATGCACAATTGGGGAAGATAGTTGAAAGCCAAACTATAATACTTGTAAGATTTGCAGGTAAGCCAGATCCAAACCCCTTTGAGGATCTTAAGATGATTAGGATCGACAGAGAAGGAGAATCACCTGAAGAACTGGACTATAGCAATGCTCCAACACCAGAGTACTCCGTGGAAGATCTAGTGAAAATGATCACAGTCAAGCATCGTGGAGTCGATGAAGGTAATGGTACCATGTACCGCCAATTTATTCATGAAGTAGCATGCAAAGTTCGTGATGTAGAATAACAATATAAGAAGCTAGCTAAAAAACTCTCAACTAAGCTTGATGATATATTTGAGCCCACTATTAAGATCCATATTGGAACAAATGAGGTGGCTGCACTTTGTGATCTTGGTGCAAGCGTCTCCACCATTCCAAAAAGCTTATTCGATAAGTTAAGAATGGGGCCATTTAAAACTGCTGAGCTAAGACTTCACTTAGCTAATTCAACTTATAGGCAAGCTGTAGGTATTAAAGATAATATTGTAGTAGAAATAAAAGGATG
>NC_061511.1:14370358-14508689 GCF_022539505.1 Lolium rigidum | reverse complement strand
GTGATGTCTACGGGAGCTTCTATTCTTGTAGACAGTGTTGGGCCTCCAAGAGCGAGAGGTTTGTAGAACAGCGACAACTTTCCCTTAAGTGGATCACCCAAGGTTTATCGATCTCGGGGAGGAAGAGGTCAAAGATATCCCTCTCATGCAACCCTGCAACCACAAAGCAAGAAGTCTCTTGTGTCCCCAACACACCTAATAGGTGCACTAGTTCGGCGAAGAGATAGTGAAATACAGGTGGTATGAATATATATGAGTAGTAGTAACGGCGCCAGAAAATAGCTTGCTGGCGTGTAGTTGATGGTGGTAATATGGTAGCAGTAGTAACGTAGTAAAACAGTAAACAAGCAGCGATAGCAGTATTTAGGAACAAGGCCTAGGGATTAGACTTTCACTAGTGGACACTCTCAACTTTGATCACTTAACAGAATAGATAGATGCATACTCTACACTCTTGTTGGATGATGAACACATTGCGTAAGATTACACGAACCCTCAATGCCGGAGTTAACAAGCTCCACAATTCAATGTTCATATTTAAATAATCTTAGAGTGCATGAAAGATCAACACGACTAAACCAAGTACTAACACAGCATGCACACTATCACCTTCACACTATGTAGGAGGAATAGATCACATCAATACTATCATAGCAATAGTTAACTTCACAATCTACAAGAGATCATGATCATAGCCTACGCCAAGTACTAACACGGATGCACACACTGTCACCATTACACCGTGCAGGAGGAATAAAACTACTTTAATAACTTCACTAGAGTAGCACATAGATAAATTGTGATACAAAACACATTGCAATCATAAAGAGATATAAATAAGCACTTCACTACGCCATTCATAATAGTGAATAAGTATTCTGTGAAATATAGCCTAAGAGACCCACACGGTGCACACACTGTCACCTTTACACACGTGGGACAAGGAGTCTCCGGAGATCACATAAGTAAAATTCACTTGACTAGCATAACGACATCTAGATTACAAGCATCATCATATGAATCTCAATCATGTAAGGCAGCTCATGAGATTATTGTATTGAAGTACATAGGAGAGAGATTAACCACATAGCTATTGGTACAGCCCCGAGCCTCGATGGAGAACTACTCCCTCCTCATGGGAGACAGCAGCGTTGATGGAGATGGCGGTGGTGTCGATGGAGGAGCCTTCCGGGGGCACTTCCCCGCCCCGGCGGCGTGCCGGAACAGAGACTCCTGTCCCCCAGATCTTGGCTTCGCGATGGCGGCGGCTCTGGAAGGTTTCTCGTACCGTGGCTTTTTTCGTATCGAAGTTTTAGGTCAGGGACCTTTATATAGGCGAAGAGGCGGCGTCAGAAGGTCGAAGGGGCGACGACACCATAGGGCCGCGCGGCCAGGGGGTGGGCCGCGCCACCCTATCATCTGGGGGCCCTGTGGCCCCCTCTGGCGGCTCTCGGGTGTTCTGGATGCTTCCGGGCAGAATAGGAACCTGGGCGTTGATTTCGTCCAATTCCGAGAATATTTCGTTACTAGGATTTCTGAAACCAAAAACAGCGAGAAAACGGAAGCTGGCCCTTCGGCATCTTGTTAATAGGTTAGTTCCAGAAAATGCACGAATATGACATAAAGT
Source organism: Lolium rigidum (assembly GCF_022539505.1). Lineage (NCBI taxonomy): Eukaryota > Viridiplantae > Streptophyta > Magnoliopsida > Poales > Poaceae > Lolium > Lolium rigidum. The sequence continues at coordinate 14,507,062 of NC_061511.1, read as the reverse complement.
GTGCATATAACATGTAGAAATCATCAATAATGTGGCATGGAACACAAGAAATTATCGATACGTCGGAGACGTATCAATGTCCTGCTCTTATTGATCTTGTTATTGTGGACATGCCTAAAGATCCTATAGCTCCTATAATTTTAGGAAGGCCATTGATTAGAACTATAAAAGCTCCAATCAATTTGCATGAAGGGAATGTGAGAATTGGACTACGATCCAAAGATCCATTTGTAGTAAACTTCCCTAGAAAGAAGAAGGCCAGACATGATGATAATGGGATTGTCACTTTGAAAGCTAATTACTTTGGAGTTGGTCTTCCACTTCCTACATCTAGGTGGTCACCATCATGGTCAAGCTAATTGACCTTAACTAGAAGCGCTTCATGGGAGGCAACCCATGCTTAATAAATTTTCTATCTAGTTTTTGTTTATGTTTTTTTGTTTTTTTTTGTTTCTAATAAAGATTGTTCATGAGATCCTTTGGAAAAGAGGAGAATAAATAAGTAGCAATGCCTCTGATTTTATATACTAACACCTGAGAATTCTTGAAATTATATATTACTGTTTTTCCTTAGTTATTTTGGAGGCAATGTTGATGTACAAGGGCATGTGAAGGAATGCACAGAAATCAAAAGTTTCGCAGGTTCCAGTAACTTTAGCGACCATCGGTATGGTGGCATCCAGCCGTACCACGCGCCTGTACCACATCCTCGGCCTGAGGACGAAAAATTGGAAGTTTTGTCGAAGGAATCAATAACTTTCGAGACCATCGGTACGGGCAAACCAGACCGTACCGCCCGGCCGTACCACCTCGACGATGAAACTCCAAATTTTCCTACTCGTTAGTGGGATCAGGGATACTTTCAGGAAGAAATATATCGAAGAGTTAGAAATGGATTAGCTGAAAATCTTAGTTTATCAGAAGGTTGGTCTAAAATTCCCGAAAATTAGCCTTTTATGATTATGTTGGTAATAATCCGGCAAAATCAGAGTAGGCTCAACGAAAAATGGGGATGGAATAGCTGTTGTATGGTTTGGACATCCTGACTTTAGAGATAAAGAAGGAGGTGAGCTTTTTGTACGATGTATGCCCACTTTTTTTGAAACATTTCCGGTTGTTTTGGTGTAGATGAAGAGGAAATTGTGAGAGCGGACGTTCCTTTTAGAAGAGCAGAATCTAAATATAGTGTTGAACCCAATAACTTTCGCGACCATTGGTACAGGATACGACCGTACTGCCCGACCGTACCAAGTGAACCGCCTTAACCGAAGGTGGCTGCACCCTGTACGGGCGGGATGCGCCCGTACCGTCTGCCCGTACCACGCGTCAGAAACGACTAATAGCCTGAGAAGAGGTAAATCTAATCAGATTTTCATATCCTCTCTCTTTTCTTCTTCCAAACTCGAAAACTACTCCATTGGATCTCTAAATTTGTTCGCTTTTTATTTGATTCCTCGCACTCCATCGAAGTATGGTATGTTTCTCCTCCGATCCCCAACTTTTTATCCGGGAATCCATGCTCTAGCTTTTGCCATTATCAATCTAGACTTAGGTTATATTATGAACTTCATCACCCTAATGAGCATGCTAGATTTCGAAATTAGAGGAGATTATTTTATAAGATGTGTAGAGGATGATCATATGTCTATTTCTATCGGATCAAATTCTTTATTTTTTAAAATTTTTAATTTGTGCTTAAGATACTTAACTCCTAATTACTTTTTAGATGAACACAAGGAGCCGCTCGCGCGCTGTGGCTACACAGGCTGCACTACCGGTTGACGACACCCCCGCTTCATTCGTGATTGAGTTCAATGAACGAAGTCATCTCAACCGTTTCAACCGTCTCAAGGACCGCGAGATCAAGTCGAAAAAATGGGCATGCCCCCATATTCTGAACCAACTAGGCCAACCCCATGATTTCAATACTCTTTGCAACAATGTTGGTTTGCTTGACTTTGTTTTTCAGGAGGCTGCCACCTATCGCCACTTGACACTCGAGTTCCTCAGCACCCTGAAGCATACTGTGGGACAGTTCCACAACTCTGAGGAGAATCAACCCGGAGTCGACCGGATATCATTCTGTTTGATGAATCATGAGTATGAGCTGGCTCTAGATGAGTGGTGCAACTACTTTGGCTTTGAGAATAGCAGCACCGTCAACCGTTATGCATGTTCTATTCTGAATCCTTCTCCTAGCAGATATTTTAAGAAGATGAGCGTATCTAGCACACTCCCCCAGGGGAATTCTATTGAGTGCCCTGCTATTCTCTATTTGTATTATGTTATCGACAACACCTTGCAGGCACGTGGTGATTTCACAAGACTAAATGAAGAGGACATGATGCTCCTCGCAAAGGTTGTATTCCCAGACAGCAACATCCATCCAAACTTCGGCGCCCTTCTCATCATCCACCTGGGCCGCCAAACACTTGAAGCTCGGGGCCCCATATGTGGAGGAGGAGTCATCGCCATCTTGGAAAGAAGACTTAACATCAATGTGAGTAATTTACGAGCATTGGAAGGCCCTCGCCGTCTTGGTTTTACTACTCTAAATGCATGTCGTATGGTTTGTAAGATAGATGGTAGATTTTACTTCAACATACCGGGAGCTGATCACCTGATCGCTGCCCTCTGCCTAATGGTATGTTCTCTCTCGAGGATGGGCGCTTGCATTATGATGCGCAGGTTGAGGAAAATCTACCATAACAACAAAATGAACCTGAAGGAGAAGAGGAAGTTGAACAAGAACATGCAAGACCAGAACAGGAGCAGCAGCCACTCCACGACTTCACCACCTATCAGGACATGTACGCACTCGAAGGAAGTATTGAGAACCTAAGCAACCTCTCCATCAACCTTCGAGACACCACCACCGATCTTAATTACCCGTTCACTCATTGGAGCGGCCAATGAAACTTTGGGAATTATCCTCCACCACAATGAGCTCAACAAGAGGGTTTGCAAAAGCCTAAGCTCGGGGATGTGTTTCTCAAGCATTTTTATTTGTGTTTAATGAAATTTTTACTCCAACTCTTTAAGAGAGCTTTGAAACACTTGTGTTGGTCTGTTCCAACATTTTGCTTTTTATTTGTTTTCCATTTTTAGTTTGTTTTCCTTTTTATTTGTTTGTTTTTAGTTCCTTACTTTGTCGCCAATCTTTTTAGTTTTCCCACTCAATCCCGATTCAAAAAAATAAAAAATATTTTTTCCTCTTATCCATATTCTTGAAAAAGCTGATTTGCATTTGCATCTTTGCTTTGATATTATTAATGAGAGAGATTTACCAAGAGTTTTGATGGAACACATAATAAGGGAGAAATATGAAGTCGCCTACAAGAGGTATGTCCTATGTCTCCCACTTTAGAAGTTTCAAATTGTTTATGCTAGTCAATAGACTTGTAAAGATATGGTATTAGTGGGAGTGATTTGAAGCAATTGGAGTAGAGTTTTTATTTGTATCTTTAATAAATTGTGAAAGCTCTTACTCTAGTTCCTTTAGTTAACCGACTTTTGCCTTGAAAATAATATTTCCAAACAAGTACAACAAGAAAATTTCTAGAATTATTACTTGTATGATGACCGATTGTCTTAAGGGTTTAATTTTGAAGATACTTAAGTCCATAGATGTTGGGATAGACTTGATAGCACTCATGATAGGAGTTGTTTGATAGAATTAAAACCTAGTGGTAGCTGAGATGCATGCCAAGATGTAATATTGTGAATCAAAGTATGATAATGATTTAAGCTTGTCTACAAACTGTGGTGCACACTCTTGGGATGCTAGCAGCTCCGCTGGCTTATGAACGATTCGAGGTGTAAATTCCAATTTCCGCTATGAGTTGAATGTGCGGCTAACAAGCTACTCGCGCGTACTATTGGCCCCTTGAGTGTTGCAAATTTTACTAAAAAGGTCATTCGTGACTCTTGATTAGAAACTATCAAAGGAATCCAAAAGTATCACTTCTCAAGTCTTGGCATGAACTCGCTACTACTAGATGAATATTTTTGAAAGACAATGAATGGATAGTAAGCGTTTTGATAGCCTTGATCATTTGATATGGTCGTAATTAAAATACTTCATTGCTTATACCTCTTTTGACATGAATTCTCATAATTAATTTTGATGATAATAAACTTCCAGTGTTCCTTGGCAAACTGAGAGTTAACTACTTAAGCTACAGTGATTGTTTACACAACTAGTTATTCATACTTATAATCTTTATTGTGATTGTCTCGAGTTGCCAACGCTTGTATTATATTCTTGGCACTTCTCTAACAATGATAAGCTTTCAAATGAAAGAAGTGCTGGACTCATAAAGTGTCAACACCCGGATTTTTAAGTCCAGATGCCTATTATGTCATTCATCGCAATCCCAGGATAATGTTGTTGCGAGGCATAATAGTCGAATATCACAGTCATTATTTATTACAAGCCATAGTGTCATACAAACTTGAATCACATGATTCATATTACACAAATAGTTGATTTCCAAATCAACAACATACATAAGTTCATACATAGCGGAAGCGTAATAGTAACGGGACTCTCTAGTCCACAGGCCAACATTTGACGTCAGAAACCCCTAGTTGTCGTAGGCGTCCTGCTGGTCATCCTCATGATAGTTCTGTTCCTCCTCGTACTCCGGCCATTTGAATAGCCGGGGACAAAGCCGTAAGTACTTCAAGTACTTGCAAACTAATACTATTGTAAAATGCCCATTAAAGAAACTAAACTCTAATTTAACTTGCATAAGCCAAATTTTAGTTCACAAGCCTGGATCATGTACTAACTAACTTAAGTGGGAACATTAGTGTCATTCCCCCATCATTGGTTCAAAGCCCAAAGAGTCACCAAGTCACCATTCATATTTACTAGAGCTTTCGAAAATCTGACACCGGAAACTGTATGGCCTTTCCAACCGTCCGTAACCGTGGACACGGCTATTCGAATAGGTTTACACTCGCGAGAGGTTGCACACTTGTGCCACAACATTTGATTTCATCCGTCGGAATAACTCCGAGTCACCGTAACACAGTACGCGGATCATCAACCATAACCTTTCACTTACACATCCTAGTATGAGCACCTCTCCCCATGAGCTTGGCCTCCCGGTGAAAACCAAGCTGTTAACACCGGGAAGCTGCACAGGGCTTGGCCGTACAATTTCACCTCAATTCACATCCTTTCTCAACAACGGAGGCAGCCTCAGCATAACCCCTATGATGTGTGTTCAGAGGGAACTCATACTAAAATTTATAAACTTCCAGTTAAGCCCTACCCATAATCAGGTATTGTGGGGGTACTCAAAAATTGGAAAGGTATCGCATTCAAACCAATATCAGGTTTTTATCAAAAATCACCATCTTCTCTTGTTCACCTTCAACTTCAAACTCTTCAATGGAATGCTTCATCATTCCAAGGTTTCAAAATCCACCATTCACATGCTCCCATCTAATATAGTCAAATTTTAGTATTTTAGCACTAGCACTAATCATGAGGGGTGCTACTTTGCTTTGCTATCTCTTCTCATCTAGTAATCTTGTTCTCTATCCCAATTTTAGTTCATCCTTGGAAAACACAACAAGTAGAACTTGTATGGTGTACACATAAGATAGACTTGTATAAAGAGAAGTAAGAATCATGGTGCCTTGCTCAAGGTGAGCTTTGCACTTTGCAAGAGTATTATCTTGCCTTGGTAGTTCTCTAGGTTTTCTCCTTCTTCTTCAGGGTAGAATTCTCCTTCCTCTTGATAATCTCCGGTGCTAGCGTCTAAATTTGAATACGAAGTATAATCACCAAACAAGCTCAAAGGCTAATCTAAACACATCATTACTTCACACAAACTATACTAAGCACACACATAAAATAAGTAAGTGTATTGGTGGGTGACTTGAGGAAAAAGATTTCCTCTTATTCATATGTGAGAAGTAAGGTTCATATGGTGTTTGGGAAATAATTTCCTCTCATTGAATCTTCTTAAGATTTAATTTCTCCACAGCAATACATGAATCCTATGTTGACCCAAGTCAACCATTCATCATCCTTATTGGAGAAAATGATTTAAATGAGGTAGACCACCTCATACTATTTAAATAACACTACATTTGATTTAAATCTCAAGTAATTCATATAAGAGAGTTTGAAACCAGGGGTCTAAACATCCCATGAATTCATGTGAGACAAATTTAAATGAAGTATACAACTTCACATGGTTTACTTTAGTAGTTTTGGATAATATCAACTAGTTAAACTAGTCAAATGATCCATTAATTAAACTAGGGCATGATCATGCAAAGTGACCACACTATTTTCTTGCAGAAACAATTAGTGTAAGTCAAATGTGAGCTACTAGAGTTGGAATTAACTTAATATCTGTTTTGGTTGATTTTTAATAATTATTTGAATAAGTAAAAGTCCCTGTCTTGTTATTTTTATCACATTTATTCTACCAAGAATCTGACCATGGGGCCAGTGGCATTGGTTAGATCTTTTTCTTAGCTTTCCAATAACATAAAGTTCATCAAATTTGGTTTAGCCAATTTCAATCTATTGAATTTCTAAGTTGGAACCAGTATTGAAATTAAATGGATTTGGATAAATCGAATTTGAATTACTCGGGCTACGCGGGAAAGCTAAGTGGGCCGAAACGTTTAAAAACGGCCCAAGGCCAGCCCACCACGCATACTGTGCACGCGCGGGCCGCCCGACAGTGGGCTCCACCCGTCGGCGACTCATAATAGCCGAAACGGTATGTTTTAAAGTGGATCGTTGGATTAGAATGAGATCGGACGGCACCTGGGCCATCGTCGTCTCCGGCGAGATGGGTTCACCGGCACGGCGGCGGTAGGGGGTCGGAGGCTCACCGTGGCTCCGGCTAGGGTTGGGCAATGTGCTCGACGAGGTTGTGGACGACGGCGAAGCGGCCTGTAGCGGCGGCGTCGTCGGGGGCGGCCTCCTTCTCCGGCGATTGCTGCAGGGCTTCCGCGGCGGTGAGGCGTCGATTGGGCGGCGGCGGTGGCTAATCGATCATGGCGAGGTGCTTGGGGAGGTCGAGGAAGAAGAGGGGAAGCTGGTGGTGTGCTTGGATCATCAAGGGGAGGTCTCCTTTTATAGGGCGTGAGGGGTGCCGTGGGTGCTGCGGCAAGTCGACAAGGGCGCGGCGTCTCCGGTGAGCTAGGGGGCTAAGCGACGACGGGGTCGTGTTCACCACGTCAAGGCGGTGCTGCGAGCGTCAACGGCGCGGCAAATGGGGGCGTACGACGGTCGGGCGCGTCCGTGTACTGCCGCGGCCGTGGCGGAAGGAAGCTTCCTCTCCGGCGGCGGTAGACGCTAGGGGTGACGTGAGCGTGTCCGGCGAGCTCCGCGTGGCGAGAGAGGTACTACGGCGCGCGGATATGGTCGGGTACGGCGAGATCCGGCGAGCGCCGCGTGGACGTGTCCGTGCACCGGGTGACGTCGCCATGCCGTTGGCGGCGTACACTGGGCGTCCTGGGCGCGCGTCGTCCGGGCTTGTCGGCGTCTCCTCGACCAACGGCGGGTACTGGCGATCTCCTGGGATCATGGGCGACGCGTTGGACATGGTGGCCGTGGCGATGATGAAGAGAAAGAGAGGGAGGCGTGTCGTGGGCGACGTGGCCGGCATGGCCATGGCTAGGCCATGTTTGGTCGTGTCCAGGGGGTTCCAAGGCATGGGTTTGGTGTAGGAGGGTCTTGGGGTCAATGCTAGGTCAAGTGGTGAGCAAGTGGTGGCCTGGTTTGATCACATTTCAAAATTGGAGATTGTTACATATGTTTCAAGGTCTCATCTTGGCATGCTTCTATCTCTTGATCCATGATGAATTTGATATGGTGATCTTTACAGAAGTTGTTCACCTTGTTGAGTACTTGGATGACATGCCAAGAGTTGGATTTGTTTGGTTTGGAAAAATTGAAATAGAGAGGCTCAAAGTAGGTACCGGACTAGAAAAGTCGGAAATGACCATGATCATATGTGATCATGTTTTCAATTTTGAAAATGGTTTGAAAAGTAAATCTTTGATTCTCAAAGTTGTATTCATTCTTTAATATTATAACACAATTATTGGTGAAGATCAAATGGGTCTAAGATCAGATTTACCAAAAATGACATAGACCTTATATTAGGGTTTTTAGGGTTTTTGTGATATTTGATTTCTTTCTCTTTTTGAGGTATTTAACTATGATGATCACTTGATCACTCTAGGGTTTTAGAGTTCATCAAAAACACAAAGTAACAAACATCATGGCATAGCACTCAAAATGCACAAGTCCTATGCAGGGTACTATATGCAAGTAAAAGTTTTTGTTGGTTCTAAATTTTGGATAATTGAAATTGTTCTTCTTCCTTTATTTGCAATTTGGGATGTTACAAACCCTTCCCCCTTACAAAAGATCTCGTCCCGAGATCTTAAAGAAATTAGGTACTAAAGAGATCTGGGTACTCCTTCTTCATATTTTCCTCTCGCTCCCAAGTGGCTTCATCTTCGGTATGGTTGCTCCACTTGTATCTTCGAAACTTGATGCTTCGGGTGCGGGTGGTTCGGTATGCTTCTTCCAAGATGCGAATCGGCACTTCGCGGTATGTCAGGTCTTGGTTGATATCTACCGAACGGTGATCGATGTTCTTGAACACTTCCGTCTTCTCGGGGACTTCCAGGCACTTTCGCAGGAGTGAGATGTGAAATACGTCGTGCACAGCCGACATTTCTTCAGGTAACTCTAATTGATAGGATACTTCGCCTCGGCGACTCAGAACTTTGAAAGGTCCAACATATCTAGGGGCAAGCTTTCCTTTTAGCTGAAATCTCTGCATTCCTTTCAGGGGGGATACTTTGAGATAGACAAAATCTCCGATCTCGAAGGTCATCTCTCGGCGTCTCTTGTCAGCGTAACTCTTCTGTCTTGACTGCGCCGTCTTGAGATACTCTCGGATTTTGTGCACCTTCTCCTCGGCTTCACGAAGAACATCTGGTCCAAAGACTTGGCTTTCTCCTACTTCCGACCAGTTCAGGGGGGTACGGCACTTCCTTCCGTACAAAGCTTCAAAGGGGGCCATCTGCAGGCTGGCTTGGTAACTGTTGTTGTAGGAGAATTCTGCGTAAGGCAGGCAATCTTCCCACTTGGATCCGTACTCCAGTACGCATGCTCTCAACATGTCCTCCAAAATCTGATTGACTCTCTCGGTCTGTCCATCGGTCTGCGGGTGATAGGCGGTGCTGAAGTTCAAACGGGTTCCTAGTCCTTCATGCACTTTCTGCCAGAATCTTGAGGTGAACTGGGATCCTCTATCTGACACTATCGACTTCGGGGTTCCGTGCAGAGCGACTATTCTGGAGATGTACAGCTCAGCTAACTTTGGTCCTTGGTAGGTGGTCTTGACGGCGATGAAATGGGCTACTTTGGTCAATCTATCCACCACTACCCATATAGAGTCGTTGCCTTTGCTGGATTTGGGCAAACCTGTGATAAAGTCCATTCCTACCGAGTCCCACTTCCATTCCGGAATCTGCAAGGGTTGCAACAGTCCTGCGGGTCGCTGATGTTCTGCCTTGACTCGCTGACAGATATCACACTTGGCGATGTAGCTTCCGATCTCCCTCTTCATTCCATGCCACCAAAATTGTTCCTTCAAATCTTGGTACATCTTGGTACCTCCGGGGTGAATAGAGTATAAGGTGTCATGGGCTTCCTTCAGAATGACTTGCTTCAGGTCTGAGTCCGATGGTACGCAGAGACGTCCTTTGTACCAAAGAACTCCGGCTTCATCTACAGTGAATCCTGGGGCTTTTCCTGCGACTATCTGGGTCTTGATTCCGTCGATGCTGGCATTTCCCTTCTGAGCTTCCTTGATCTGTCCCATCAAGGTAGGTTGTAGCTCCATGCTAGCTAAGAATCCTTCACTGACTAGCTCCATTCTAAACTGTTCAAACTCTTGGTACAGGCTGGGTTGTTCTTCTGCTATCATTGAGTTCAACTGACACGGCAGTCTACTCAACGCATCCGCTACCACATTGGCCTTGCCGGGGTGGTAGTGGATCTCCATATCATAATCCTTAATCAGTTCTAACCATCTTCTTTGTCTCATGTTCAGCTCCTTCTGGGTAAAGATATACTTCAGGCTCTTGTGATCCGAATAGATCTCGCAGCCGATTACCCATGAGGTAATGACGCCACACCTTCAGTGCTAAAATTACGGCTGCGAGTTCGAGGTCATGGGTGGGGTAGTTCTGCTCATGCTGCTTCAGTTGCCGGGACAAGTAAGAGATCACTTTGCCTTCTTGCATAAGCACACATCCGAGACCAATCTTGGATGCATCGCGATGAAACATCAAAGGGTTTGGTGATGTCCGGCATGATCGAATTGGGGCTGTGGTCAGTCTAAGCTTGAGTTGTTGAAAACTCTCTTCACATTTGTCCGTCCATTCGAACTTCTTATCCTTCTTCAACAATTGGGTCATTGGTCGAGCGATACTCGAGAAGCCTTCTACAAATCTGCGGTAATATCCGGCTAATCCAAGAAAAGCGCGGACCTCGGTCTGGGTGGTTGGGGCTTTCCATTCTGCAACAGTCTTGATCTTTGAGGGGTCTACGGCAATTCCTCCTGCAGACAAGATATGTCCCAGGAATCCAACTTCCTTCAACCAAAACTCACATTTGCTGAACTTAGCATACAGCTTATGCTCTCTCGTGGTCTCTAGGACAGCTTCTAGGTGTTGTTCATGCTCTTCCTCAGACTTGGAATAGATTAGAATGTCGTCGATGAAAACGACAACAAACTTATCCAAAAAGTTCATGAAGATTTTATTCATGAGATTCATGAAATAAGCAGGGGCATTGGTCAATCCAAAGGACATGACATTGTACTCGTACAATCCATATCTGGTGGTAAAGGCAGTTTTGGGAATGTCCGATGCTCGAATCTTCAGCTGGTGGTATCCGGTCCTGAGGTCAATCTTTGAGAAAACTATGGCACCGGTCAGCTGGTCAAACAAATCTTCTATCTTCGGCAAAGGGTATTTGTTCTTGATGGTGACATCGTTAAGCTTACGATAGTCCGTACATAAACGACTGGCACCATCCTTCTTATCCACAACAAAACAGGTGATCTCCAAGGTGACGCACTTGGTCGAATCAGACCTTTGGCTAACAGTTCATCCAGTTGCTTCTTCAGCTCCACAAGCTCTGCTGGGTTCATGCTGTAGGCTCTCTGGGCTATAGGTCCGGTTCCGGGAATTAACTCGATGATAAACTCGATATCCCGGTCTGGGGGCATACCGGGTAAACCATCCGGGAACACATCAGGATATCGACAAACGACCCTGATTTGATCCAGAGTTGGCTTGGCTACGCTCTGGTTGCAGGTAAACTTTCTAGGTAGCAGTTCAGAGACATGTTCCACTAAGATACCGGTGCTACTGGTCATGGTGATGGCTTTCTTGGCACAGTCAATCATTCCATGGTGTTTCGCCATCCAATCCATTCCCAAGTACTACTTCCAAACCTTTGGTTCCCAAAATTATCAAATTGGCATAGAACTCTACTTCATGAATTCTGATGGGTACATTTTTACAAAATTTTCTGGCTTTAGTGGTTGATCCGGGAATTTGAACTATCATGACATGTTTCAAACTGAGGGGTTGAATTTTACTTGTTGATGCAAAGTCTTCAGTGACAAAAGAATGAGATGCTCCGGAATCAAACAACACTCTGGCAGGTACTGAGTTGACAGGAAACATACCCAGTACAACATCTGGTGCTTCCTGGGCTTCTTCGGCATTCATGTGGAAGAGGCGGCCGTTGCGGTTATTGGGGTTGTTGGGGGCGAACTTCTTTCCGGTGGAAACGCGGCGTTGCTGCCGAGCAGGTGCAGCGGTGTTGCCGGCGAGCTTGGCGAGTCTCTTGGGACACTCGTTGGAGTAGTGCCCCACCACTCCGCACTCATAGCAAGTGATAGTGGACTTGTCCTTGGTTGCGACCGGAATGGCGTTGCTTCCAGTCCTTGGGGCGGTGTTGGTGTTGTTGTTGTTGTTGTTGTTATTGTAGTTGTTGGTGTTGCCTCCTGGCCTGGAGTTTCCTCCACTCCGGTTCTGATAACCGGGGCGCGAGTTCTGCATAGGGGGCTTGTTGTTGTTCCTCGGAGTGAAACCTCCGCTTGAGCTGGGGCGATACTTCGGGGCATTGCTAGGCCCACTCTGGTGCATCATGCGACGTTTGCGGTTCTCATTGGCTTGGTTCAGCTTGCCTTCCATCTGGATGGCGGAGTCAACCAGGGCTTCGAGGTCAGCGAAGGGGATGTTGACGAGAACAGTCTGCATCTCATCATGCAGTCCGTTCAGAAATCTCTCCTGCCTCTTCTCAGTGGTGTCGGTCTCATCGGGGCGTACCTTGACGAGGTAAGGAACCCTGTCGCGGTATTCTACCACCGTCATGCGACCTTGCTTCAGTTCACGGAACTCATCCCTCATCTTCTTGATAAGACCCGGGGGTACATGGTACTTGCTGAACTTGAGCTTGAAGTCTGCCCAAGTCATGAACTCGACCTCCATTCATGGCACGTGTGCTAATCCACCGGGCTCGGGCTGGTCCAGCAAGGTAATGAGTGGCAAACAGAACCATCTCGTTGGGTTCCACTCCCGCTACCTCCAAGTTGTTTTCCATGGTTTGAAGCCAGTCATCGGCATCGAGGGGTTCCTCCGTCTTGCCTGAACACCGGAGGGTTGGTATTCTGAAAGTTCTTGAGCTTGGATCCGGGATGATCATGATTCCCATGGCCTTGGGTTGCGAGGTTTTGCAGTGCTTGTGATGTTGGCTTGACGTTCAGCCCTTTCGGTCTCCCTGTCCGCCGGCAGGGTTTGCAGCGATTGCATCATAGCATCGTTGTTGTTGCGATTGGGAGGGGCCATCCGAATATACATTAGATTATAAGATAAGAGGGAAATTCTATGGTTCATTTTGAATAAGTTCAAAAACTTGTAAAAACTTGAATGCTTTGGATGACACACACAAACATTCATTCATTCATACCACACAACACATTACAAACTAACATTTCAACACTCCAATGGTTTTAGGAACCATTTCACATGCTACGATACAAAGGTCGGGATACAACTCATGCCTACATCAGTGCTCAAGTGCAGCTACCCTCATCCTCCACATCGATAGGAACGACGTCATCAGGACTCGGCTCCAGAAAAGCGTAGTCCTCCTCCTCGGTGAACTCGTCCTCCTCGAAGTCGTCATCGTCACTCAGGAAGGCTCCTCCTCCCTGAATATCGATACCCGCTTCGTCCTCCTCCATCTCCTGGATCTGCTCCTCCCTGAGCCTTCACCGTGGCCTCAAGTGACGCTATCCGAGCGCGAAGGCGTGTGATGGTGGCATCCTTCTTCGCGCACCTTAGGCGAAGCTTGTTGCGGTCTCCGGATAGCATCTTGATAGCATCGCCATGGGTGGCCGGGCGATGTGCGTCCGGTTCGCGTACACCCGGGCGTTGTCTAGATCCTGCTGTGTATGATACAGCATAAAGTCTAGGTGCTCGGCGTGGTGTCGCAGCTCTGGGTGCGACTGCAGAGTCATGGGTGCTCCTGAGGCATCACGCCTCACTAAGTGAGCGAAGCGGGACGCAAGCAGGCGTACCACATTCTGTCCGCAGAGGCGTGCCAATGCCTCCTGAAGAGCTCTCGCTAGTCCGTCGAGCCAGTTGCTCTCACGGAATGAGAACAGAATCCTCTCCTGGTTAGGAGACTCCATCGTGCCTCGCACATCTGCAGTGATAACCCACTGGAGTTCTCCACCGGGCTGATCGTTCACCTGAATTCCGTGGAACTCAGGGGGAAGTCGACCAAGGAAAGCAGCGACAGCGGTGAGGTCATGTTCGAACACGAGGCTCCCACCGTTCCCGAGCTGATAGAACTTCGCGTTGATGGGTTCATTGGGCTCCATCTGAAAGCGAAAAGGTTGAGTAAGTTAGAGAGTGAACAAGTGTGGCAAAATTTTAAGTAGATTCAATTTAGAAGAGCACATTATTCATCAAATTTCGAAATAGTCTCAAAGGCAAGGATGCGAGTAAATTTTCACAAATATTTACTTCATTTGATTTCAAAGTTAAGTTTTCATGAACGTCCATTCTAACTAGGGTCTTCTAAGGTCAAATAATGGCTCTGATACCAACTTGTCAACACCCGGATTTTTAAGTCCAGATGCCTATTATGTCATTCATCGCAATCCCGGGATAATGTTGTTGCGAGGCATAATAGTCGAATATCACAGTCATTATTTATTACAAGCCATAGTGTCATACAAACTTGAATCACATGATTCATATTACACAAATAGTTGATTTCCAAATCAACAACATACATAAGTTCATACATAGCGGAAGCGTAATAGTAACGGGACTCTCTAGTCCACGAGGCCAACATTTGACGTCGAAACCCCTAGTTGTCGTAGGCGTCCTGTCTGGTCATCCTCATGATAGTTCTCGTTCCTCCTCGTACTCTGGCCATTTGAATAGCCAGGGACAAAGCCGTAAGTACTTCAAGTACTTGCAAACTAATACTATTGTAAAATGCCCATTAAAGAAACTAAACTCTAATTTAACTTGCATAAGCCAAATTTTAGTTCACAAGCTTGGATCATGTACTAACTAACTTAAGTGGGAACATTAGTGTCATTCCCCCATCATTGGTTCAAAGCCCAAAGAGTCACCAAGTCACCATTCATATTTACTAGAGCTTTCGAAAATCGACACCGGAAGCTGTATGGCCTTTCCAACCGTCCGTAACCGTGGACACGGCTATTCGAATAGGTTTACACTCTGCAGAGGTTGCACACTTGTGCCACAACATTTGATTTCATCCGTCGGAATAACTCCGAGTCACCGTAACACGATACGCGGATCATCAACCATAACCTTTCACTTACACATCCTAGTATGAGCACCTCTCCCCATGAGCTTGGCCTCCCGAGTGAAAACCAAGCTGTTAACCCAGGAACCGCACGAGGCTTGGCCGTACAATTTCACCTCAATTCACATCCTTTCTCAACAACGGAGGCAGCCTCAGCATAACCCCTATGATGTGTGTTCGGAGGGAACTCATACTAAAATTTATAAACTTCCAGTTAAGCCCTACCCATAATCAGGTATTGTGGGGGTACTCAAAAATTGGAAAGGTATCGCATTCAAACCAATATCAGGTTTTTATCAAAAATCACCATCTTCTCTTGTTCACCTTCAACTTCAAACTCTTCAATGGAATGCTTCATCATTCCAAGGTTTCAAAATCCACCATTCACATGCTCCCATCTAATATAGTCAAATTTTAGTATTTTAGCACTAGCACTAATCATGAGGGGTGCTACTTTGCTTTGCTATCTCTTCTCATCTAGTAATCTTGTTCTCTATCCCAATTTTAGTTCATCCTTGGAAAACACAACAAGTAGAACTTGTATGGTGTACACATAAGATAGACTTGTATAAAGAGAAGTAAGAATCATGGTGCCTTGCTCAAGGTGAGCTTTGCACTTTGCAAGAGTATTATCTTGCCTTGGTAGTTCTCTAGGTTTTCTCCTTCTTCTTCAGGGTAGAATTCTCCTTCCTCTTGATAATCTCCGGTGCTAGCGTCTAAATTTGAATACGAAGTATAATCACCAAACAAGCTCAAAGGCTAATCTAAACACATCATTACTTCACACAAACTATACTAAGCACACACATAAAATAAGTAAGTGTATTGGTGGGTGACTTGAGGAAAAAGATTTCCTCTTATTCATATGTGAGAAGTAAGGTTCATATGGTGTTTGGGAAATAATTTCCTCTCATTGAATCTTCTTAAGATTTAATTTCTCCACAGCAATACATGAATCCTATGTTGACCCAAGTCAACCATTCATCATCCTTATTGGAGAAAATGATTTAAATGAGGTAGACCACCTCATACTATTTAAATAACACTACATTTGATTTAAATCTCAAGTAATTCATATAAGAGAGTTTGAAACCAGGGGTCTAAACATCCCATGAATTCATGTGAGACAAATTTAAATGAAGTATACAACTTCACATGGTTTACTTTAGTAGTTTTGGATAATATCAACTAGTTAAACTAGTCAAATGATCCATTAATTAAACTAGGGCATGATCATGCAAAGTGACCACACTATTTTCTTGCAGAAACAATTAGTGTAAGTCAAATGTGAGCTACTAGAGTTGGAATTAACTTAATATCTGTTTTGGTTGATTTTTAATAATTATTTGAATAAGTAAAAGTCCCTGTCTTGTTATTTTTATCACATTTATTCTACCAAGAATCTGACCATGGGGCCAGTGGCATTGGTTAGATCTTTTCTTAGCTTTCCAATAACATAAAGTTCATCAAATTTGGTTTAGCCAATTTCAATCTATTGAATTTCTAAGTTGGAACCAGTATTGAAATTAAATGGATTTGGATAAATCGAATTTGAATTCTTGAGCTACGCGGGAAAGCTAAGTGGGCCGAAACATTTAAAAACGGCCCAAGGCCAGCCCACCACGCATCTGTGCACGCGCGGGCCGCCTGACAGTGGGCTCCACCCGTCAGCGACTCATAATAGCCGAAACGGTATGTTTTAAAGTGGATCGTTGGATTAGAATGAGATCGGACGGCCATCGGGCCATCGTCGTCTCCGGCGAGATGGGTTCACCGGCACGGCGGCGGTAGGGGGTCGGAGGCTCACCGTGGCTCCGGCTAGGGTTGGGCAATGTGCTCGACGAGGTTGTGGACGACGGCGAAGCAGCCCGTAGCAGCCGGCGTCGTCGGGGGCGGCCTCCTTCTCCGGCGATTGCTCGCAGGGCTTCCGCGGCAGTGAGGCGTCGATTGGGCGGCGGCGGTGGCTAATCGATCATGGCGAGGTGCTGGGGAGGTCGAGGAAGAAGAGGGGAAGCTGGTGGTGTGCTTGGATCATCAAGGGGAGGTCTCCTTTTATAGGGCGTGAGGGGTGCCGTGGGTGCTGCGGCAAGTCGACAAGGGCGCGGCGTCTCCGGTGAGCTAGGGGGCTAAGCGACGACGGGGTCGTGTTCACCACGTCAAGGCGGTACTGCGAGCGTCAACGGCGCGGCAAATGGGGGCGTACGACGGTCGGGCGCGTCCGTGTACTGCCGCGGCCGTGGCGGAAGGAAGCTTCCTCTCCGGCGGCGGTAGACGCTAGGGGGTGACGTGAGCGTGTCCGGCGAGCTCCGCGTGGCGAGAGAGGTACTACGGCGCGCGGATATGGTCGGGTACGGCGAGATCTGGCGAGCGCCGCGTGGACGTGTCCGTGCACTGGGTGACGTCGCCATGCCGTTGGCGGCGTACCTGGGGCGTCCTGGGCGCGCGTCGTCCGGGGCTTGTCGGCGTCTCCTCGACCAACGGCGGGTACCGGCGATCTCCTGGGATCATGGGCGACGCGTTGGACATGGTGGCCGTGGCGATGATGAAGAGAAAGAGAGGGAGGCGTGTCGTGGGCGACGTGGCCGGCATGGCCATGGCTAGGCCATGTTTGGTCGTGTCCAGGGGGTTCCAAGGCATGGGTTTGGTGTAGGAGGGTCTTGGGGTCAATGCTAGGTCAAGTGGTGAGCAAGTGGTGGCCTGGTTTGATCACATTTCAAAATTGGAGATTGTTACATATGTTTCAAGGTCTCATCTTGGCATGCTTCTATCTCTTGATCCATGATGAATTTGATATGGTGATCTTTACAGAAGTTGTTCACCTTGTTGAGTACTTGGATGACATGCCAAGAGTTGGATTTGTTTGGTTTGGAAAAATTGAAATAGAGAGGCTCAAAGTAGGTACCAGACTAGAAAAGTCAGAAATGACCATGATCATATGTGATCATGTTTTCAATTTTGAAAATGGTTTGAAAAGTAAATCTTTGATTCTCAAAGTTGTATTCATTCTTTAATATCATAACACAATTATTGGTGAAGATCAAATGGGTCTAAGATCAGATTTACCAAAAATGACATAGACCTTATATTAGGGTTTTTAGGGTTTTTGTGATATTTGATTTCTTTCTCTTTTTGAGGTATTTAACTATGATGATCACTTGATCACTCTAGGGTTTTAGAGTTCATCAAAAACACAAAGTAACAAACATCATGGCATAGCACTCAAAATGCACAAGTCCTATGCAGGGTACTATATGCAAGTAAAAGTTTTTGTTGGTTCTAAATTTTGGATAATTGAAATTGTTCTTCTTCCTTTATTTGCAATTTGGGATGTTACATAAAGCTACCACTTGTAAGTGATTTTACTTTCTCGTTATTCTGGTTTAAACGCCAAGTTACTTATGGTTATTTGTTTTTTTATCGAGGACGATCAAGTTTAAGCTTGGGGAAGTTGATGACTGTGAAATGCACCACTTTTTCTCGCGTTTAAACCCTTAGCTAAGTCAACAAATTGATAGAAAATTAGCTCTAAACTTACCACTAATGACTAATTAATGCAAAGATATGCAATCTCTTCTATCTTTGAATGGTGTCCAGAAATCATGTCATAATGATAAATGAACCTGCAATTATTGAAGAAAATCGCGTCAAGAGTACAACAAAGTTGACTAGGCATCAAGAGGCGATTCTAGGGACTTTAACGGGCATCGGTATGAGCAAGCCCCACCCGTACCGTCCACCCGTACCATGTGCTGCAGCCTTCCTGAGATCAAACCCTATAAATTCTATGAAGGACCCGACGCTAAAAGGAGAGCCATTCGTTGCCAAATAGAGCCCCCATCCATCAGGTCCATCTGCACCACACCGAAGGAGATCCACCACCATAGTTCATCCAATCTCCTCCATAGCCATATCCGTCACCATTGTAATAGAGATCTCCTTAAGAATTGGCGACCATTGTAAGAATATTGTGATTTCAATCAAAGTATTTGCCACAATGATTTCTATATTTGTTATTGATCTTGATATTATGTGTGAGTAGTACTCACGGGCTGCGGGTTAGGGTGAATCCTCGCATCGTTTACGTGCATCTAATCTTATTATATGTGTAAGGATTGAATAGGAGTTTTGCAATCTTGTATCCTTGTCTCTTTGCCTCATTTCGATGATCTACATGTACCCATATCATTCAGATTGATTAAGGGAAGAGGTGGGATGAGTGGATAATGGCGTGCTACCGCGAAACTTCAGTGACAGAAAGGGGAAAGTAACGGTACATGTTTAGTGATTCATTTGGGATCATGGTACAATCATCTAGCTTAATGCTTTGGTCTATATTCATATGCTTAACTGTTGTTACTCACGATTGTGAGGACAGTGGTTGGACCAAGAAGCTCTTGTCACCTCTGGCTTTAGGGCATTAGTATTTACGGATGTGCTGCTCGCAAATCTCTTATCTCTATTTTATTTGTTACACATTTGCGCTTCAATTATATATGTATGCATAGCTGCAGGAGAAACCTTAACCCTGACCTATATCTATTATTGAACACAACCTGCTTAAAAATAAACTAGATAGGTCTGGTAAACATAAAATCAAATTAACTAGCAAGTCATGTAGTTGTTTCCTTTACACTATTTTAATTGTGCTTCCCATGGTTCCATTAATCTGGATCCGTAATCCAGATCGATGGTATCAGTCACCCAACCTCCCACTGCTTCAGCACTTGCACACTTAACTTCTGAGTTTCTTTCGGCCCGCTTCTAAGTGCTTTGTGCGTATGTTATTGATATTAGTATCATATCAATCCTATTAATCCATTGGTGACGATGTCACACTTCTTTATTGTTTGAATTCCAAATAATTCTTTTAATAAATAAAAGTAATGATGCAATAGTAAAAACCTAAAACCTGGAAATTGTCATACTTCCCTCTGGCAGTTTGAGAATCTAAAAAATGGCTAACCGGGTTTATCTCGGATATTTTTTCGCATAGATACATTTTCATATATTAAACGTTTTTTTGAGTTCGTATGCAAAAGATATTGTCATTTTACCGAAAAATATAGTTTCTTTTGCTAAATAAGTCAAAATTCATGTTTGTTATTTTTCATAAGAACAAGATCACTTAACACATCTAAAGGAATTTTTAATTTTTAATTTTCTATTATTTTCTTTTGAATTTCACAAAACTAAAAAAAGCGATCCAGGGGAGGGAAGGGGGTGGAGGAAAAAAAACCTAGACAACATTTAGTCCGGGTTGGTGTCTCCAACCGGGACTAAAGGGCGGATCTTTAGTCCCGGTTGGGGATACCAACCGGAACTAAAGAATCTCACACCACGGCGCACCTCCTGCACCCCTTTAGTCCCTGTTGGTGTCTCCAACCGGGACTAATGGTCCCATTACGAACCAGGACTAAAAGTTTTCGGCGTTCTACCCGTAGGAACTAGAACTAATGATCACATTAGTCCCGTTGCGTAACGCGACCGAGACTAATGCTCCAAACAGCTCCGAATGAAAGCCATGTTTTCTACTAGTGAGGGCTTGATTAACGTTTCTCTGAAAGGAAATTTTAATCTGTCTACCGTGCATTTTCTTGTCGTTGACTATCCTCTTCATTTTGTCTCTCAACCATGGCACAACTAGTGGGACCTACCAGCTACAAGTGCAATAGAAATGAGAAAAGTGGGAAATAATGTTAAAAATGGGCTGTCAAATTACCAAAGAGACGATTATAATGTATTTACTGATTTCCTTTGAAAAGAAAAAACTTACTCAAGAGTTCAGCGAGAAACTTCTGGCGCACAAGTATCTCACAAAACCTAGCCCATGTGCAAGAACAGCTAAAGGTGTCAAGTTTGATCCTGCCAAAGTTTCACTTCTAGTTTAGTAGTCAATTTTAGTTCAATCTTTGTGGTTCAATTGCAGTATTTAAGAATTTTGGCAGGATCTCACATTTTCATCTATGTTTAAAGATAATATCTGGAACCAGAGGTAAGACCCAAAAGGTATGCATGCGTGTCAATTTAATAATTTTCCTACTGATATTAGTGTTTTCTTTGGATGTGCTTAGCTTAATCCATCTCGGTTTAGTCCATACACTAATAGAAATTGGTATTTATCTAGATTTTGTTCTCTGCCTATCCATTGACAGGGTAGAGGCTCTCCTCTACACATCACACATGCACATCTAAATTTTGCGGGTAATTTCCTCCTCAAATCCCGCACGATTGAAAGCCTGCATGGTTGCACTACTCGAGTGCCATGAAACCGATCAAGCTAATGAGTAGAAATATAGTACACATTTTCAACAAACGACACGATTGAACTTTGGTAAAATTCTTTATTTATTGTTGTACTTTATTGGAGAAGACTTGAGTGTATGACACCTAAAGATCAACGACACTCAGATCAACATCGCGGATGCAAAATATGGACTTCCATGCTCATCTCCACCTTTTAATTTACTCATGTTATGAAAGGAATTTTGCATTAAGAACTAAAAATAAACATGGCTGACTTGTACATAAGCCTTGTTTATTTTCATGCACCCGTCTGGTCACTGGTTGTATTGTAGTTGCTTATTTTATTTATGTAGTATTTTTCAGATCTAAATATTTTATACTCAGTTGTCTATAGTTAAAATTATTACTTAACATAATTCACCTAGTATATAGTTTAAACTTTCTATTCATGTGTCCTATTCTATTTTCACAGTATCTCTCCCTTGTTCTTCATTGTAAATTATTTTCTTATTTTCCTGTATGTGTCCCTGTTATTTATGCATGTTTCATTGCCATCATAAAGTTAGGCACCAAAGTAATTCTTCGTGTGATGCTTCTTTCAAAATATATTTAGTATTTTTTACAAATAGTTATGCCTAAAAATAGTTAGCTTGTACTTTAACAGCGCATCCACTTCATCCACATGTCTCATCATCACTCACTGCTTTACATTTGAATGCAGCGTATGCTACCAGATCATTCTATGGATGCTCCGTTTTACAACTTGATCAATCAAACACATGTTACCAAATCCTCTATTTTTATGGATTACAATCAATCATTCACAATAATAAGAATGATTTAACTCTGATGGATAAACAACCTAGCTTTCAGGAGTCACACAAACGTATCTAAAAATATATAGATATTTAGAACATTTGACCCGCAAATTGGGAATACAAAACCCCCAAACATACAACTTTCTTTCGACATAATTGATAAATCGGGCACCACCATGTCACACATGTGATAATTATATCCTTTTGCCAATCTCGACTATTTAAGTAGTTCATACTTCATACCCCAATCGAGACCCACGGGGTGTGGATGCAGTATTTCATGAGTGTCTGGATTATGGAGGGAGGGTGTAGTCAGCAATGCCCCAGGACGAATCAACAACACCGGAGGTGATCCACTGCTCCGTTTCATTGGTAAGATTGTACATGTAGATTCCCATGCCTTCATCTTGTTCGTCACTTTTGCTGAAGTAGAAGACACAGTTGCTGTCGATGGAGGAGAATATGTTGGAGTCAACAGACACACACCTCTTGCCGAGGAAGAGTGCACGGCCGCCAATGCTTCTCACGGGCTCGACCACCTTACTTTCGACGTTCACCTTAAAAACATCCACACCGCGGCGTGGGCCTTGACGATGGACAACCAGTAACATCTCCCCAGAAGATTCGATGACGTGATAGCAACCTTGATGGAAATACATCTTGCTGGGAAGAACGGCGGTGATGCTCCTATGGAGACCATCGGTGGACTTAACGCCCCAGATGGTACGTACCTTGTCCGGCAGGCCATGCTCCACAATGGCGAAGTTCTTGGCATCAGGCATGGCCGAGTACGCGGTGCCCAGCAACGGTGCATCGTCCAAGGTTAGGGTAGGGGAAGGACCAACCTGGTGGACATAGGCGATGGTGTTGCGCACTAAGTCAGGTATGGGCGCCGCAAAACTGATGGATGCACGCGTGAAAGGGTTGATGACATGCGCCAGATGTGGAGGCCTCCTGCTCGCAAGGACAAGGAGGCCGCCAGTGCTCGTCACGAAGCAGTAGTTGTGGAGACGAGGGAGCTCCACGCGGACCAAACGGCCGGTGGCAGTGTTGAGGAAGAGGCGTTCGCCTTGGTGGCTCATGGACTCATCGTCAAGCATGACCCAGCGCCGCAGGCGGAAGCGAGGATCCGCCGGGCTGGTCTTGGGGTCATCGGAGCCCGTGCGCCAGCCACTGCAGACTGCGCGCATGCTCATGTAGTAGTCCAAATCGTCGGTGGCAAGGAGGCAGTTGCCGATGCAGCGAACGAGGTCGGCCGGGAGTGAGGACGCCATTGCAGAGACCTCGTGCATGGTTGCTAGCTAGGAAACACGAGTGCTGGCTGTAGGTGATGGGATGGTCGCAAGTTCTTATGCGGTTGTGGGATCTGGGGATGGGTGATATATGGTGTTTAAGTAGTGGTCTGGATTGGATGTGAAAGCGGTGTGCTTTTGCCGCGCTAGCTGGACATGTGCAGATTTGGTACTTCTTGATTCGTGATTTCGTGAGTCTAAATCAAATGGAAATCGTGAGCGTTTTTACACAACGGATATGTAATGCTTACCAAATATGGTGTGAAACCATGTGTCAAAATAAAATATGGTAGGAAACACACACGCACCAGGGTATCAACTCACGTTGTCATTCGTGTTTGAGCGCCAAATCAAACCATACAACCCAAACACGGAAACTGACCTTTTTTTCAGAAAAAGGAAAAAAAAACTCCGCCAAAATATACTCACATCATTTCAATTACTCAGTGATTCTTCATGAAAAAAAAAATTATTGAAAGAATGCAGCGACATACGTACTTCTCAAAAAAAGTATTTCGCAATACCTTAGCACATGCCACATGTACTACAAGAATACCACATGTACGTACTAAAAGGTATGCATGCATGTCAATCTAATAATGCATTTACACTAGTACGCCACTGAAGAGAGGGGAAATGCACTTTTGATCTGAGATGCATACACTCTTTTTATTTAAAAAATAAAATTTTGAAATGTTTGAAACTTCAGGGAATTATGTACACATTCTATGTGTGCACGTAATATTTCTCTGAAAATCGATATTTTTGTGCTCTGTGTAAAAGAAAAAAAAAGTCTCGAGAATTGCCTTATTTTAACGCAAAAAATTACCTTTTTTACACAAGCTGCATAAAAAATTCGATTTTTCTTGAAACAACTTTCTGAGCATGTGGGATGTGGAGATATACACGATACATGTTGTTTTGAATTCTTTTGACATTTTCAAATATTTTTAAAATGCATATGAAAATAGGGAGCATATGTACATGTGAGCCAAAACGCTACGTCCACTGAAGAGCGACTATAAACACTACTCCTTCCATTTTTATATGTAAGAGCATCTCCACCAGTGACTCTAAAAAGGTGACGACAGTAGCGCCGGCACGTGTGGGCGGGGGGGGGGGGGGCATCGGTAGTACCTCCCTTGATGGAGGGGAACCCGTCCCACACCGACGATGTGAATAGTCCGAGCCCCAAATTTGTCCTTTTTATTTTTATCAAGGTATACATTATTTTTCATAGTTTTAAACAACAATTTGTTGAGATATGTGCCGAATGTGTGTAAGAATAGTGCTACAGTAGGACTTGTAATTAAAAGAAGGTTACATGTTGGAGTCCAACTTTGTAACCTGACCTAATATATAAAGACAGCGGGAGTAGCCAAAATAGATTAGACGCAAGCAAGTTTTAGGTTAGACACAAGATTAATAATCAGGGAAGGTCTGACGCTCGTGTCTAGGACGTTGGACCGGCATGGCGTTGTAAATCTGATGTGTCTGTACACCTCGGCAGGCTTGTCGTCGACGGTATCGTGATAGTACCTAGGGAGGAGAGGCCGTAAAGCATGCCCCGCAGATGTAGGCGTTCGCCGAACTACGTTACCAATTCTTGGTGTCGTTTGCTATGATTGCATGTCCTCGTGTTATCATTTGGCATCTCCGACGTCAACAAGTGGTATCAGAGCGAGGTTGCTTGAAGGTCAAGTGGATTATTGATGAGAGGAAGACGGTGTTGATGTGGATCACAAGAGTTGAGGCAAGCTGCCATCACGAATGAGGAAGTTTTTTTTGTCGAGATCGGTCTCACGCGATCGATAAGCTCAACGGAGCTGGATTGGATCGGCAAGCAGCGGAAAGAAAAACAATTAATCGGTACAGCATACTACATGTCAGGTGCCACTTTGGCCCCACTGTCAGGTGCCACCTGGCCAGACGGCCGTTTCAGCAGCCGTTAGGGCACTGAGCCATTTAATGCCCAGCTCCGACCCGGTCGGAAACCCCAAGAACTCGTTCTTCTCGTGCCCATTCCCCCATGCTCAATTCCTAGTGGCGGCGATGATGGAGGAGCCGACAAACCCTGGTGGCGGCAGTCGGTGGGGCGAGAGTAGTTGTGGTGGTGGAGGAGTGGCAAGTACCAACATGAAGAGCGCAGTCCAAGATCTAGACAAGCTGAGGCCTTCACGCCCATCGTCGGCGGCGTCTTTGCTCGCCAAGGTTTGGGTGGACAATCCCGCGACTTTTGGGTGCTTCACCTACGGCTTCGGCGGCTTAGAGTAAGATCACGTACCCACTCTCGTAGGCTGGATTATCTCCCGCATTGTTGTCCTTTTTTGGATTAGGGTTTGCCGTATGAGTGATTGCTGAAATGTGTTATCTTTATTTTGTTCGTCTAGTTTGGATCATGAAGTATGGGAGGTCAGAATAAATTAGGATGGGGTAGATAACCTTGATAGGAGAATAGAGAATGATGATATTACATATCAGCAGATTGTTGCCATGATTGAGGTAAGGGGATATAGCATTCTAGATAACATCTATTGCAGACAGCTAGATGGACATGATGTATGAACTGCTGGACATGTTCCAATCTAATCGGGTTTTAAGCTTGACTGTAAAGAGAAGAGCTGTTGTTGGTAAGAAGCAGCCTGGTGCAGAACCAAGTGGCAGTGTAGTTCATAGGAAGTGCAGTCCAAGTGACAGTGGCAACGCAGTTGTGTCTCAAATTCTTAGGTATTCAGAGGCAGTGGTCAATGATTTTAGTCCACCTGATGTGTATGCTATTGACAATGAAGGCCAACTATTGTCAAGTCAAGCTGGCAGTAATGTAGGATCTCAATTTCCTTACATGTCCACTCAAAAAAGCAGAAATGTTGAGAAGGGAAAGGCAATACAGAATGATGATGCACAAGATGATGCCAATATATTTTTCGACATGGGAGAGGCAGACTCTGCTGCAATGGAGGAGCTAAGGAGGAAGGAAGAAATGGAAATATCTGAGAAGATTGAGGAGATGAGAAGGATTCGAGAGGATCCATTTCTTCAATGTGAAGGTGACACCAATATTAAAGATATCTATGTAGTTCCAGATTTGAATGAACATGAGAATGAAGCAGCTAACGAACCTGAACCTGAACTTGAACATGTGAAGAAAAAGCAGAAGACGGTTAAAAGAGGACCAGAACCAACAACGAGATGTCATTCCTTTGTGCAAATTGATGACATACTAGACTACATGCCATCATCGAATGAATATGAGTTCCATGGTTTTCTAAAGGATGAAGATGATGATTATTTTCAACCAATCACAATGGTGCCACCAAAGGGTAGAAAGAGTCGAAGGAAGAAAATCCCCCCAAGAAAATGGTATGATGAGAAGAGGCTGCAACCACATGAACAATTGTGTTTGAAAATGTGTTTAACCAATGTGCAACAATTTAGAAATGCTTTGATTGATGTGTACATTGCACAAAGCCGAAACTACATGTACCACAGGAACTCCAACATAAGGATCATTGTGAAGTGCATAAAGCAGAGGTGTCCTATCTACATGTCAGCATCTGAGATCAAAGGTGATAAGAAATTTGTGCTTCGTAAAATGAGGATTCACCATACCTGCCCTACAACCACTGGATCAACAAGGGTCAGTGCTAGATGGTTTTCATATAAATATGAAAGTTCAGATCAGATACAAACACAAGAATTCAGACTTTGATTGACAGTGCAAGGCAACACTATGGTGTCGAGGTCACAAAGATGACTGCCTACAGGGCAAAATGGTTGGTTGTTGATGTTGTGCTAGGTGATCACAGAGAGCAATATGTGAGGCTAATAGAATTTTCCCAAAAAGTAGTTGATACTAATCCTTTCAGTAGGGTTATTGTGACAGCTGTCACTCCAGGTCCCTCTTTAGAGAACCCTCATCCAGGTCCTACATTTCATGGACTGTTCTTCTACATCAATGGAGCTAGGGAGGGTTTTCTAAAAGGTTGCCGAACTTTCATAGGTGAGCATCTTCTTACAAAATAAATGGTTTGCATTCTTGAATGATAGCTACGTGGATGGTTGCTTTAATAAACTTCATATATGTAGAGTTGAATGGCCGCTTTATTAAATTATGCACTGCGGTTCAAATCTTAGCAGCAACTGGTAGTGATGTTAATAATAACATGTACCCTATAGCCTTTGTTGTGGTTCCTAAATAAGATACAGCCAACTGGTGCTAGTTTATGACTCAGCTTAAATATGCTTTAGGTGGGTAATTGAGAGATTTTGGCTACTCACTATTATGTCAGACAGACAAAAGGTTTGCAACTATATTCCCTTTCCATTGTCAAGTACCAAATGTGACTGTCTTGTAACTATTTTTTCCTATGTTCTATGTATATAGGGCCTTCTTAAAGCAATAATTCAAGTATTTCCTAACAATCCTCAGAGGTACTGCCTATGGCATATATATGCCAAGTTTCAAACTTCTAGGTTTAGGGGCGAGGATTTGAAGAAATGCATGGATGCAAAAGTTTATTCCTACCACAAAGATCATTTTGATGTTGCCATATATAGAAAATTTGAAG
Organism: Lolium rigidum; assembly: GCF_022539505.1. Taxonomy (NCBI): domain Eukaryota; kingdom Viridiplantae; phylum Streptophyta; class Magnoliopsida; order Poales; family Poaceae; genus Lolium; species Lolium rigidum. The sequence continues at coordinate 14,479,212 of NC_061511.1, read as the reverse complement.
GTAGAGAGTGAAGAAGCTTGGGCATGGCTAAGTAAAATCCATATGCACACATGGGCCAGGCATGCTTTCGACACCTACTGCAAGACAAATTTGGTCGTGAACACAACCTCAGCGAAGTATTCAACAGGTACATTCTGGATGTAGGGAAGAAGCCAATCAGAAAAATGATTGAAGGGATAAAGAACAAGCAGATGACTAGGCATCATGACAAGATGGTAGGTGTAGCTAGAGCTAGATGAGAAATTACTCCTCACTTCACAGAGATGCTTGAGCTATCCAAGAAGTACTCCAGATTTTTCACACTAAGGATTTCAGATGTTTATTTGGTCCAAGTTACTAATAGGAAGGGTGATGCAATTAATTAAGTCGATCTGGTTGCAAGGACTTGTGGATGTAGGAGATGGGATGTCATTTTATGCCTTGCAACCATGCTGTGAGTGCTATAATCAAAGAAAAGCAAGTTCCAGAGGACAATGTGAACTCATTTTTCAAGAAGAAAAGCATACAAGCCAGTCATCTACCCAGTTCCTGGACAACATGATTGGACAAAGACAAAAACTCCAGACATCATACTACCAGAGTTCTACATTTTCAAATGAAGGAAGGCAGAGAAGAGGAGGAAGGGAAAGAATGAGGTACGTGCCAAAGCCCAACGACACATCAAGAATGTGAACCATTACTTGCTCTAACTGCAAGCTTTAGGGACACAAGTATACCAGCTGCCTCAAGGAGTTCAGGCAAGATCTTGTGATCAGTAAGGACAAGCATGTGATAAATATTTGACTTCATAATTGTTTTGCTTTTGCACACATTAGACTTGATAATTGTCTACTTATTTAACTTGTACCTATTGTTTTACTTGTAATAGCCTGCAACACAAGCTCCACCACCTGATGGACCTCAAACTGCTCCTCATGCAAGTCCACATGTTGCACCTCAATCTATTCGACATGCTGCTCCACATGCTGCAGCACAAGGAACTCCACATGCTCCACATGCTGCAGCTCAAGCGACTCGACATGCTCCTGGACAATCTTTTGTGCCACCAAGGATGGCTGCACAAGATGGGAGGCAAGAAAAATAACCAGGTCCATCTTGCACAAGGGGAAGAACATAGGGCTACTTCAACTGTGGCTATGTCGATCATGAAGGGGAAGGACAATCTTCAAACAACTGTGGCTAGAAACAATCGTTGATGTTGTCAAACATCTATGTTGTAATGGACAACCTTATTGCATTACTGCATTTGATGTCTATCTACCTAGTTGTTATGTAATGGACACAACGTAGGTGATTTGCTGCTGAACAAAGCTGGTAAATTTAAGTGATGAAGATATTATATTAAGTGTTGCTATGAGTTTATCAGTCGAATGTTATTCTGAATTTATCAGTCGAATGTTAGTCGAATGTTGGTTGAATGCTGTTGAATTTATCTGTTGAGTGGCGTAGATGTCGAATTTATCTATTGAATTTTGGTTGAATGCTGTGGAATTTATCTGTTGAGTGTCGTAGATGTTGAATTTAAACCTGGGTGACCATTAAGTGGCACCGCCGCCGTCCACATGCTACCAACGGCGACCATAAACGGGTGGCGTCGTCGTGCCCTTGTCACGGAATTATAACAGCAGGCTCACAGAATTATACCCGCACCTATAACATATATAAGTAGCATATAAAACTTAGACAGAATCAACGACATAGGAAAATAACATATATAAGTAGCACCATAACATGAATCACAATGTCATACATAGTTTACAATGTCAGAATATTAAACTTCAAAGGTACACAACATGGTTCAACACGAATTGCCACATATTAGTCTAGCTTCAGCAAGATACAACATAGTAGTTAAAGATATTATTCCTGGCCTATTTGAGCAATCATCTTCATCTTTTCCTTGTTGGCATGGTGAACTTTCAGAAGATCTGCAACATATATTCTAGCTTCTTCTTCTCTTCCTTCAAACTGGCAACTTGCCCATCTCCACTCTGCATCTTTGCAGCCTCTAGCTCAAACTCCAGCTTTTTCTTCCCTTCTTCAAGCCAGCCAACTTTTTCCTCTAACTTATGCATCTTTGCAGCCTCCAACTCTAATTTTTTATTGTCTTCCTTCAAACAGGAAACTTTGAGCTCTACCTGCTGCCTCTTAGCATACTCAAGCTCATGGCTGGTAGCCTCTGCAACATACTCCAAAGTGTCACCCAATTGCTTATGCAGCTCCAAGTTTTTGTTTTCAAATTTCCTAGTCTTTAAGACTAGCTGGTAGTTTTTTTGTAGCATACTCCACATCCCCATGCATTCTGGAGTCCCTCTCGGCCTCGTGCATACACCACAACTTGACCAACACGCTCTTAAGTGGCAATGGCCACTCCTTGTCTACCCACTCAACCTTATCACACACCACTCCTCCTACATATTAACTGAAATTTAGTACGCTACACAGATAATTAAACAAGGCAGTACAAATAAACACATAAACTAACTAGTCAGTAGCACAAAATTATATAGCAATTTCACTACTCAGTACCACAAAAATATATAGACAGTATGAAAATTTAACTAGGCGCGCTTATATAGCTATATGTACCTTAAGAGCTAAATTTACATAGGCAAGAAATACATTTAATTAGCTATATCTACCTCAAGAACAACACTTAACTTAGCACACGCATTTTAACTAGGCACTAACAACATTTGGAAGACACTAGCAATAGCAATTTCTACTGGAAAAAAATCAAGATGACCTACCTTGCATCCACATACAAAGAATCTCCTTCTAGTATTTTCTGCTCCAAAGCAAACATATTTGTACATCGGCATGTCATGGTTGCAACGAATGTCACAGTCCTCATATCCAATTAATCTTGGCCTACGATGTTCTGTGGAATCTAAATTATTGGCAGCCAAAACAAGAATTAAACCTAAAATCGTCAACTCAGAGCTTCGAACCAAAAAAAAATCCCAAATCCCAGCAAACCCTAACCCTAACTATGCACTTACCGGGAGGCGCAGACTGAAGTCCTGCCCCTGGTCGAACTCCGACAATAGGCTGTCCTCGGTGCTCTCCCCATCATTCCATGAGGGCATGGCGATGCGGCGAGCACGGCAGCGACAGAGTTGAGGAAGGTCGAGAGCTAACTAGCACGGGGGAATGGAGTGGACCAGGTCGGAGCTGGGTGTTAAATGGCTTGGTGCCCTGACGGCTGCGAAAACTGCGGTCTGGCTAGGTGGCACCTAACAGTGGGGCCAAAGGGCTTAATTCCCTGTCAGCGCCCGTTTTGCGCGATCTGGTTCTCTCCGCCCAAATGCAGCCTTTTCACCTCTCTTTTTATTTGCCAAAGAAGTGCCACGAGCAGTAGTGGCACGGGGTAACACTTCATCTTGTTCAACAATCTCTTCCTCAAGAATCGGAACCCCTTGCCTCTTCCGTGATCTCGCCGAACCAGAGCCACTAGCACCTGTGAAATAGACGAACAAGCCGAGGGACATATGGGATAAGTGCACAAGCTCATCTCTATTGAACAAAACTTTGACCCAAAATACACATGCATGATGGTAAAAAAATTGGCCACACACTCTCCAGGCCCCGGCGGTACTACCGGCCTGGTCAGGCCCGGGTCGGCCAGCCTCCCTCCCTTTTTTTTGAAAGACACCCTCTTTTACTATAAACACAATTTGGTCAAGGATAAACATGAGTTTTGGTATGCATTTTTTTTAAACGAGCTTGTGCAAGAGATAGAATGTTTTTAGAGGTGAGAGAATGGCTTAGGATGGACACAAAGAGAGGTATGGTACTATGAACTCAAGTTTGCAAGGATCAAATCAAGAGAATGCCAAACATTGAGCCAATTCCCATAAAAACATGAAAGACCACAAAGGAGCAACGCGTTAAGATCCAATAAGAACAATACTTCACAAAAAAAGATCGGTGGCCTAGGCCACCATATATGAGTGATAAGGTATGGCACCGCGAAGATATATCTTGGGTCCAAAACCAATACTCATCATTGAAGCTCACATATCATTAATTGATATAAAGAGAATGATTTTTCTTAATGTTGGCATTATGGGGGGGAGGGATAGTTCAATAATTTAAACCGCACTCCCCCTATTTCCATGCCCACATCTAAACAAAATAAAGTTTTGAGACAAGGGTGTGTTTGCAAGATGGTCAAGCTATACTCCTTGAATCAATGATATTTAGCTCATTCCTCAAATAGCAAAACCTTGCTTCATCAAGAGGCTTCGTGAATATATCGGCAAGTTGATCTTTGGTAGGAACATAGATAAGCTCAATATCACCACGGGCAACATGATCCCTAATGAAATGATTCCGGATCTCAATATGCTTCGTTCTTGAATGTTGCACCGGATTATAGACAATCTTGATGGCACTTTCATTGTCACATAATAGAGGCACTTTGTCACAAATGACACCGTATTCCTTTAAAGTTTGCCTCATCCATAACAATTGAGTGCATCCACTTGCGGCAGCAACATATTCGGCTTCGGCGGTGGAGAGAGATATACAATTTTGCTTCTTAGAAGACCAACACACCAAGGACCTACCAAGGAATTGGCAAGCCCCGGAGGTTGATTTCCTATCATCCTTGTCTCCCGCCCAATCCGCATCGGTGTATCCATTGAGAATAAAACTTGAGCCTTTAGGGTACCAAATACCATATCTTGGGGTATCAACTAAATATCGAAAGATTCTTTTGAGAGCCATCATGTGACTCTCCTTAGGAGAAGCTTGATACCTTGCACACACACCAACACTCAACACTATGTCCGGTCTAGATGCACAAAGGTAAAGCAAGGATCCAATCAAGGAGCGATATACCTTTTGATCCACCTCTTTACCATTGGGATCAAGTGCAAGATGACATTTGGTAACCATAGGAGTGGCCACACCCTTCATCTCGGTCATCTTGAACCTCTTGAGCATGTCTTGGAGATATTTTGCTTGATTGATGAAGGTCCCTTCTCTCAATTGCTTGATCTCAAAACCAAGAAAGAACTTCATCTCTCCCATCATAGACATCTCAAACCTATCGGTCATAAGCTTTGAAAATTCATCATTGAAAGCTTTGTTAGTAGAGCCAAAGATAATATCATCAACATATAATTGGAAAACGAAAAGCTCCCCATTGACCCTCTTAGTAAAAAGAGTGGGATCGATTAACCCAACATCAAAGCCACGGTCTATCAACAATTCTTTAAGGTGCTCGTACCAAGCTATAGGAGCTTGTTTGAGACCATAAAGTGCTTTATCAAGCTTATAGACATGGTTAAGAAAGTTGAGATCCTCAAACCCCGGGGGTTGCTTAACATAAACCTCTTCATGTAAAGGACCATTAAGAAATGCACTTTTCACATCCATTTGTTGTAACTTAAAGTTATGATGTGATGCATAAGCAAGAAGGATACGGATGGACTCAAGACGAGCCACGGGAGCATAAGTCTCTCCAAAGTCAATTCCTTCAACTTGAGAGAAACCTTGAGCCACCAATCTTGCCTTGTTCCTCACAACATTTCCAAACTCATCTTGCTTGTTCTTGAAAATCCATTTAGTGCCTATAACATTGCGGCACCCCTTTGGCTTCTCTACTAAGGTCCATACTTTGTTGCGCTTGAAGTTGTTGAGTTCCTCGTGCATAGCTTCCAACCAATACAAATCTTCAAGGGCTTCAAATACTTTCTTGGGTTCCACTAAGGAGATATAAGCATGATGATTGCTAAAGTTAGCTGATGTCTACGCACGCTTCTATTCCTGTAGACAGTGTTGGGCCTCCAAGAGCAGAGGTTTGTAGAACAGCAGCAAGTTTCCCTTAAGTGAATCACCCAATGTTTATCAAACTCGGGGAGGTAGAGGTCAGAGATATCCCTCTCAAGCAACCCTGCAATTAAGATACAAGAAGTCTCTTGTGTCCCCAACACACCTAATACACTTGTCAGATGTATAGGTGCACTAGTTCGGCGAAGAGATAGTGAAATACAAGTAATATGGATGATTGTAAGTAGTAATTGCAATCTGAAATAAAGATGGCAGCAAGCAAACATGTAACAGAACTTGTTGGAAATGGTGTTTCAATGCTTAGAAACAAGGCCTAGGGATCATACTTTCACTAGTGGACACTCTCAACAATGATCACATAAATAAATAACTTCTCTTCACTTGTGCTACTTCAAACACTCTCTTGTTGGATAACAAACACCATTCATTGTGTAGGGCTACAAGAGCACACCTCAAGCCGGAGTAAACAAGCTCCACAACGTCCGGAGTTCATATTAAAGTAACCTCTAGAGTGCATAATAGACCGTTGCAATTTAGACCGAGTACTAACATAGTATACACACTCGTCACCAATAGCTATGAAAGGGGGAATAGATCACATCAATACTATCATAGTAATAGTTAACTTCATAATCTACAAGAGATTACAATCATAACCTACGCCAAGTACTACATGATGCACACACTGTCACCTTTACATCATGGAGGAGGAATAGACTACTTTAATAACATCACTAGAGTAGCACATAGATTAATAGTGATACAAAGCTCATGATCACATAAAGATCACACCATGGGAGAGAGAGATGAACCACATAGCTACCGGTAGAGCCCTCAGCCTCGGGGGAGAACTACTCCCTCCTCATCATGGGAGACATCAACGGCGATGAAGATGGCGGTGGTGTCGATGGAGATGACTCTCGGGGGCAATTCCCCATCCCGGCGGCGTGCCGGAACAGAGACTTCTGTCCCCCGAAACTTGTCTTCGCGATGGCGGCGGCTACGGAACTCTTCGTGGAATATCGTCGGGTCTGGTAGGGTTTTCACGTCTGGGAGCATAGATAGGCGAAAGGGCGGCGTCGGGAAATGAAGATGGGCCAGGGGGCCCCCACACCACACCTGGGCGCGGGCCCACTCCTGGCCGCGCCACCAGGTGGTGAGGGCACCCTGGTGCCCCTCCCTTCGGACTTATGGAACCTTCCGTGAAATATAAGATCGTGGGCTTTCGTTTCGTCCAATTCCGAGAATATTTCCTGTGTAGGATTTCTGAAACCAAAACAGCAGAAAACAGGAACTGGCGCTTCGACATCTTGTTAATAGGTTAGTTCCGGAAAATGTATCAAAATGATATAAAGCGTATATAAAACATGTGAGTATTGTCATAAAACTAGCATGGAACATAATAAATTATAGATACGTTTGAGACGTATCAAGCATCCCCAAGCTTAGTTCCTACTAGCCCTCGAGTAGGTAAACGATAACAAGGATAATTTCTGAAGTGACATGCTACTATCATAATCTTGATCAATACTATTGTAAAGCATATGAGATGAATGAAGTGATTCAAAGAAATGGTAAAGATAATGACTAAACAACTAATCATATAGCAGAGACTTTTCATGAATAGTACTTTCAAGACAAGCATCAATAAGTCTTGCATAAGAGTTAACTCATAAAGCAATAAATTCTTAGTAGAAAGTTTTGAAGCAACACAAAGGAAGATATAAGTTCCAACAGTTGCTTTCAACTTCAACATGTTTATCTCATGGATATATCTCATGGATAATTGTCAACACAAAGTAATATGATGAATGCAAATAAGCAAGTATGTAGGAATCAATGCACACAGTTGACACAAGTGTTTGCTTCTAAGATAGAAAGAAGTAGGTAAACTGACTCAACATAAAGTAAAAGAAAGGCCCTTCGCAGAGGGAAGCATGGATTACTATTTTTGTGCTAGAGCTTTTTATTTTGGAAACATGGAGACAATTTTGTCAACGGTAGTAATAATTCATATGTGTTATGCATAAAACATCCTATAAGTTGCAAGCCTCATGCATAGAATACCAATAGTGCTCGCACCTTGTCCTAATTAGCTCGGATTTCCATGGATTATCATTGCATTACATATGTTTCAACCAAGTGTCACAAAGGGGTACCTCTATGTCACCTGTACAAAGGTCCAAGGAGATAGATCGCTTTTGATTTCTCGTTTTTGATAGATCTCAACTTGAGGACATCCGTACCAGGAAAACATAGAAAGCAGATAATGGACTCCTCTTTAATGCTTAAGCATTCAACAACAGATAATATTCTCATAAGAGATTTGAGGATTAATGTCCAAGCTGAAACTTCCACCATGATACATGGCTTTGGTTGGCGGTCTGATGACCCACAAGTATAGGGGGTGTATCGTAGTATCTTCGATAAGTAAGAATGTCGATCCCAACGAGGAGCAGAAGGTGTTGACAAGCAGTTTCGATGAAGGATTCACTGTAAATGCTCACGAGACAAGTATTCGGGGGTTTTGATGTAACGGATGAATAAAGTACGAGTAAGTAAAGTGCGAGAGTAATAATTGCAGCGAGTGGCCCAATCCTTTTTAGCACAAAGGACAAGCCGGTTTGTTTACTTATAATGACCAAACGTTCTCGAGGACACACGGGATTTTAGTCTAGTGCTTTCGCTACATACGGCTAATTAATCTTCATTGTTTTGATAAGTGTTGTGTGGGTGAACCTATGCTAATGTACCGCCCTTCCTAGGACTAATACATACTTGTGATTATACCCCTTGCAAGCATCCACAACTACAAGAAAGTAATTAAGATAAATCTAACCACAACCTTAAACTCTGAGATCCTGCTATCCCTCCTGCATCGATATACCAACGGGGGCTCAGGTTTTTGTCACTCCGGCAACCCCGCAATTGGCAAACGAGTACAAGATGTATTCCCCTAGGCCCATAAAGGTGAAGTGTCGTGTAGTCGACATTCACACGACACCACTAGAAGAATAACACCACAACTTAAATATCATAACATTGAATATTACTCAACCATACTTCACTACTAACATTTCGACTTCACCCATGTCCTCAAGAACTAAACGAACTACTCACGAGACATCATATGGAACATGATCAGTGGTGATATGATGATGAATAACAATCTGAACATAAACCTTGGTTCAATGGTTTCACTCAATAGCATCAATAACAAGTAGAGATCAACACCGGGAGAGTTTCCCCTATCAAACAATCAACATCAAACCCAAATTGTTACAGCGGTGACGAGGTGCAGCGGTGGAGACGGCGGTGATGATGATGGAGATGATGATGATGGTGATGGAGATGATGTCCAGCTCGATGACGGTGACGATGGCGTCGATTTCCCCCTCCGGGAGGGAATTTCCCCGCAGATCTCAGCCTGCCGGAGAGCTCTTTTCTCTCGGTGTTCTCCGCCCCGCGGAGGCGGCCGTGGCTCTTCGTGACGTACCCCTGGAGCTTAGGTTTTCGGGACGAAGGCGTACGCGAAGAAAAGGAGGCGAGAGGGGCTGTGGGCCCCCTCCTCACAGAGCGGCGCGGCCGGGCCTTGGGCCGCGCCGGCCTATGGGGTGGGCCCACCTCGGGTCCCCTCTTCTCCCCCTTCTGGCTCCCTTCGTCATCTCGAAAAATAGGATTTTTCATATAATTTCCGTCAACTGTTGATCTTCCGAAATATTGCATTCTGACGGTGTTTTTTCCAGCAGAATCCTGGCTCCGGTGCGCGATCCTCCAATAATCATGAAACATGCAAAATAGATGAAATAACATAAGTATCATCTCCAAATATGAAATATATCAATGAATAACAGCAAATTATGATATAAAATAGTGATGCAAATTGGACGTATCAACCCCCCCCCAAGCTTAGACTTCGCTTGTCCCCAAGCGAAACTGAACTCGGTAAACAGGACCACATGTTTATGGAGTGAAGAGTCGATAAATCAAATACGGACAAGAAGCATCATATTCATTCACACAAGACATTCTGGTAAACAACTTCCTCATATAATTCAACTTGAAACAAGTATAAGGTAATCACAAATAAAGGTGCATAAGAAATCATAGTTGGTGATGGCAAACTTCGTTCTTGGTCAGAGAACAATTAACAGGTTATACTTATCTATTGAGCAGCGCTTTCATATTAAAGCTTATGGTAAACTTGCATACTCAATCATAATGATCATTGATAACTTGCAAAGCTATATTCATTCAGATAAAACTTGTACTAAACAAGGAAGAGTAAAAGACATGATGAAGCAAATCACAATATAATAGTTTGATCACAACAACTCAAATGCTTGCTTGAGATGGAGGGAAATAGGTGTACTGACTCAACATAAAGTAAAAGACAGGCCCTTCGCGAAGGAAGCGAGGATTAAATCATGTGCTAGAGCTTTTTCAGTTTTGAAATCATATAAAGAGAATAAAAGTAATATTTTGAGAGGTGTTTGTTGTTGTCAACGAATGGTAGCGGGTACTCTAACCCCCTTGCCAAACAGACCTCCAAAGAGCGGCTCCCATGAAGGACGTTATCTCTACCAACAAGGTAGATCATCCCTCTACTCTTTTGTTTACACATGTACTTTAGTTTATTTAAGGATGACACTCCCCCAACCTTTGCTTACACAAGCCATGGCTAACCGAATCCTCGGGTGCCTTCCAACAATCTCATACCATGGAGGAGTGTCTATTGCAAAATTAAGTTGCTTACTCGATGAATCGGAGCAAAACATGTGAAGAGAATTATTAATGAAAGTTGATTAATTGGGGCTGGGAACCCCGTTGCCGCCTCTTTTTGCAAAATTATAGGATAAGTGGATGAAGCCACTAGTCCATTAGTGGAAGCTGCCTAACAAGACTGAAAGATAAAACACCACATACTTCCTCATGAGCTATAAAACATTGACACAAATAAGAAGTAATAAATTTTGAATTGTTTAAAGGTAGCACATGAAGTATTTACTTGGAATGACAGGAAATACCATGTAGTAGGTAGATATGGTGGACACAAATGGCATAGGTTTGGGTTCAGGTTTGGATGCACGAGAAGCATTCCCTCTCAGTACAGGTTTTTGGCTAGCAAGGTTAATTAGCAAGCATAAGAGTTGAGGGGAAACAAACAAATATACATGTGATAGACAAAATAATGCATCTTTCTTGCAAGCACAAACAATTTTAACTTCAGAATAATAAGCTATGAGCTAACAAGAAAGGAAGACAATGAAACAACTATATGTATTTCTCTTTTCTACTTAAACCTCAAGGTGTTGTTGCTATTGACCAATGCTAAGTTTGCCAAAACCAAATAGATTTACTCAATGCTCCCAAAGTGGTACCAATACTAAAATCAAGATCAATCATATAATAGAAATTTCAAACTAAAATAAGGTGTGCAATATGTAAATGATAAGACTTCTCATTAATATTTCATAACGATAACTCACACCAAGGGATACATAGACAACCAACTAAAGGAGAGATACTTCCACACTGCAACCCATCTTATATGATAACTTCCCTACTCATGATATGACATTACTTGATAGTAAAAAGTAAAAAGGTAGTGATGATGTGATACCGCGGCACTCCCCCAAGCTTGGAACAAACCAAGGGGATGCCAATACCAATGATGAATTACTCCTTTGGCGATGGTGGTGATGAACTCCCATCATCGGACTTCCAAGGAAGAGGCTCTCCATCGACAAACGACAACTTGGTCTCGGGAACCCTGAAACTAGCAGCATGGCTTATGTGTTTAAACCTGTTTTCATACTCACAGTTCTGATTCTGAACGTCATAGAGTTGAGCTTGGAGTTTGTTGGTGGTGTCGTGAAGTGAGAGGATGTCGTCCCATAGCTTTGCAGTTTCTTTTTCGTGTTCAGCAATGAGTTCAGACACAATCTTGTGGAAGATATCCACTTCACGCTCGGCCATCTTCTTGTAGTTGAAGACCTCTTGTTCTAGATTCTCCATCCTGTCTTCCAAGCTTCCTTCTCCTTTAGGACCATGGATATCTTTGATCTGCAGCTCCCCATCAACGAGCAGCAACTCCTTGGGATGCATCCTCAGCTCGTCCATGTACAAGTTGCCAAAGTCCTTGCGGGAGCTGTCCTTCGGAGTTTCTGACGAAGACATGGCACCTCTAGATCCGAAGCAAATCCTGGCAGAAACAGCTCGAAACAAAACACGTCGAGAAAACGATATACGGACCTCCAGGGGTCCGGGGGATTATATAGCAAAAATTTTCACAACAAACGGAAAGTACCAGGTCGAACCAGAGTCGGAAAGAGGCGACGAGGCGGCCAACTCATAGGGCGGCGCGGCCAGGATGGGGCCCGCGCCGGCCTATGGGGGCACGCCCTCGTGCGTCTCCTCCAGTCCGTTTCGATCTCGTAATTTTTCATATTTTCCAAAAACAGCAAAAAATTGTTCGAAAAGTAAATCACGAACTTTTTATTACCTGTACTGTTACCTATTCAAAGTCGAGTTCTGGCGGACTGTCAATTTGACCTTTGATGAAAGCCTCCGGTGTTTCCACTCGAATAACATCAACATCTACATTATAAGAATCACCTGAGATATAATGCTTGAGTCTTTGTCCATTCACCACTTGCGTGGCATTGCCTTGGAGAGAACTAATTTTAATTGCTCCCGATCGATACACCTCCTCAACAACATATGGTCCTTCCCATTTCGAGAGTAATTGCCCCGCAAAGAATCCGAGACGAGACCGATACAATAGGACTTTATCCCCAATATTAAACTCTCTTTTGATAATCCTTCTATCATGCCATTTCTTAACTTTCTCCTTAAAGAGTTTAGCATTTTCATAAGCTTCACTTCTCCATTCATCTAGAGAACTTAATTGCAGCAACCTCTTATTACCGGCTAGTTTAGGATCTTTATTTAGTTCTCTAACAGCCCAATAAGCCTTGTGCTCTAGTTCTAAAGGTAAATGACAAGCTTTTCCATAAACCATTTTATAAGGTGCCATTCCCATGGGATTTTTATAAGCAGTTCTATAAGCCCATAGTGCTTCCTTCAATTTACTAGCCCAATTCTTTCTAGTTTTATTAACAGTCTTTTGCAAGATAGATTTAATTTCTCTATTTGATAGTTCTACTTGCCCACTAGTTTGAGGATGATAAGCGGAAGCAATTCTATGATTAATACCATATTTAGCAAGAGTTTTTCTAAAACCACCATGAATAAAATGAGTACCTCCATCTGTCATAATATATCTAGGAACTCCAAATCTAGGAAAAATAATGTCTAAAAGCATTCTTAAAGAGGTCTCACCATCAGCACTTTTTGTAGGTATGGCTTCCACCCATTTAGTAACATAATCAACAACAACAAGTATATGAGTGTTACCTTCTGAAGAGGGAAAAGGTCCCATGAAGTCAAATCCCCAACAATCAAACGGTTCAATAACAAGAGTATAATTCATAGGCATTTCATTGCGTCTGGAGATATTACCAACCCTTTGACATTCATAACAAGATAAAATAAACTTCCTTGCATCTTTGAAGAGAGTTGGCCAATAAAAGCCTGATTGTAGAACCTTTTGCGCGGTTCTATCTCCGGAGTGATGTCCTCCATAAGCACTACCATGACATTTACTCAATATCTCTTGTTGTTCATATTCGGGAACACACCTTCGCAGAATACCATCCACTCCTTCTTTATATAAGTGTGGGTCATCCCAAAAATAATGCCTTAAGTCATAAAAGAATTTCCTCCTTTGCTGAGCTGAAAAGGTTGGAGGCAAGTACTTGGAAACAATAAAGTTAGCATAATCAGCATACCAAGGACTGTCTCGCGAGCTCACCTTTATTACAGCCAATTGTTCATTTGGAAAACTATCATTAACAGGAACTGTTATCACCAGAATTTGACCGAGTCAGAGGTGGGCCGCGATCAAGATGGACTTGAAAAAATATATATAGAAGAAATACGTGAATCGGCCTTACATGCAAAGTTTGGGCTAGTTTGCCTTTGTATCTGTAACATATTAGATTACGTGTCGGTTAGGAGTCAGAGTTTTACTCGTGCACGGTTAGGTGCACGCCTGAATTAGAAAGTCCCTTGGACTATAAATATGTATCTAGGGTTTATGAAATAAACAACAACCAACGTTCAACACAAACAAATCTCGGCGCATCGCCAACTCCTTCGTCTCGAGGGTTTCTTCGGTAAGCATCATGCTGCCTAGATCGCATCTTGCAATCTAGGCAGCACAATCCTACCCACATTGTTCATGCGTTGCTCGTGCTGAAGCCTTTTTGATGGCGAGCAACGTAGTTATCTTAGATGTGTTAGGGTTAGCATTGTTCTTCGTATCATATGCTGTCGTAGTGCAACCCTTATACATCTAGCCGCCCTTACACCTATCTTAGGTGTAGGGGCGGCACCCCGCTTGATCATAGTTTAGTAGATCCGATCCGTTACGGTTGCTCCTTGTTCCGCAAGGATTAGTTTAACATCCGCATTAGTTAGGCCTTACAAAGGGTTGGAGGATCCAGCGGCGTGTAGGGTGTAGTTTGCTAGCCCTAGACAGGATGTTCCGGGGATCAACCTCGTGTTGGTTTTTAGGCCCTGTCTAGGATCGGCTTACGATCACCGTACGCGAGCGCGAGGCCCAATCGTGAGTAGGATGATCCGATTATGCGGTGAAAACCCTAAATCGTCGTAGATCGTTTTAACTTTATCTTGATCAAGCGGGACCACCATATATTCGGACACCTTGTACGAATCATGGGTGGATCGGCTCTTTGAGCCGATTCACGGGATAACCTGAGAGCCGATCGAGGCTCGTATTTAATGTTTACGTGTATGCCATGCAGGAAACTAAGCGAGGCATCATCCAACACCTTCACGACCGGGTATAGGTCAGGTGGCACGCCCTTGCGACAGCATCGGACGTGTGACCGGGAGGCTTTGCGGGCCGTCGCTCCGAGGGACCGGGGCCAGCCGCAGCCCTAGTTGTTCCCGGCTCTACTGGTGTTGCCGGTCGCTGCCCGCCGGTGGGTTTCCGACCGCAACACATTCGGCACGCCCGGTGGGACCATCTTCGACATCCACCGCATCGCCATCTACATCCGAGATGGCGGAAAGCACTCCGGTCAAGTACGAGGATCTGACCGACGAGCTCAAGAAGAAGCATGACGAGATCAAGGCGGTCCTCGAAGCCGAACTCATCGGCTCTTTCCACAGAACCCGCTCCCACGGCGTCAGGTGGAAGGGGTTCTCACCTGAAGGCGCACTCGATGGAGTGGACCTGTCCGCCCCGTCAGAAGAACGCACCAGGTCGCTGCGTCAGGAGATCAACTACATGGTGGCTCATTAGCTGCACCGCCACTCTGAAAGCCTGGTAAACACTTTGGAGCGTGTCGCTCTGCGCGTGGTCCAGGAAATCATGAGCCATTGGTATTCTCCGTCGGGACCAGCTCTGGGGACTTACAAAGGAGAGATGCCACTCCAGTCCCATCCTCCGCTGCCGTTCGCATGGGCAGCACCAGAAGTGCCGAACTCATCGGCATACGTCGTCTACAAGATTGGTGGTGATCCTAGTGACTACCAATTCCCACCTAAGGCACCCAAGGAGATCCTGCACGGATACGCGTGCGCATACGTACCAGACTGCAGTACCTGGGCACTCTCGAACCAGGTTGCAACAGCAGGGGCCTCTGGAACAGCAGGAGGAACGTCAGGAGCAGATCGTGAGAAGCAAACGTGGTTAGCTAAGTACGCCACTCCGACAAACCTCCAAAGCCCAGCTCCTGCAGTTGGCTCAGAACCAGAAAAGCAAGCATGGCTGGCTAAGTATGCCACCCTGGCGAATCTTCGGGGTTCGACACCTTCAGCCATCACCGCGGATCAGATTTGTACAATTCCGAAAGATCGGTTCGGCATGATGCCGAAAAGGAAGACGTTCGGCTACACCAAGCCGTACCCCAACGAGTACGAATTGATCCCGCTACCACCCAAATATCGGCTCCCGGACTTCACAAAGTTTAGTGGATCGGATGGTTCTAGCTCCATCGAGCATGTGAGCCGATATTTGGCACAGCTGGGCACGATCTCAGCATCAGACGAGTTGCGTGTGAGGTTCTTCGCACAGTCCCTCACAGGATCGGCTTTCGGGTGGTACACATCGCTGCCACCGAACTCCATCCGGACTTGGAAGCAGTTGGAAGAGCAGTTCCATGAGCGAGTATCACTCGGAGGCTTCCGAGGCTGGCATTGCCGATCTAGCACAAGTACGACGAAGCGCGGGAGACAGGTGTCGAAATACATCCAGCGCTTCAGGACCATTAGGAACCGATGCTTTTCGGTTCATGTAAGTGAAAAAGAAGCAGTCGAGTTGGCGGTGGTGGGTCTCTCATCATCGATTAAGGACGTGGCCTCCCAAGCAGACTACCCTTCATTGGCGCACATGGTGCAGAAGCTGTCAGCATATGAACAGCGCCACCCAGATGTTTACCAGGACAAATTCAAGCGTGCGGTAGCCCTGGTTGACGCAGACGAGGATGAAGGTGCTGCGGGGGATCGAGAGGTAGCAGTGGCTGAATGGACTCGAGCGGCGGGCCCCGTGTCCTGCAAATGGGTGAAGCCACAAGGCCCTCCAAAGGGTTTGACTTCGACGTGACCAAAGCCGAGCAGATTTTCGATCTCTTACTCACGGAGAAGCATATAAAGGTACCCGAAGGCCACAAGATCCCCACGGTGCAGGAGCTGAACGGAAAGCCATACTGCAAGTGGCATAACACGTTCACCCACACCACTAACGACTGCAAGGTGTGGCGGCAGCAGATCCAAATGGCGATAGAAAATGGACGGTTAATTTTCAACCAGTACGCCATGAAGGTCGACACACACCCCTTCCCCGCCATTAACATGGTGGAGTATACTTACCATGGAGGGTGCCAGCCAGATCTCTCGTGCAATATCAACATGGTGGGAGCTGGGCACCACTGCGGTAAGGACGGAGATGAGGGCAGCTGCTCTCATAGCAAAGACACAGAGGAAGCCGCTCCACGCGATCGGCTCCGCCAAGACGGCAAGCGCTACGTCACAGAGGGAGAAGTGAAGAACATAAGATATCAGCAACCTCTCTCTGATCACCTCCTCGACAAGTATGTGAGTTAGTATGACCAACGCCGACGATACAACGACGATGATGAAGAAGATCGTCTGGCTAGGGACGACAGGAGACATCGTCAGCATGATCACGACGAGGAGCGATACGAGCGCCACGCCAAGGCAAAGTCGAGGGAGCAAGATGACGTGGATAGGCACTGGGACTGCCCCTTCTTCAGACACTGCTGGGATTCAGGAATGAGCCGATTGCCAACAATCGGCAACTGCCCAGAATGCAAACAGAAGAAGAAGGATGCAGCTAACGTGTCCGTGTTCAAGCGCCTAGGACCTCTCCCGCCACAAAGCAAACGCGCTGAGTCCCCTCGGTTGGAAGATCTCGAGGATTCAGAAGACGAGGGAGAAGAAGAAGACAGGTACCACCGGCCAAGGTGGTGCCCTGATGGACTCAGCCGTTGCGCAGGGTTCAGCGATTGCGCGGCCTAGAGGAAGACGAAAGGTTATACTTGCATACACTGAGGAAGGCACGACCTGATCTGGCTGCGAAAGTTCAGCGAACCCTGGATGAAGAGGGTCGTCCACGGAAAATGGAGTGGCGCCCCAAGCAAAGGAAAGCCGATGATGAAACATCGGCTGGCACAAACATGGTGCTCGTCCTTCCGACGAAGCTTAGTGCTCCACGATTACACGATGCACTCGAGGTTGACGACAGCAAGCGCACCAACATGATAAAGTCAGAGACTGGGCTGGTTTTATCCACCGGCCTGACCGAGTAGCAAGAACAAACCAATGAGCAAGTATGGCGAGGCTGGTCCTTGGGATCGGCTCCCAAAGATCTATGAAGGAACATTACAAAGCCTTCATCGAGCAGTTCAATATGGAGGCCGATTCCAGCAATCGGCCAAAATTATCCTTACCATCTATTCTGCCTAGGTTCAGCATTTAATCCAACAGGGGATACCTAAAGAGCCGATACCATCAACTCTCTTGACAGAATCGGCTCGGGGGGCACCTAGGTGGAGAATAAAACACGAGGATATGAAGTAGGAGTATCTTTCAAACGCCCAGCAGCCCAAGATATTCTTTGATGATGGGTATTGAAGTATGGGGGCCGATACATGAATCGGCCGTAAAAAAATCGAAAAATTTTAAGCACAGCCGATGCGCAGACATCGACTCAAGCAGAGGGTCAATGGAGCAGGAAGTGGATCCTCTCTTCAAGGACCTCCGGATTCTTTTTGCGAGTATTCGAGTCCGCAGTATCAGCTGGGGCAGTGTGGGGGATCATGACCCTGACCAATGCCAAGAGCAGCATGGACGTGCAGATCAGGTTGTATCAAATCCGCCAAAGGAAAGAAGCCGATCTGACCAGCAAGGCGCAAGAAGTGGACTGAAGAAGCTCGGGGGGCAGCTCACCCTGAAGGTTCTCTGCTCTGGGGAGCCGATTTTGTTGAAATCGGCTGGCTCTGCATTGTGACGTGAGGCCAATGGCGGCACGTTTGGCTATTTCACTACCTTTCTCGCCTTGACTAAGGCTCGGGGGGCAACTAACTTGGGAGGTGCTCTATTTTTGAGAGCCGGTTGGAGTTGCATCGGCTGACCCTGCATCATGATCTTCTCCGAAAGCGGTGAGCTGTTTGCAGAAGAAGATTGTTAAAGCTACAGGGAGGAGCTGGAAAGGGAAGCCGTCGTCTTGTACAGGGTTTGGGCCGTCCTGGTGCTGCAAGAAAAGGAAGGAGACTGGATTCTCAAATTAGCCGATGAACAGTCATCGGCTATAGGATTGCGAAATATCACGGTCAGGTATCAAAATTGCAACCCGAATTTGAGAAGTGCTTGACTGACGGTCTAATCGATATCTGAGTCCGGCTTCATGGGCGTCTAAAGGGAAAAAATCCGATTCGTTGCTATCGGTCTTGGTGTGGCAAGCGGAAGGATTGAAATTGGATTAATGGAAAGATAAATTGGAAGAACAATTCTCATTAATTCAAAGGAGCGGCTTTACAGGAAAGAGCCGATTGGCTCTCAAAAGGGGGATCGGGTGCCTAGTGCACTGCTACTCCTAGGCCTACTCTACTAGTCGTCGCTGTCCTCATCGTCGCCGTTGCCGATGTCATCGGCGCTGCTCCCGGGAAGTTCCTCGTCGCTGCTGCCCCAGCCCTCGGCCGGAGCTTCTTCTTCCTCGTCATCATCATCATCCTCGGTGTCCGCCCAAGAGCGGAAGCGCTTCGTCGGAACGCTTC
Source organism: Lolium rigidum (assembly GCF_022539505.1). NCBI lineage: Eukaryota > Viridiplantae > Streptophyta > Magnoliopsida > Poales > Poaceae > Lolium > Lolium rigidum. The sequence continues at coordinate 14,460,025 of NC_061511.1, read as the reverse complement.
TTCGGCGGGAGCTGGGCGGAGGGGGAGGCCTTGGCCTTCGCTACTTCTCCTTCTTTCTTCTCCTTGTCGGAGGAGATGGGGTTCGCCCCGGAGTGAAGGTCGTCCTCATTCTTGCTCTTCGGCGGGGATTGAGGGGGAAGAGGAAGAGGAGGACATTGTTACAGGAGGAGAGGGTTTTTTGGTGCCGACCGCTAGAACAGAGGAAGGGGATGAAGAGGACTGATCAATCGGCACGGTTGAATAATGGGGAGCCTAGTGGAGATTTAATGCCATTGCAGTTCCCGAGGAAGTGATGCTAAAGCTATCGAATTTTACAGTGGAGTTGGGAAAACAAAGTGTCATGATGAAGGATGCTGCAACAGTTCTGCTCTGCCATGACATGACCCGACGAAAGAAAGTACAATGATTTTGGAAATGACATTTCCAAAACCAGGGGGGCATGTGTTATCACCAGAATTTGACCGAGTCAGAGGTGGGCCGCGATCAAGATGGACTTGAAAATATATATATAGAAGAAATACGTGAATCGGCCTTACATGCAAAGTTTGGGCTAGTTTGCCTTTGTATCTGTAACATATTAGATTACGTGTCGGTTAGGAGTCAGAGTTTTACTCGTGCACGGTTAGGTGCACGCCTGAATTAGAAAGTCCCTTGGACTATAAATATGTATCTAGGGTTTATGAAATAAACAACAACCAACGTTCAACACAAACAAATCTCGGCGCATCGCCAACTCCTTCGTCTCGAGGGTTTCTTCGGTAAGCATCATGCTTGCCTAGATCGCATCTTGCGATCTAGGCAGCCAAGCCTACCCACGTTGTTCATGCGTTGCTCGTCTTCGAAGCCTTTTTGATGGCGAGCAACATAGTTATCTTAGATGTGTTAGGGTTAGCATTGTTCTTCGTATCATATGCTGTCGTAGTGCAACCCTTATACATCTAGCCGCCCTTACACCTATCTTAGGTGTAGGGGCGGCACCCCGCTTGATCATAGTTTAGTAGATCCGATCCGTTACGGTTGCTCCTTGTTCCGCAAGGATTAGTTTAACATCCGCATTAGTTAGGCCTTACAAAGGGTTGGAGGATCCAGCGGCGTGTAGGGTGTAGTTTGCTAGCCCTAGACAGGACGGATGTTCCGGGGATCAACCTCGTGTTGGTTTTTAGGCCCTGTCTAGGATCGGCTTACGATCACCGTACGCGAGCGCGAGGCCCAATCGTGAGTAGGATGATCCGATTATGCGGTGAAAACCCTAAATCGTCGTAGATCGTTTTAACTTTATCTTGATCAAGCAGGACCACCATATATTCGGACACCTTGTACGAATCATGGGTGGATCGGCTCTTTGAGCCGATTCACGGGATAACCCGAGAGCCGATCGAGGCTCGTATTTAATGTTTACGTGTATGCCATGCAGGAAACTAAGCGAGGCATCATCCAACACCTTCCCGACCGGGTATAGGTCGGGTGGCACGCCCTTGCGACAAGCATCGGACGTGTGACCAGGAGGCTTTGCGGGCCGTCGCTCTGAGGGACTGGGGCCAGCCGCAGCCCTAGTTGTTCCCGGCTCTACGGTGTCGCCAGTCGCTGCCCGCCGGTGGGTTTCTGACCGCAACAGGAACAGGATCATAAGCAATATTTTCCAATCTAGACAAATTATCAGCAACAGGGTTATCAGCACCTTTCCTATCTACAATATGTAAATCAAATTCTTGCAAAAGAAGTACCCATCTAATAAGCCTTGGCTTACCATCTTTCTTTGTCATAAGGTATCTAATTGCAGCATGATCAGTATGAATAGTAACTTTTGAATCAACGATATAAGATCTAAACTTATCACAAGCAAAGACTACAGCTAACAATTCTTTTTCGGTAGTAGCATAATTTCTTTGAGGAAGCATCAAGAGTTTTACTAGCATAATGAATAACATTCAGTTTTTTATCTACTCGCTGTCCAAGAACAGCGCCTACAGCAAAATCACTAGCATCACACATAATTTCAAATGGTAAGTTCCAATCAGGAGGTTCAACTATAGGGGCAGTTGTTAAGGCTCTCTTTAGAGTTTCAAAAGCTTCCTTACAATCATCATCAAAAACAAAAGGTGCATCTTTTTGAAGAAGATTAGTAAGAGGCTTTGAAATCTTAGAAAAATCTTTAATAAATCTCCTATAAAACTCAGCATGACCAAGAACACTACGAATACCTTTAATATCCCTAGGATAGGGCATCTTCTCAATTGCTTCAACTTTAGCTCTATCAACTTCAATACCTCTCTCGGAAATTTTATGTCCCAATACAATTCCTTCATTAACCATAAAGTGGCATTTCTCCCAATTAAGAACAAGGTTAGTTTCTTCACATCTACGCAAAACTTTATCAAGGTTTCGCAGGCAACTATCAAAAGAATTTCCATAGACGGAAAAATCATCCATGAATACCTCTACAATACTCTCACAAAAGCCATGAAAAATAGCAGACATGCATCTTTGAAAAGTAGCAGGAGCATTACATAAACCAAAAGGCATACGCCTATAAGCATAAGTTCCATAGAGACAAGTGAAAGTGGTTTCTCTTGATCTTTAGTTTTAACAGCAATTTGTGAGAACCCAGAATAACCGTCAAGAAAACAAAAATGAGTATTTTTAGATAACCTTTCTAACATTTGATCAATAAAAGGCAAAGGGTAATGATCTTTCTTAGTAACCTTATTAACTTTTCGATAATCAATGCACATTCTATACCCTACAACTACTCTTTGAGGGATGAGCTCATCATTATCATTAGGCACAATAGTCATTCCTCCTTTCTTAGGAACACAATGCACATGACTAACCCATTGATATGGGGTGGCCCGATCTTCTCAGTAAGCAACGGTGGTGATGATGATCACGGGGTGATGGCAACGGAGAAACACGACGATGAAGTGGATGGTAACTTGTATGACGCAACGAGATCTCTCGATTGGTCCCTGTCGCCAATGCAACAGCTCTCAACCCTGCAAGATATTCGCAACTCCACACACTTGCGCACGTAGCCGCCGACCACGAAGCGGTAAGTTGCAACCGTCTAATTCCCAATGGAACAGCGAGATCACACAAGACTTTTTCAGGATCTACACAATATCAAGCAATATGGTGTAGGGATTCAATAGTTTTGCTAGAGCAAACAACTAAGAACTAGGGTTTATCTTAAACGTGGTCTAAAGCAGCTAGGGGGCGTCCCGGGCACTTATATAGGTGTCCGGGACGAGTTCCGGTCGAAAAGATACAAGAATAACCGACCCGGAATAGATCCGGTCGAGACAGACTCGGACCGGTCCGGTCCGGAATCCGGTCAACAGGGCCGTGGACCGGGCGGGCCGGTCCGTGGTCCGGTCAACCGGGCGGCAACCGGAAACTTCGCAACTTTCCGGTTTCTGCCCGGTACGATGCTTCATATCCGGTTGGCGGCCGGTTGGCGACCGGTCAACCGGGCTCGTGGACCGGGCTGGCCGGTCGTGGGTCCGGTCGGACCGGGTGCCTGGACCGGCCCGGACGTCGTCTTCTCCTCTCGCGCATTCCTCCCGCTCCTCCCTCGCGCGTCCATGAGATATCTTCATGTCCAGTTCCATGTCCAGCTTCACGTCCATCTTGACGTCCGTCTTCATGTCCAGCTGCTCCTCTCCTCGTGCGATACTCGTCTCCTCTTGATACCTGATGATACATAAGTAATAGGACTTAGGCAGTATAAAGTTCTCATCAATCAAAGTATCGTTTAGAAACAAGTTCACCTGTTGTTTCAGTAGCTTCGCACGAGCTCTTGTAATTGGTCCAATCCGAACTTCATCGGACTTGAGCTTCACAGCAGGTTCATCTTCATCTATCAATGACGGAGGTAGTGGTGTAGTAGGGATGTCCTCATCATCTCCCCCCCTTCAAAAGGCGTCGACCTCGACGCTCCAAGGTCTTCTCCGTCATATGGTGTCAAATTAGCAACATTGAAAGAATTACCGACACCAAACTCATCAACTGGAAGATCTATCGAGTATGCATTATCATTGATCTTGGCAAGCACTTTGTAAGGACCAGCACCACGAGGCTTAAACTTAGACTTCCGTAGCTTCGGGAACCTATCCTTGCGAAAATGTACCCAGACCATATCACCAGGCTTGAACAACATCTCTTTGCGCTTCTTGTTCATCCTTGCAGCATTGCTCTTGCCTTTCTTCTCGATCAACTCTTTTGTCTTCACATGGATCTTACGCACAAAATCTGCCCTCTTGGATGCCTCCATATTAACTCTCTCATGTATGGGCAAAGGCAACAAATCAAGTGGAGTAATGGGTTTGAAACCATACACCACCTCAAAAGGACACAGCTCCGTGGTAGAATGTACCGCCCTGTTGTAAGCGAACTCCACATGCGGCAAACACTCTTCCCACTCCTTCGAGTTCTTCTTGATCATGGATCTCAACAGTTGTGACAAGGTTCGATTCACCACCTCGGTTTGACCATCGGTTTGGGGATGACAAGTAGTACCGAACAGTAGCTTTGTCCCTAGCTTTCCCCAAAGTGTCTTCCAGAAGTAGCTCATGAACTTCACATCACGATCGGAAACAATAGTCTTCGGGACTCCATGTAGTCGAACAATCTCCCTGAAAAACAGGTTAGCAATATGCGACGCATCGTCGCTTTTGTGGCAGGCAATAAAGTGTGACATTTTAGAAAATCTATCCACTACCACAAATATAGAATCATGGCCTCTTTTAGTACGCGGCAAACCCAACACAAAATCCATACTAATATCTTCCCAAGGTGTAGTAGGTGCCGGTAACGGAGTATACAAACCGTGAGGCTTCAGCTTGGACTTGGACTTGTTGCAAGTAATGCACCTCTTCACATACCTGTCCATATCCCGCCTCATCTTTGGCCAATAAAAATGATCAGCGAGCATGAGTAGCGTCTTCTCACGCCCAAAGTGACCCATCAAACCTCCAGCATGTGATTCCTGCAATAAGAGCAAACGCACAGACGATTCTGGAACACATAGTTTGTTAGCTCTAAACAAGAAACCATCGTGTATGTGATACTTTTCCCAAGCTTTACCCATAACACACAAGCGGTATGGTTCAGCAAAATCATGATCAGTCGCATATAAATCACATAACACCTCTAATCCAGGAATTTTAACATCAAGATGGGTTAATAGCATAGTCTTCCTAGATAGAGCATCGAGCAACAATATTATCTTTTCCCTTCTTATGCTTAATAATGTATGGAAAAGACTCAATGAACTCAACCCACTTAGCAAGACGCCTATGCAAAGTAGATTGGGCTTTCGAGATATTTCAAAGCTTCATGATCGAATGTATGATAAATTCTTTTGGCCACAAATAATGTTGCCAAACCTCAAGAACTCTAATTAAAGCATACAATTCTTTATCATAGATTGGATAGTTCAACTTAGCACAAGAAAGTTTCTCAGAAAAATATGCAATTGGGCGACCCTCTTGCATCAACACACCACCAATTCCAATACCACTAGCATCACATTCAATCTCAAATTGCTTATTGAAATCAGGAAGTGCAAGCAACGGTGCAGAAGTTAACAATCGTTTCAATTCATCAAAAGCATGATCTTGGGCAACGCCCCACTCAAATGCAACACCCTTTTTAGTCAATTCATTCAAAGGTGCAGCAATAGTAGAAAAATTGGGCACAAAACGGCGATAACACGGCCAACAGAAATATGCAAAGCACCGAGAACCAAACGAGCAGCCTGTCGAGCGGTAAACCTAGTCTCTTCTGGGGAAGTTCCTAGTCACGTTATATCGAAAGGCTGTGTCTATGGTTGGGAACAAGCACACTGTACACTATGTGGACTCGGAGGAACAAAACTGACTCACTATGATAAACTAGATGATAGAGAAAACACAAACCCTAACAATACTAGATGGAAAGAAAAAGATACGCAAAAACAACTACGAAAAGCAACTAAAACTCGAAATTAGTGCAATCTAAAGCTATGGCAAACCCTAACCCTAATTTTTTATGGCTTTTTCTGGATAGGAAAACACTCACAACTCAACTATGGGGTGGATTGTGGATGGCTTACCGAGGAAAACTGGAAATCTGATACCAAGATGATATGGGGTGGCCCGATCTTCTCAGTAAGCAACGGTGGTGATGATGATCACGGGGTGATGGCAGCGGAGAAACACGACGATGAAGTGGATGGTAACTTGTATGACGCAACGAGATCTCTCGATTGGCCCCTGTCGCCAATGCAACAGCTCTCAACCCTGCAAGATATTCGCAACTCCACACACTTGCGCACGTAGCCGCCGACCACGAAGCGGTAAGTTGCAACCGTCTAATTCCCAATGGAACAGCAGATCACACAAGACTTTTTCGGGATCTACACAATATCAAGCAATATGGTGTAGGGATTCAATAATTTTGCTAGAGCAAACAACTAAGAACTAGGGTTTATCTTAAACGTGGTCTAAAGCAGCTAGGGGGGCGTCCTGGGCACTTATATAGGTGTCCGGGACGAGTTCTGGTCGAAAAGATACAAGAATAACCGACCCAGAATAGATCCGGTCGAGACAGACTCGGACTGGTCCGGTCCGGAATCCGGTCAACCGGGCTGTGGACCGGGCGGGCTGGTCCGTGGTCCGGTCAACCGGGCGGCAACCGGAAACTTCGCAACTTTCCGGTTTCGCCCGTACGATGCTTCATATCCGGTTGGCGGCCGGTTGGCGACCGGTCAACCGGGCCTGTGACCGGGCTGGCCGGTCAGGGGTCCGGTCGGACCGGGTGCTGGACCGGCCTGGACGTCGTCTTCTCCTCTCGCGCATTCCTCCCTTGCGTGTCCATGAGATATCTTCATGTCCAGTTCCATGTCCAGCTTCACGTCCATCTTGACGTCCGTCTTCATGTCCAGCTGCTCCCCTCGTGCGATACTCGTCTCCTCTTGATACCTGATGATACATAAGTAATAGGACTTAGGCAGTATAAAGTTCTCATCAATCAAAGTATCGTTTAGAAACAAGTTCACCTGTTGTTTAAGTAGCTTCGCACGAGCTCTTGTAATTGGTCCAATCCGAACTTCATCGGACTTGAGCTTCACAGCAGGTTCATCTTCATCTATCAATGACGGAGGTAGTGGTGTAGTAGGGATGTCCTCATCACCCATCTACTATCAGCAATAGGATATATAATACCAGCTTCAAGGAGGCTTAATACCTCATTTCTTACCACATCCTTCATCTTAGGAATTAGACGATGCTGAGGTTCAACAACAGGCTTCGCATCATCTTCCATATTAATGGCGTGTTGGCAAATAGAGGGAGAAATCCCCTTCGAGTCATCAAGAGTGTAGCCAATAGCACCTCGGTGTTTCTTCAGTATTTCCAATAACCTTTCTTCTTCAAACTCGAAAGCTTAGAACTAATAATAACAGGATATATTTTCTTATCATCAATATGAGCATATTTAAGATTATCAGGCAATGGTTTTAAATCAAAGACAGGATCTTCCTTTGGTGGTGGTGTTGTAGCCAAATCTTTCACCGGTAAATCATGCTTAAGAATAGGTTGACGAAGGAAAATTTCATCAAGCTCATCTCTTCCTTCCCTAAAAACTTCACTCTCACTATTCTCCAAATGTTGCTGCAAAGGATTATTAGGAGCAAGAGCAATAGATGCACACTGTTCAACTTTAAAATCACTATTAGGCGAATCAATTTTATAAGGAGTTTGGTAAATTTAGAGAAGTTAAACTCATAAGATTCACCAGCAAATTTAGTCAAAATTTTCTCTTTCTTGCAATCTATGATAGCTCCACAAGTATTTAGAAAAGGTCTACCAAAAATGATAGGACAATATTTACTAGCAGCAGAACCAAGTACCAAAAAGTCAGCAGGATATTTAATCTTACCACATAGAACTTCCACATCTCGAACAATACCAATTGGAGAGATAGTTTCTCTATTAGCCAGACCGAATAACCACATCAATATCTTCAAGTTCACAAGAACCAATTTCGTGCATAATCTCCGTGTAAAGCTCATAAGGAATAGCACTAATACTTGCACCAATATCACATAAACCATAATAACAATGATCACCAATTCTAACAGAGAGCATAGGAACACTAGCTTTCCTAGACTTATTAGGATGCGAAACAATATTAGAAGCATCTTCACAGAAAATAATATGACCATCCTCCACATTTTCAGTCACAAGATCTTTAATAATTGCAACAGCAGGTTCAACTTTTATTTGTTTTTCAGGTTCTATAGGTTTCTTTTCACTTTTATGAACCGCACTATTTATAACAGAGTACTCCTTCATTTTAGCGAGGAAAGGAGTTTTTTCAATATAAGCTTCAGGGAATAACATGATCAACAGTTTCAACAACAACACATTTATTTATAGATGAATCAATTTTATCTTTATACGGTTCATGATACTTATCAAAGTTCTTCTTAGGCAATTCATAGTGAGAAGCAAAAGCTTTATAAAGATTTGCAGCAACTTGAGAATCAAGACCATAAGTAGCACTCATATTACGAAATTTATCGGTATCCATAAAAGCTTCAATGCATTTATAATCATAATTTATACCTGATTCTCTATCCTTGTCGTTCTCCCATCCTTCAGTATTTTCTTGGATCCGATTAAGAAGGTCCCTTTTAAACTCTTCCTTGTTGCGTGTAAATGATCTAGAACAAGAAGTATCCAGCAAGGTCTTGTCTTGAAAAGAAAGTCTTGCATAGAAATTATCAATAATAATATTACCAGGAAGCTCATGAATGGGGCATTTGAGCATTAAAGACTTCAATCTCCCCCACGCTTGGGAAATACTCTCTCCTTCATGAGGCCAAAAATTATATATGCGATTCCGATCTTTGTGAATCTCACTTGGAGGATAGAACTTAGAATAAAACCGGGGCACAATATCATTCCATTCAAGAGAATCCCCATTATCCAGTAATTTATACCAATGCGCCGCTTTACCGGACAGCGATACAGAGAATAGTTTCTTCCTCACTTCATCCATAGCAATACCTGCACACTTGAATAAACCGCATAATTCATGTAAGAACAGTAAATGATCTCTAGGGTGGACAGTTCCATCCCCTGTATAACGGTAACCCACTACGCGTTCAATAATTTTCATAGGTATTTTGTATGGTATTTCTTCCTTACCTGGCGCCTCATCCACTACCTTTGCAGTTGTAGTAGATTTCCCAAATAAACACTCAAGAGAAGATCTCTCCATAATGAATTATAGCAGCAGAGCGAAATAAAATCAGCACAAACAAGTAGAAATTTCCCTTACCAATTCCACTTACCAATAGCGCTTCACTCCCCGGCAACGGCGCCGGAAAATAGTCTTGATGACCCACAAGTATAGGGGGTGTATCGTAGTATCTTCGATAAGTAAGAATGTCGATCCCAACGAGGAGCGAAGGTGTTGACAAGCGGTTTCGATGAAGGATTCACCTGTAAATGCTCACGGACAAGTATTCGGGGGGTTTTGATGTAACGGATGAATAAAGTACGAGTAAGTAAAGTGCGAGAGTAATAATTGCAGCGAGTGGCCCAATCCTTTTTAGCACAAAGGACAAGCCGGTTTGTTTACTTATAATGACCAAACGTTCTCGAGGACACACGGGATTTTAGTCTAGTGCTTTCGCTACATACGGCTAATTAATCTTCATTGTTTTTATAAGTGTTGTGTGGGTGAACCTATGCTAATGTACCGCCCTTCCTAGGACTAATACATACTTGTGATTATACCCCTTGCAAGCATCCGCAACTACAAGAAAGTAATTAAGATAAATCTAACCACAGCCTTAAACTCTGGATCCCGCTATCCCTCCCGCATCGATATACCAACGGGGCTCAGGTTTCGTCACTCCGGCAACCCCGCAATTGGCAAACGAGTACAAGATGCATTCCCCTAGGCCCATAAAGGTGAAGTGTCGTGTAGTCGACGTTCACACGACACCACTAGAAGAATAACACCACAACTTAAATATCATAAGATTGAATATTACTCAACCATACTTCACTACTAACATTTAGACTTCACCCATGCCCTCAAGAACTAAACGAACTACTCACGAGACATCATATGGAATATGATCAGAGGTGATATGATGATGAATAACAATCTGAACATAAATCTTGGTTCAACGGTTTCACTCAATAGCATCAATAACAAGTAGAAATCAACACCGGGAGAGTTTACCCTATCAAACAATCAAGATCAAACCCAAATTGTTACAGTGGTGACGAGGTGCAGCGGTGGAGACGGCGGTGATGATGATGGAGATGATGATGATGGTGATGGAGATGATGTCCAGCTCGATGACGGTGACGATGGCGTCGATTTCCCCCTCCGGGAGGGAATTTCCCCGAAAGATCTCAGCCTGCTGGAGAGCTCTTTTCTCTCTGGTGTTCTCCGCCCCGCAGAGGCGGCTGTGGCTCTTCGCGACGTACCCCTGGAGCTTAGGTTTTCGGGACGAAGGCGTACGCGAAGAAAAGGAGGCGAGAGGGGGCTATGGGCACCCTCCATACAGGGCGGCGCGACCAGGCCTTGGGCCGCGCCGGCCTATGGGGTGGGCCCACCTCGGGTCCCCTCTTCTCCCCCTTCTGGCTCCCTTCGTCATCTCGAAAAATAGGATTTTTCATATAATTTCCGTCAACTGTTGATCTTCCGAAATATTGCATTCTGACGGTGCTTTTTCCAGCAGAATCCCGGCTCCGGTGCGCGATCCTCCAATAATCATGAAACATGCAAAATAGATGAAATAACATAAGTATCATCTCCAAATATGAAATATATCAATGAATAACAGCAAATTATGATATAAAATAGTGATGCAAATTGGACGTATCACGGTCCAATGTTCTTCTCTAATAATATGCATACTCAAACCATTTAATCATGACAAATCACCCTTACTTCAGACAAGATGAACATGCATAGCAACTCACATGATATTCAACAAAGGTGTAACAGTTGATGGCGTCCCCAGAAACATGGTTACCGCTCAACAAGAAACTTATAAGAAATAAGATACATAAGCGACATATTCAATACCACAATAGTTTTTAGGCTACTTTCCCATGAGCTATGTATTGTAAAGACAAGGAATCGAATTTTTAAAGGTAGCACGCAAGCAATTTACTTGGAAAGGCAGAAAATACCACATAGTAGGTAGTTATGGTGGACACAAATGGCATAGGTTTTGGCTCAGGGTTTTGGATGCACGAGAAGCATTCCCTCTCAGTACAAGGCTTTGGCAAACTCAAGTGTGAACCGGTACAGCAAAACTTACATAAGAATATATTGCAAGCATTATAAGACTCTACACTGTCTCCTTGTTGTTCAAACACCTTAACCAGAAAATATCTAGACTTTTAGAGAGACCAATCATGCAAACCAAATTTCAACAAGCTCTACGATAGTTCTTCACTACTAGGTTCAACACTACATGATGTAAGAGCTTAAACATGATCTATTTGAGAGATCAAAACAATTTCAAAGTATCAAATTATTCAAGACAATATACCAATTACCACATGGAGCATTTTCTGTTTCCAACCAAATAGCAATGAACGAAGCAGTTTTCAACCTTCGCCATGAACATTAAAACTAAAGCTAAGAACACCAGTGTTCATATGAAACAGCGGAGCGTGTCTTTCTCCCACACAAAGAATGCTAGGATCCGAGTTTATTCAAACAAAAACAAAAAATAAAAGCATAAAGACACTCCAAGTAAAGCACATAAGATGTGACGGAATAAAAATATAGTTTCACTAGAGGTGACCTGATAAGTTGTCGATGAAGAAGGGGATGCCTTGGGCATCCCCAAGCTTAGATGCTTGAGTCTTCTTGAAATATGCAGGGATGAACCACGGGGGCATCCCCAAGCTTAGACTTTTCACTCTTCTTGATCATATTGTATCATCCTCCTCTCTTGACCCTTGAAAACTTCCTCCACACCAAACTCAAAACAAACTCATTAGAGGGTTAGTGCATAATCAAAAATTCACATGTTCAGAGAGGACACAATCATTCCTAACACTTCTGGACATCACCCAAAGCTACTGAAAGTTAATGGAACAAATAAATCCATCCAACACAGTAAAAGAGGCAATGTGAAATAAAAGGCAGAATCTGTCAAAACAGAACAGTCCGTAAAGACGAATTTTTCAGAGGCACTTAACATGCTCAGATGAAGAAGCTCAAATTGAATGAAAGTTGCGTACATATCTGAGGATCACTCATGAATTTTCGCTGATTTTTCTGAGTTACCTACAGAGAGTTCTACTCAAATTCGTGACAGCTAGAAATCTGTTTCTGCGCAGAAATCCAAATCTAGTATCAACTTTACTATCAAAGACTTTACTTGGCACAACAATGCAATAAAATAAAGATAATGAGAGGTTGTTACAGTAGTAACAACTTCCAAGACACAACAAAACAGTAGCAAAATAAAACATGGGTTATCTCCCAAGAAGTGCTTTCTTGATAGCCATTAAGATGGGCTCAGTAATTTTAATGATGCTCTCGCAAGAAATAAGAGTTGGAGCAAAAGAGAGCATAAAAAAGCAAATAAGAAACACTTTTAAGTCTAACCCACTTCCTATGAAAAGGAATCTTGTAAATAAAAAAGTCATGTAAGCATAATGCAACAAGCATAGAAAGGCAACACAAGCGCAACTTCAAGATTCTCAACATAAAGAGGGGAAACTTAATATTATTAAGATGCATATAACCATGTTTCCCTCTCTAATAATAACTTTCAGTAGCATCATGAACAAACTCAACAATATAACTATCACATGAAACATTCTTATCATGAGCTACATGCATAAAATTATTACTCTTCACATAAGCATAGTCATTACTATTAATTGTAGTGGGAGCAAATTCAATAAAATAGCTATCATTATTATTCTCATCACCATAATCATCATATATAGGAGGCATATTGTAATCATAATTAATCTTCTCCTCAATAGTAGGTGGACCGAAAATATGATAGTCATCATTGTAATCATCATATATAGGAGGTAAAGTATCATTAAAGTAAATTTTATCCTCCATGCTTGGGGGACTAAAAATATCATGCTCATCAAAACCAGCTTCCCCAAGCTTAAAATTTTCTATATCATTATGGAAAGAAACATGGATAGTACTAATACTATGGTAATTATTAATATCATCATTTTCAGAATTAGTGTCCCAGAGATCTTCAATATCAAAGGTAGTGTGCTCTTCCAAATCATGATCACTAATATAGGTAAAGGGCATAGGAAGATCATTGTACTCAGATTCATTATCATAATAATCATTAGGAGCAACATACTTACGGTTACCTATCGTTATCTCATACACGCGGGGATATGCCGTTACCTCTTTCTTTTTATTCCCCCTCTTCTTCTTCTTCGTTCCCTTCTTCTTGTTCTTTTCCTTCTCCCCGTTCCCTTCTTTCGGAGGAAGAGGCTTGAAGGGAGGCTTCTCCACATAACCTGATTTATTTCCAGAAACAATAGAAGAAACTTGGGAGGATTCCTCCTTTTCATTAATAAGTTCGAAACACACAGCGGTCCTATCATATTTTGGCAAAGTATCATCTTCTAAAATATTTTGTATGTAAGTATTTGTGTGGCAATTATCAATGCAATAAGAAAGACACCCATGCAGGACACTACTAATATCAAGAGCACTCATATCCACCAAAGAAGTTTTTCTCAATAACTCTTCACACCCCAAAAATAATGTAAGTTCATCATGCTGATTAGGAATGATTTCATCATCACAATACAAATTTGCAGCACTCATGGGGTTCGAATTATCATTGGAGGAGCATTGAAAATTAAAATGACCCACTCTATGGCAAAGTTCACAAATAAAAGGATAGAGGGCACAAACTTTTTCACCGATATCATCTAGAGCCCTAGACCACTTTCTAGTTTTTTCATTCCTGTGATGGATACAATATTCTTCTTCAATTTTATTCTTTTCACAAGGTCTATGAACTCCACAAAAATTAACATGCTTATAGGAAATAGCATTCTCAGAAGTTTGAGCATGTTCATTGCAATCATTAACAACAATTTCATTTTCCATGCAAGTGTCTTTAAAAGGTTCATGATACATGTACCAATTTTCTTTAGGAACATTAATATGAGAAGCAAAGGCTCTATAGCAATCAACCATAATTTGAGGATCAAGACCATATTTAGCACTAAGCTCTTGAAAATCAGCAGTTTCAATGAAAGACTTAATGCATTCATATTCATAGTTTATACCTGATTCTTTACCTTTGTCGTTCTTCCAATCTTCAGCATTCTCCTAAATCCGATCAAGAAGGTCCCATTTAAACTCTTCTTTGTTGCGCGTGAATGATCCGGAACAAGTAGTATCCATCAAGGTTTTATCTTGAAAAGAAAGTCTTGCATAGAAATTATCAATGATGATATTACCAGGAAGCTCATGAATGGGGCATTTGAGCATTAAAGACTTCAATCTCCCCCATGCTTGGGCAATACTTTCTCCATCATGAGGCCAGAAATTATATATGCGGTTTCGGTCTTTGTGAATTTCACTTGGAGGATAGAATTTAGAATAAAATAGAGACATAATATCCTTCCAATCAAGAGAATGCCCATTCTTCAGCAATTTATACCAATACGCCGCTTTACCAGACAGCGACATAGAGAATAGTTTCTTCCTAACTTCATCCATTGAAATACTCGCACACTTGAATAACCCGCATAATTCATGTAAAAACAATAAATGATCTCCAGGATGGACAGTTCCATCCCCTTCATAGCGGTTATCCACAACACGTTCAATAATTTTCATAGGTATTTTATATGGAATACTTTCAACAGGTGGATTTAAAATATCGTATATGGGAGATAAAGTATTATCAGAGCAAATTTTCTCCCCTAAAGATGGGAAGCTAAAAAGATCATAAGAACTATCTTTCCCAAGCTTAGACTTTTCCATAGCATTAGCAGTAATTGCATTCATAATAATAACATTGCTACTATCATGCAGATAAGGTTCCATAGGTTTTTTAATTTTCGCATCAAACAATTCATGTCTTAACTCAGGAAATAGATTAAAAAGCTCACTGTTGTTTTCCATTATGCCTAACTAGTGAAAATAAAAACAAGAAACAAAAAGATGCAATTGCAGGATCTAAAGGAAATAGCTTCGAGCACTCACACACCGGCAACAGTGCTAGGAAATAACTTAGTAGTCGGAGGATGTAAATACCTTTTACCTTACCTCCCCGGCAACGGCGCCAGAAAATAGCTTGATGTCTACGCACGCTTCTATTCCTGTAGGCAGTGTTGGGCCTCCAAGAGCAGAGGTTTGTAGAACAGCAGCAAGTTACCCTTAAGTGCAACACCCAAGGTTTATCGAACTCAGGGAGGTAGAGGTCAGAGATATCCCTCTCAAGCAACCCTGCAATTAAGATACAAGAAGTCTCTTGTGTCCCCAACACACCTAATACACTTGTCAGATGTATAGGTGCACTAGTTCGGCGAAGAGATAGTGAAATACAAGTAATATGGATGATTGTAAGTAGTAATTGCAATCTGCAAGAAAGATGGCAGCAAGCAAACATGTAACATAACTTGTTGGAAACGGTGTTTCAATGCTTAGAAACAAGGCCTAGGGATCATACTTTCACTAGTGGACACTCTCAACAATGATCACATAAATAAATAACTTCTCTTCACTTGTGCTACTTCAAACACTCTCTTGTTGGATAACAAACACCATTCATTGTGTAGGGCTACAAGAGCACACCTCAAGCCGGAGTAAACAAGCTCCACAACGTCCGGAGTTCATATTAAAGTAACCTCTAGAGTGCATAATAGACCGTTGCAATTTAGACCGAGTACTAACATAGCATACACACTGTCACCAATAGCTATGGAAGGGGGAATATATCACATCAATACTATCATAGTAATAGTTAACTTCATAATCTACAAGAGATTACAATCATAACCTACGCCAAGTACTACATGATACACACACTGTCACCTTTACATCATGGAGGAGGAATAGACTACTTTAATAACATCACTAGAGTAGCACATAGATTAATAGTGATACAAAGCTCATGATCACATAAAGATCACACCATGGGAGAGAGAGATGAACCACATAGCTACCGGTAGAGCCCTCAGCCTCGGGGGAGAAATACTCCCTCCTCATCATGGGAGACAGCAACGGCGATGAAGATGGCGGTGGTGTCGATGGAGATGACTCCCGGGGGAAATTCCCCGTCCCGGCGGCGTGCCGGAACAGAGACTTCTGTCCCCCGAAACTAGTCTTCGCGATGGCGGCGGCTACGGAACTCTTCGTGGAATATCGTCGGGTCTGGTAGCGTTTTCACGTATGGGAGCATATATAGGCGAAAGGGCGGCGACGGAGGGGCACCAGGGTGCCCTCACCACCTGGTGGCGTGGCCAGGAGTGGGCCCGCGCCCAGGTGTGGTGTGGGCGCCCCCTGGCCCATCTTCGTTTCCCCTTCGGACTTCTGGAACCTTCCGTGAAATATAAGATCGTGGGCTTTCGTTTCGTCCTATTCCGAGAATATTTCCTGTGTAGGATTTCTGAAACCAAAAATAGCAGAAAACAGGAACTGGCGCTTCGACATCTTGTTAATAGGTTAGTTCCGGAAAATGTATCAAAATGATATAAAGCGTATATAAAACATGTGAGCATTGTCATAAAACTAGCATGGAACATAAGAAATTATAGATACGTTTGAGACGTATCATTAGCCAATTGCCTTCTTGTGGTAACACTTGCCCTTAAATCACCAAGGACCTTGTCATGTGTGTGTGTTCACAAATTTCAAGGTTCCTTTCTCTTCTTGCTAGACGACGGGCCTCGATCTCCTCCTTGGTTCTTCTTGGCCTTGGAGGTATCACTTGATCAACTTGATCATTTGGGTCCTCGTCTTGACCTTCAACTTGAGCTTCCTCAATTTCTTGAGGGTGCTCAACATCATGTGCTTGATCTTGGACATTATGAGGTGAATGACACAAATTGGATGGATCCTCATTGGAGCCATCATGAATGCTTGGTTGATCTTGTCCTTGATCTTGCACACTAGAGGGAGGGTCTTGTTCTTGTTCTTGGGTTGGTGCATCATTTGCTTCACTAGATGGGGTTTTTTGATGTTGAGAAGATGAGGGCTCCACCGTGGTAGAGCATAGTCCTTCCCGAGACGCCACACCGTGTCCCTCAATGGGGCGGAAAAATCCCACACCCATTCTTACTATGGCATCTTGAGGTATTTCATCACCTGCACAAACATCAACTTTCCCCACTTGGGAGCCATCATTTTCTTCGAACCTCACACTACAAGATTCAATGATAATCCCGGTGTCGAGGGTACTCCTCGCCAATGCCCTCCGGTAGGGGCTTAGGGTTGACGGAATCCTGTAGGCTGACACGAGACATCGGTTCACAGACAAGCGGGGAGAGCGATTTACCCAGGTTCGGGGCCCTCGATGAGGTAAAACCCTTACGTCCTGCCTGTCTGTTCTTTGATTATGATGACAATGGATTACAATGGGGTGCCGAATACTTCGGCTGAGACCTAGTCGAGATTTCTATTGCTAGGGTTACCTAGCTTTAAGTTTTCTCTGGCTAAGATTGCTAAGATTGTTCGTGTCCCTCGGCAGCCCCTCTCCTGGCCTTTATATAGGAGGCCAGGTCTCAAGGGTCCTAACCGAGTACGACTACGTTTACGTAGTTTAGATCCAATCTTTCCTTGTTTGTTCGCTTCCTTGTCTTGCCCGTCAAGGAATCTTCTAGTGCGCCGACCTAGTGGCCCATCTCGCCTTCGGGTATCTTCATGGGCCTCCAATTTGTCAATACCGGATAGGGCAATACCGGTTATCCGAAGGGTAATGCCCACGTCGCAGGCCCCCGAGTGTCTAGCCGAAGATAATTCGGGTAGAGACTAATGCATGTTTTTTTCCTGACATTCTTCTCCTTCATTGCTCTTGTTCATCTTGATTATGCTTCATCTTCTTTTTATCGGGTGCGCGTCAGCGCTCCCGATGGGAGTAGCCCCCGAGTCTAGGTACGGACGCTTGCAATCCGTGCGTAGACTCAAGTTGTACTACTCGAATACTTTCCTCTGCCAAGTTTTTACAAGTCTTCATAGGTCATCCGATACATTTTCTTTTCGCAAAGGATAATGAGTAACGTGCCCAACTTTTGTTGGCTAACTTCCGGTGGCAAAACAACGTTACTCTACACAGAATCAAGTCCCCGGGCATGATCCTGGAGTGCAAAAAAACTTTCAACGCGTGTGCACCACGTCCTCCCGATGGGAGTAATTAACGAAGTGTGCAAAAAACTTTCAAACTTTTATTCCTTCGACTGCTTATTCTGTCGAATCTTCTTTTTATCGGGTGCGCATCAGCGCTTCCGATGGGAGTAGCCCCCGAGTCCAGGTTCGGATGCTTGCAATCCGTGCGTGGACTCAAGTCCTTCATCCGATGATTTTATATTTCCTTCGGGTGCCTCTAGTTTTTTTTATATATAACGTCATAGTTTTGGGCCGATTGACGGGATTTGACTTGACGTGTAACTATTGTGGGCCAATTGATAGGACTTGACCTGACGGGCCCACCCTAGCTCTGCGCAGGCAGTTTTTAGGTCTTGATCAGTGCACGCGCGGCGATCGAGGCATCACCTCATTTTTCGCGCGACGTGGGAATAATGGGCCGCCGGTTCCACTCCTTCTTCCAGCGCCACGTGTACAGTCAGATCTGCTCCTCTCCCCACGATGCTTTGTGGAGTTATGGCCACGTCAATGCTCAAATTGTTTTGAGATAAATAGGGAGCCTCTTTTCTTTTTACCTTTTACCTCGTTCACTGCTCATCTTCTCCTTCAAGCCTCCTGCTCCTCTGCTTTTTCATCAGAAGCTTCGTTCACCATGGGCAAAAAGAAGAGTGGCAGCACATCGGAGGCAGCCAAAGTTAGCCGCAACTGCAGCACTTCTGCTATTACCAACCGCGACATCAACAAACTTCGCGCCCTCGGCTTCATCTCCGCATCTGAGGATGACATTCGTCTCCCAGGTCAGGTTTCTCGCCCAAGCCCCCCAAAGGGCTTCACCGTCATGTTTGTCGCTTTTCTGTTTCGTGGCCTATCTCTTCCGGCGCACGAGTTTCTTCGTTCCCTCCTTTCTTCTATGGGATTCAGCTCTGGCAGCTGACCCCAAATTCCATCCTCCACCTTTCCATTTTTATCACTGTCTGTGAAGCCTTCCTCGGCATTGAGCCCCACTGGGGTCTTTGGAGGAAGATCTTCTATGTGAAACGTCATAATGATAGCAACGGCCCCCTGTCGTCGGTGGCGTTGGCTTCGTTGTCAGGAAGGAGGTCGACTACTTCGACTATCCGATGAAGGAATCTGTCCAGGGCTGGCGCAACAAGTGGTTCTACCTTCGGGACCCTATCGTTCCTGGGCGGCGTTCAAATCTCCCTCCTTTTGACGATGTCTTGGTGGCTCATAAGAAGAAGTCTTGGAACAACGCCCTTTCTCCCGAAGAAAAGGCGACAGCCGACGAGCTTTTCAAGCAAATTGTCACTTTGAAGAATTCAGGAGGCATGGCGATGTGCGGTACTGAAGTAGTTTCAGTTTTCCTACAATGTCGAGTGCAGCCGCTGATGTCTCGCCCTCACCAGCTGTGGATTTTCACTGGCAAAAACGACAAGTCGAGGGTCAACTCTGCCGACCTGTCGGCAGATGAGCTCCAGAATGAAGTTCGTCGCCTGACATGCCTCAGCACCAAGGACACCATTGTCTTGACATCGGCGCGCCCTCCTTATGATTTCAAGCATCTTCCGTCCGAGGTAACCTTATCGTTTTGCATTTACTGTCATTACTCTCTTTTTTTTATTTGTGCCTTACATGTTTTCTATCCTTCCGCAGGTTCCTGCTGTCGCCCAATGTTATCCTCCCTCACCCGAGAGCAGTGTGGTATTAGAGGACGACGATGACGATTCTGAGGGAACCGAGGATGCTCAGCATGCCCTTGAGGACAGCGATGTCCAAGAAGAGGAAACTGCTGAAGATGACGCCTTCCTCAAGAGCAGACGTCGCAAGCAGGTACATGATGATCTTATCGCTTCGGCTGAATCAAGTCCTTCGGGAGGAGATAATGATGCCGACGAAGCTGCTTCGCCTCCTCCTGCTAAGAAGGGTTCAACAAGTTTCTTCGTGGACGAAGATGATCTGGACTTGTGAGCATTTATACTCTTTGTTACTTTTATTTCTTGTCACCTTGTATGCTAACTGCTCGCCGTACTTGAACAGCTCTGCCGATGATGATGACGATGTTCCTCTCGCAAAGAGGGCTAAACTAGCCTCCGAAAGAGTAGCATCGGCTAAGGAATCAAACCCTTCTCCTGCCAAGTCGACACCTCTATCCCGAACGAGTGTAGAGAAGGTCCCAATATCAAGAGTTATTCCTTCTCATGATGCTCCCACCCCGCCGGCTGGCCGTGATCACGTAAGTACTTAATCTGCCTGGCTTTGCTGAATCTCCATCACCTGACTCCTCTTGTTTTTTCCTGGCTGCAGCCGATTTACGCTACAGTCGATGCTGTGGCGGATTTTGCTGAACAATTTACTCGCCTAGAGGCCGAAAATGCCCAACTTCGGAAGGCTGTCAAGTCTTCGGCTGATCAAGCGATCGAAGCCAGCAGGATCGCTGCCGATGCCAAGAGTGAGAACGCCTTGTTGAAGGAGGAGGTAACGAGGCTGAAGCGTCAGATGAAAGATGATCAAGATGCCAGGCGTGCAGCGGCGGCTGCAATTGATAAGAAGGAAGGTGTCCTCCGCGAATCCGTCAAGGATTTACTGGGTAAAAAATCCTTATGGTGTTCCGCTCCTTTCTTGATGCTTTCTCCATTGATTATTGATACATCTTTTTTTTCAGAGGCCGCTAATTTAACTGTCAGTCGACGTCATCAGCTTCGGGAGGATTCTACGGCCGACGCCTTGTCACTTGCTGCTGAGTCAAATGTCCAGATCCTCAGATTGCTGCAGAAGTCCAAGGGAGCACTGTCGAAGTTATACTCGATGATCTTCCCTAAGGCGAAGCTGGACAAGACTCTCGACGAGATGGCTGAAGCCTTCCTTGTCGATCCCTCCGAACCTGTAGAGGTACTGAAACGTCGCAGCCGCTCGATTGGTGCGGTTCTTACTTTCCAGTTGCTTATGGGCCACGGGATGGGGTCGGAATTGGAAGAGTTCTCTAAGGCGCTGCCTGTTGATGATGAAAATCATCTAGTCGACCTTGAGCCTTTCAAGAGATCGGCAATAACTTGCGCTAACCGGCTTCTGAAGTTGGTGGCTGAAGCACAAGCCGAGCCTGCTCCTGAGTCAGCCCCTGGTTCAACGTCGGCTAATCCTTGAACTGTTGTTGTACATAATATTTTCGTAACACTTTTTAAATTCGGCTCTGTTGCCAAACATCCTTTTGCCTGTATGATGTGCACTTGATGCTCCCGATGGGAGTTTCTTTTTTATATTAATGCTTGGTCTGAAGTGAGGACGTGCTGCAGATTCCCTCATCTTCTTCCCATGCCGAGCTCTTTCCGAATCCTTCGGGTAATGATGAATCAGGCCTTGTTCGTCAGTTACGTGACCAGGTGTCTAGTCTAAATAAAGACATTACTCCCTTCGTGCGATGGCTGCCTTGGTGAAGAAGAAGGGAGAAATAGCGACTGCCATTGAACAATACGCTCTTGATGGTCTTCATGTTGCTACCGAAAGTTTGAACCGTGAGTGTTAGCCTCGCCTTCCGATTCTAGGTATAGCTTGAATGTTCTAACATTCGTTCCTTTTCCAGTCGTGGCTTCGGATGCAGCTGAAGAGGACAGAAAAATTCATGAAGACGTTGAGGCGATGACCGACGTTGCGCACCCAACACATGGTTTATGGCTGCATCGTCCGAAGGCCGCCATCATGGCGAAGTTCAAGTACCGGGTGATGAAGGCACACTATTATTTTGACAAATACTATGCCCTTCTTACGATGGTTTGGCACACCTTGTTTCCTCTGGACCAGGCACCCGAAACTTTGTCTGGCTTGTTCACCCGATTCAAATCTCCGTAAAGGATTCGGTCGTCGGTGCGTAAAGAGCTTCTAGCTGGTGCTGAGCTTGCTTTTGCTTCAATATTGGCATGCCATCCATCTTTAGATTTAAGAGCCGTGGCAAACACTGAAAGTGATTTCGGCCAGTACTATGATGCTGCTAGAGGTCCTGCTCACACCATTGTTTCTCGGATGGAGTCATGTCTCGAAAAGGAACTGAAGGCCCACTGGGACCGGGGATCCCGATTATGAATGTAATAGCCTTGTATTTCACATAAGACTGTTTGCTGCGTACGCTGCACGCTTATGTTTGTTTGATTGATACTTTATTGTCGAGTGCGGCTGAGTGATCAGTTCAACCTGCTTACTCGACGACTTCGTTGTATTTTATGCAATGTTATTGCGAAGTCGATATGTAATTTATGCGAAAGTTCGGCTCGTCACACGGTGCACCTGTTTGAGCCTTATTTTAATGTAACCATCGACCAGCAAGCACTCGCGTATTTTTCGAGGCTTGGATTGGTTGTTTTTGTATGTCATTAATCTTAGCTTTCGCTGAGAGTATTTAATTAATGTCATCGTGTAAACACGTTTTTTCTGGGCCAACGCTCCCGATGGGAGTTAGAGCCGATGGGAGTGGTTCCGAACGTTTCGTTCGGGTGCCAAAGCCTGAAGCAAGGAAAAGGGTAAC
The DNA here is from genome assembly GCF_022539505.1 of Lolium rigidum. NCBI lineage: Eukaryota > Viridiplantae > Streptophyta > Magnoliopsida > Poales > Poaceae > Lolium > Lolium rigidum. Next base: position 14,437,173 of record NC_061511.1, on the reverse strand, counting down.
AGAAATCTGATTAGATCTTTATTCATAATGCAAAGCAACCTTGTAGGCCGTTGAACGAAAAAAAAGAACAATCGTATCCTATGTATAAAACCGTCGCAATTGCGCGATGTTCCATGGATTCTCGATGTCTTTTCCTGATTCTGGATTTTTGAGCCGATAGGCTCCTCCTGGTATCACTTCAGTGACGATGTATGGTCCTTCCCATGGGGATTCTAGCTTCAAGGGTCTTTTTTGCTTCAACCGAAGTACCATATCTCCAACACTGAAACTTCGACTGCGTATTCGTCGGTTGTGATAATTTCTCAGTGCTTGCTGGTAGACCGTTGTTCTTGCCAAGGCGATATCTCTTGCTTCGTCAAGGAGGTCGACAACATCTTGTAACGCGATATTGGAGGAGGACTCTGTGTACGCTGTTACTCGAGGCGCTTCAAATCGGACGTCGGCTGGCAGGACTGCTTCGGCTCCGTACACCAAGAAGAACGGAGTGTATTGAGTCGACCTGTTGGGGGTGGTACGCAAACTCCATAGCACAGATGGTAATTCTTCAACCCAAGCTCCGGCTGCACCTTTAAGGCGTTTCTTTAGACCATCCCCTATTAAACCATTGATCCTTTCCACCTGGCCATTGGTCTGTGGGTGAGAGACTGATGCGAATTTCAATTTGATTCCCCCATCATCACAAAATTTCCTGAATTCCTCGGAATCGAAATTGGAACCGTTGTCTGTGACGATGCTATGCGGCATACCAAATCGACAGGTTATTCCTTTGAAGAATTGAACCGCCGTTTCAGCCTTTTGATTTCGCACTGGTACTGCCTCGATCCACTTAGTGAATTTGTCGACTGCAACCAGTAAGTACGTGTGTCCTCCGGGTGACGATCTTGGCAGTGGTCCAACTTGATCGAGTCCCCACTGAGCGAACGGCCATGCCAAAGGTATCGTCATTAAGTCTGTTGCAGGAGCGTGTGGTTTCGACGAGAAACGTTGGCACGCATCGCACTTCATGACTAGATCCCTGGCATCCGATGCTGCCGTTGGCCAGTAAAATCCTGCCCTAAAGGCTTTCGCCACAAGGGCTGCGCTTCCTGCATGATGCCCGCAGGTTCCTTCATGTATTTCGCGCAATGGTGCTTTTCCGTCGTCAATGGCGATGCACCTTTGGAAGATCCCCGAGATGCTCGCGCTTGTAAAGCTCACCATTTATCACTGTGAAGGCCTTTGATCGTCTAACGACTCGCTTAGCTTCCACAGAGTCTTCTGGCAGCTCTTGTTTCGACAGGTACGCTAAAAATGGTTTGGTCCATAGAGGCTCGAGGAGGAGGACTTGTTCGGAAGAAAGGACTGGAGATTCTTCAGCCGAAGGTTTTTGCAGTGAGCTTTTTTCCAATTCTTCACCCGATGGTTTCGCAGACGGTTTTTCTTTAATTGATCTTTGAGCGATCACTTCGTAAAAAACTCCATCTGGAATGGGGGAGCATGTGGACCCGATGTTCGCCAAAGTGTCGGCTTCCTCGTTACTGGCTCTGCCGATGTGCTTAAGCTCGCATCCTTCAAATTTAGCCTCCATGTTCTGATACAGCTGCCGATAAGCAACCATGTTGTCGCTAACTGCATCGCACAAGTTCATTGACTGCTGGACCACCAAGTTCGAATCTCCGTAGATTTCTAGGCGCGTAGCGCCGCACGCCTTCGCCATTTTCATTCCGTGCAGCAGTGCTTCGTATTCCGCTTCGTTGTTTGTCGGTAGGGAGAAATTCATACGTAGTATATACTTCATTTTATCTCCCTGTGGTGATATCAGCACCACACCTGCCCCTGCTCCTGTACTTCGTTTTGACCCATCAAAGTACGTTACCCATGACCCCGACATGTCGGGTGTTGCTGGTGTCTGTGATTGGATCCAATCTGCCACAAAATCTGGAAGGATTTGCGATTTTACCGCCGTTCGGTTGACGTAAGTTATGTCGTGCGGCGCTAACTCGATGGCCCATTGAGACACTCGACCTGTGGCTTCTGGATTGGTCGTTATGCTCTTCAGGGGTGCTTCGCTCACAACTTTGATCGGGTGCTCCGTGAAGTAGTGCCTCAGCTTGCGAGCCGACCTCCATACTGCATATGCCATCTTCTGGTGATGAGGATACCTCTGTCTTGCGGGAGTAAGTACTTCACTGAGATAGTAAACAGGCCTCTGCACACCATGAACTCTCCCTACTTCTTCTCGCTCGACAACCAAAACGCTACTGAAGACTTGAGCTGTAGCAGCTATGTACATCAGCAGTGTCTCCTTTTCGCGCGGAGTCACGAGCACCGGAGAGGTCGATAGAATTTTCTTCAGGTTGTCAAAGGAGTCTTGTGCTTCCTTTGTCCACTCGAACTTTTCTGACTTTTTCATTAAGTTGTAGAAGGGCAAAGCTTTCTCTCCTAGCTTCGCGATGAACCTGCTAAGCGCTGCTAATCGGCCTGCCAGTTGCTGCACTTGGTGCAAGTTCTTTGGCGGCTCCATGTCGAGAATAGCTTTGATCTTCAAGGGATTGGCCTCGATTCCTCCGGGCTGATATGAAGTACCCGAGTACTTGCCCTCCCGGCACTCCAAAGAAACACTTCTTGGGATTTAGCTTAATTTTGTATCTCGTCCGCATTGTCAAAGGTCTCTCGCAAGTCATCGATGAGTGTGGCTGCGTGCTTTGTTTTCACCACGATATCGTCGATGTAGACTTCAATGTTTCTTCCAACCTGCTCCGCGAGGCGTACTTGCATGCAGCGTTGATAAGTAGCTCCTCGCATTTTTTAACCCGAAGGTCATGACGTTGTAGCAGAAAACACCGTGTGGAGTGATGAACGCGGTTAGCTCCTGGTCCTCCTTCTTCAGTTTGATCTGGTTGTACCCGGAGTACGCATCGAGGAAAGAGAGATGATCGCACCCGGCTGTAGAATCGACTATCTGATCTATTCGGGGCAATGGGAAATGATCTTTCGGGCAGTGTTTGTTAAGGCTAGTGTAATCGATGCACATGCGAAGGGCGGTTGTGTCCTTTTTCAGCACCATGACTGGATTAGCCACCCATTCGGATTCCTTAAGCTCTCGGATGAATCCCGCCTTGCGGAGCCGATTAACTTCTTCACCGATTGCTCTTCTTTTGGGTTCGTGAGAATCGTCGCATCGACCGCTGTATCGGCTTGGCTGTCGGGTCAACATTTAGGGCGTGCTCAGCCGAGTTCCCCGGGGATACCTGGCATGTCGGATGGCTCCCATGCAAATATCTCCCAGTGCTCACGGAGGAACTCGATGAGCGCGCTTTCCTATGCGACATCTAGGTCAGCCGAAGTGTTGACCGTTTTCTTTGGATCAGTAGGGTGCACCTGCAGTTTCTTGGTTTCCTTTGCAGTATCGAACGCATCGGATCTTGCGTTTCGATTGTCGGCTGGTGGCTGTGTGTGATCTGTAATGGCGTCGATTGCGTTGAGTTCTTCCTTGGCTCCAAATTTCGAGGCGATCTTCTGAAATTCCCAGTCGCAGTTGTCTGACCGAGCGAAGCTGCCGTGAACGGTTATTGGGGTCCCGTTGTTGCCTGGCATCTTTAGCTTCAGGTATGCATAATGAGGCACGGCCATGAATTTGGCAAACGCAGGTCTGCCGAGGATGGCGTGGTACTGAGATTCCCAGTCGACTACCTCGAACTCAATCCTTTCTTTCCTGAAATTACTGGGCGTGCCGAAGACTACATCCAATGATGTTTTACCCAACGATTAGGCGGGTCGAGTCGGTATAATGCCGTGGAACCCTGTGTCGGATTCTTTTAGCATGTCGACTGTTAAACCCATTGCCCTCATTGTGCTGGCGAATAACAGGTTCAAGCCGCTTCCACCGTCCATAAATACTTTGCCCATACTGTATCCTCCAATTTGTGCTTCCAGAACAAGGGCCGCGTGACCGGGCCTTGGGACGGCCTTCGGGTGATCCGCCCTGCTGAAGGTGATGCTCTGATCTGACCAATCGATAAAATCCGGCGTATCGACCATGGCAACCTCCGCGTATTTTACTTCTCGGGAGAACTTTTTGATTTCTCTTTTCGAAAAGCTGGTTTTGTGGATCATGTTGATCTTTCCATGCAGTGCTGGGAATGCCTCGACTGGTTGATGACCCACAAGTATAGGGGGTGTATCGTAGTATCTTCGATAAGTAAGAATGTCGATCCCAACGAGGAGCAGAAGGTGTTGACAAGCAGTTTCGATGAAGGATTCACTGTAAATGCTCACGTACAAGTATTCAGGGGGTTTTGATGCAACGGATGAATAACGTACAAGTAAGTAAAATGCGAGAGAAATAATTGCAGCGAGTGGCCCAATCCTTTTTAGCACAAAGGACAAGCCGGTTTGTTTACTTATAATGACCAAACGTTCTTGAGGACACACGGGAATTTAGTCTAGTGCTTTCGCTACATACGGCTAATTAATCTTCATTGTTTTGATAAGTGTTGTGTGGGTGAACCTATGCTAATGCACCGCCCTTCCTAGGACTAATACATACTTGTGATTATACCCCTTGCAAGCATCCGCAACTACAAGAAAGTAATTAAGATAAAGCTAACCACAGCCTTAAACTCTGAGATCCTGCGATCCCTCCTGCATCGATATACCAACGGGGGCTCAGGTTTCTGTCACTCCGGCAACCCCGCAATTGGCAAACGAATACAAGATGTATTCCCCTAGGCCCATAAATGGTGAAGTATCGTGTAGTCGACGTTCACACGACACCACTAGAAGAATGACACCACAACTTAAATATCCTGACATTGAATATTACTCAACCATAATTCACTACTAACATTTAGACTTCACCCATGTCCTCAAGAACTAAACAAACTACTCACGGGACATCATATGGAACATGATCAGAGGTGATATGATGATGAATAACAATCTGAACATAAACCTTAGTTCAACGGTTTCACTCAATAGCATCACTAACAAGTAGAAATCAACACCGGGAGAGTTTCCCCTATCAAACAATCAAGATCAAACCCAAATTGCTACAGCGGTGACGAGGTGCTGCGGTGGAGACGGAGGTGATGATGATGAAGATGATGGTGATGGTGATGGAGATGATGTCCAGCTCGATGGCGGCGACGATGGCGTCGATTTCCCCCTCCGGGAGGGAATTTCCCCGCGGATTCCTGCCCGCCGGAGAGCTCTTTTCTCTCTGGTGTTCTCCGCCCCGCAGAGGCGGCTGTGGCTCTTCGCGACGTACCCTCTGGAGCTTAGGTTTTCGGGACGATGGAGTACGCGAAGAAAAGGAGGCGAAAAGGGCTGTGGGGCCCCCACACCACAAGGTGGCGCGGCCAGGCCATGGGCCGCGCCGGCCTGTTGTCTGGCCCCACCTTGGGTCTTCTCGGCTCCCCCTTCTGGCTTTCTCCGTCATCTGGAAAAATAGGATTTTTGGTATAATTTCCTTCCACAGCTTGATCTTCCGAAATATTGCGTTCGACGGTGCTTTTTCCAGCAGTAATCCCGGCTCCGGCGCTTGATCCTCCAATAATGATGAAACATGCAAAATAGATGAAATAACATAAGTATTGTGTCCAAACATGAAATATATCAATGAATAACAAGCAAATTATGATATAAAATAGTGATGCAAATTGGACGTATCAACTCCCCCCAAGCTTAGACTTCGCTTGTCCCCAAGCGAAACTGAGCTCAGTAAAGAAGACCACATGTTTATGGAGTGAAGAGTCGATAAATAAAATACGGACAAGAAGCATCATATTAATTCACACAAGGCATTCTAGTGAACAACTTCCTCATATAATTCAACTTGAAATAAGTATAAGGTAATCACAAATAAAGGTGCATAAGGAATCATAATTGGTAATGGCAAACTTTGTTCTTGGTCAGAGAACAGTTAACAGATTATACTTATCTATTGAGCAGCGCTCTCATATTAAATCTTATGGTAAACTTGCATACTCAATCATATTAATCATTGATGACTTTCAAAGCTATATTCATTCAGGTAAAACTTGTACTAAGCAAGGAAGAGTAAAGACATGACGAAGCTGATCACAATATAATAGTTTGATCACAACAACTCAAATGCTTGCTCAAGATGGAGGGAAATAGGTTTACTGACTCAACATAAAGTAAAAGACAGGCCCTTCGCAGAGGGAAGCAGGGATTAAATCATGCGCTAGAGCCTTTTCAGTTTTGAAATCATATAAAGAGAATAAAAGTAATATTTTGAGAGGTGTTTGTTGTTGTCAACGATCGGTAGCGGGTACTCTAACCCCCTTGCCAAACAGTACCTCCAAAGAGCGGCTCCCATTAAGGACGTTATCTCTACCAAAGAAGGTAGATCATCCCTCTTCTCTTTTGTTTACACATGTACTTTAGTTTATTTAAGAATGACACTCCCCCCAACCTTTGCTTACACAAGCCATGGCTAACCGAATCCTCGGGTGCCTTCCAACAATCTCATACCATGGAGGAGTGTCTATTGCAAAATTAAGTTGCTTACTGATGAATCAGGGCAAAACATGTGAAGAGAATTATTAATGAAAGTTGATTAACTGGGGCTGGGAACCCCGTTGCCAGCTCTTATTGCAAAATTATAGGATAAGTGGATGAAGCCACTAGTCCATTAGTGGAGGCTGCCTAACAAGACTGAAAGATAAAACACCACATACTTCCTCATGAGCTATAAAACATTGACACAAATAAGGAGTAATAAGTTTCGAATTGTTTAAAGGTAGGACATGAAGTATTTACTTGGAGTGGCAGAAAATACCATGCAGTAGGTAGATATGGTGGACACAAATGGCATAGGTTTGGGTTCAGGTTTGGATGCACGAGAAGCATTCCTCTCAAGACAGGTCTTTGGCTAGCAAGGTTAATTAGCAAGCATAAGAGTTGAGGGAAACAAACAAATATACATGTGATAGAAACAATCATGCATCTTACTTGTAAGCACAAACAATCTTAACTTCAGAATACTAAGCTAAGAACCGATAAGAAAGATAATAACATCTTCTACATGTATTTCCTCTATTCTTCTTAAACTCAAAGTGTTGTTGCTATTGACCATTGCTAAGTTTGCCAAAACCAAATAGATTTACTTGATGCTCCCAAAGTGATACCAATACTTAACAACAAGATCAATCATATAATAGAGATTGCACACTAAAATAAGATGTGCAATATGTAAATGATAAGGCTTCTCATTAATATTCCATAACGATGACTCACACCAAGGGATACATAGACAACCAACTAAAGGAGAGATACTTCCACACTGCAACCCATCTTATATGATAACTTCCCTACTCATGATATGACACTACTTGATAATAAAAAGTAAAAGGTAGTGATGATGTGATACCGCGGCACTCCCCAAGCTTGGAACAAACCAAGGGGATGCCAATACCGATGATGAATTAATCCTTTGGCGATGGTGGTGATGAATTCCCGTCTTCGTACTTCCAAGAAAGAGGCTCTCCATCAACAAATGACATCTTGGTCTCGTGAATCCCGAAACTAGCAGCATGGCTTATATGTTTAAACCTGTTTTCATACTCACAGCTTCTGATTATGAACGTCATAGAGTTGAGCTTGGAGTTTGTTGGTGGTGTCGTGAAGTGAGAGGATGTCGCCCCATAGCTTTGCAGTTGCCTTCTCGTGTTCAGCAATGAGTTCAGACACAATCTTGTGGAAGATATCCACTTCACGCTCGGCCATCTTTTTGTAGTTGAAGACCTCTTGTTCTAGCTTCTCCATCCTGTCTTCCAAGCTTCCTTCTCCTTTGGGACCCTGAACATCTTTGATCTGCAGCTCCCCATCAACGAGCAGCAACTCCTTGGGATGCATCCTCAGCTCGTCCATGTACAAGTTGCCAAAGTCCTTGCAGGAGCTGGCCTTCGGAGTTTCTGATGGAGACATGACACCTCTAGATCCGAAGCAAATCCTGGCAGAAACAGCTCAAAATAAAACACGTCGAGAAAACGATATACGGACCTCCAGGGGTCCGGGGGATTATATAGCAAAAAATTTCACAACAAACGGAAAGTACCAGATCGAACAAGAGTCGGAGAGGGACAACGAGGCGGTGTCCTCATAGGGCGGCCAGGCTGGGGCCCGCGCCGGCCTATGGGGGCACGCCCTCGTGCGCCTCCTCCACTCCGTTTCGATCTCGTAATTTTTCATATTTTCCAAAAACAGCAAAAACAATGTTCGGAAAGTAAATCGCAAACTTTTTATTACCTATACTGTTACCTATTCAAAGTCGAGTTCTGGCGGACTGCCAATTTGACCTTTGATGAAAGCCTCCGGTGTTTCCACTCGAATAACATCAACATCTACATTATAAGAATCACCTGAGATATAGTGCTTGAGTCTTTGTCCATTCACCACTTGCGTGGCATTGCCTTGGAGAGAGCTAATTTTAATTGCTCCTGAACGATACACCTCCTCAACAACATATGGTCCTTCCCATTTTGAGAGTAATTTCCCTGCAAAGAATCTGAGACGAGACCGATACAATAGGACTTTATCCCAAATATTAAACTCTCTTTTGATAATCCTTCTATCATGCCATTTCTTAACTTTCTCCTTAAAGAGTTTAGCATTTTCATAAGCTTCACTTCTCCATTCATCTAGAGAACTTAATTGCAACAACCTCTTATTACCGGCTAGTTTAGGATCTTTATTTAATTCTCTAACAGACCAATAAGCTTTGTGCTCTAGTTCTAAAGGTAAATGACAAGCTTTACCATAAACCATTTTATAAGGTGACATTCCCATGGGGTTTTTATAAGCAGTTCTATAAGCCCATAGTGCTTCTCTCAATTTACTAGCCCAATTCTTTCTAGTTTTATTAACAGTCTTTTGCAAGATAGATTTAATTTCTCTATTTGATAATTCTACTTGCCCACTAGTTTGAGGATGATAAGCGGAAGCAATTCTATGATTAATACCATATTTAGCAAGAGTTTTTCTAAAACCACCATGAATAAAATGAGAACCTCCATCAGTCATAATATATCTAGGTACTCCAAATCTAGGAAAAATAATATCTAAAAGCATTTTTAAAGAAGTTTCACCATCAGCACTTTTTGTAGGTATGGCTTCCACCCATTTAGTAACATAATCAACAGCAACAAGTATATGAGTGTTACCTTCTGAAGAGGGAAAAGGTCCCATGAAGTCAAATCCCCAACAATCAAACGGTTCAATAACAAGAGTATAATTCATAGGCATTTCATTGCGTCTGGAGATATTACCAACCCTTTGACATTCATCACAAGATAAAATAAACTTCCTTGCATCTTTGAAGAGAGTTGGCCAATAAAAACCTGATTGTAGAACCTTTTGCGCGGTTCTTTCTCCAGCGTGATGTCCTCCATAAGCACTACCATGACATTTACTCAATATCTCTTGTTGTTCATATTCAGGAACACATCTTTGCATAATACCATCTACTCCTTCTTTATATAAGTGTGGGTCATCCCAAAAATAATGCCTCAAGTCATAAAAGAATTTCCTCCTTTGCTGAGCTGAAAAGGTTGGAGGCAAGTACTTGGATACAATAAAGTTAGCATAATCAGCATACCAAGGGCTATCTCGCGAGCTCACCTTTATTACAGCCAATTGTTCATTTGGAAAACTATCATTAACAGGAACAGGATCATAAGCAATATTTTCCAATCTAGACAAATTATCAGCAACAGGATTATCAGCACCTTTCCTATCTATAATATGTAAATCAAATTCTTGCAAAAGAAGTACCCATCTAATAAGCCCTGGCTTAGCATCTTTCTTTGTCATAAGGTATCTAATTGCAGCATGATCAGTATGAATCGTAACTTTTGAATCAACAATATAGGATCTAAACTTGTCACAAGCAAAGACTACAGCTAATAATTCTTTTTCAGTTGTAGCATAATTTCTTTGAGCAGCATCAAGAGTCTTGCTAGCATAATGAATAACATTTAATTTTTTATCTACTCGCTGTCCAAGAACAGCGCCTACAGCAAAATCACTAGCATCACACATAATTTCAAATGGTAAGTTCCAATCAGAGGTTCAACTACAGGAGCAGTTGTTAAGGCTTTCTTTAGAGTTTCAAAAGCTTCCTTACAATCATCATCAAAAACAAAAGGTACATCTTTTTGAAGAAGATTAGTAAGAGGCTTTGAAATCTTGGAGAAATCTTTAATAAATCTCCTATAAAACCCAAGCATGACCAAGAACACTACGAATACCTTTAACATCCCTAGGATAGGGCATCTTCTCAATTGCTTCAACTTTAGCTCTATCAACTTCAATACCTCTCTCGGAAATTTTATGTCCCAATACAATTCCTTCATTAACCATAAAGTGGCATTTCTCCCAATTAAGAACAAGGTTAGTTTCTTCACATCTCTCGCAAAACTTTATCAAGGTTTCGCAAGCAACTATCAAAAGAATTCCCATAGACGGAAAAATCATCCATGAATACTTCCACAATACTCTCACAAAAGCCATGAAAAATAGCAGACATGCATCTTTGAAAAGTGGCAGGAGCATTACATAAACCAAAAGGCATACGCCCATAAGCATAAGTTCCATAGGGACAAGTGAAAGTGGTTTTCTCTTGATCTTTAGTTTTAACAGCAATTTGTGAAAACCCAGAATAACCATCAAGAAAGCAAAAATGAGTATTTTTAGACAACCTTTCTAGCATTTGATCAATAAATGGTAAAGGGTAATGATCTTTTTTAGTAACTTTATTAAATTTTCGAAAATCAATGCACATTCTATACCCTACAACTACTCTTTGAGGGATGAGCTCATCATTATCATTAGGCACAACAGTCATTCCTCCTTTCTTAGGAACGCAATGCACAGGACTAACCCATCTACTATCAGCAATAGGATATATAATACCGGCTTCAAGAAGTTTTAATACCTCATTCCTTACCACCTCCTTCATCTTCGGAATTAGACGACGCTGATGTTCAACAACAGGCTTCACATCATCTTCCATATTAATGGCGTGTTGGAAAATAGAGGGAGAAATCCCCTTCAAGTCATCAAGAGTGTAGCCAATAGCACCTCGGTGTTTCTTCAGTATTTCCAATAACCTTTCTTCTTCAAACTCTAAAGCTTAGAACTAATAATAACAGGATATATTTTCTTATCATCAATATGAGCATATTTAAGATTATCAAGCAAAGGCTTTAAATCAAAAACAGGATCTTCCTTTGGTGGCGGTGTTGTACCCAAATCTTCCACCGGTAAATCATGCTTGAGAATAGGTTGGCGAAGAAAAATTTCCTCAAGCTCATCTCTTTCTTTCCTAAAAACTTCACTCTCGCTATTCTCCAAGTGTTGCTGCAAAGGATTATTAGGAACAAGAACAATAGATGCACACTGTTCCATTTTAAAGTCATTACTAGGCAAATCAGCTTTATAAGGAGTTTTGGTAAATTTAGAGAAGTTAAACTCATAAGGTTCACCAGCAAATTTAGTCAAAATTTTCTCTTTCTTGCAATCTATAATAGCTCCACAAGTATTTAGAAAAGGTCTACCAAAAATGATAGGACAATAATCACTAGCAAGCAGAACCAAGTACCAAAAAGTCAGCAGGATATTTAATCTTACCACATAGAACTTCCACATCTCGAACAATACCAATTGGAGAAATAGTTTCTCTATTAGCCAGCCTGAATAACCACATCAATATCTTCAAGTTCACAAGAACCAATTTCGTGCATAATCTCCGTGTAAAGCTCATAAGGAATAGCACTAACACTTGCACCAATATCACATAAACCATAATAGCAATGATCACCAATTCTAACAGTATAGCATAGGAACACTAACTTGTTTGGGTTTATTAGGATGTGAAACAATATTAGAAGCATCTTCACAGTAAAATAATATGACCATCCTCCACATTTTCAATCACAAGATCTTTAACTATTGCAACAAAGAAGTTCAACTTTTATTTGTTCTTCGTGTTCTATAGGTTTCTTTTCACTTTTATGAACCGCACTATTTATAACAGAGTACTCCTTCATTTTAGCAGGGAAAGGAGTTTTTTCGATATAAGCTTCGGGAATAACATGATCAACAGTTTCAACTACAACGCATTTATTAATAGATGAATCAATTTTATCTTTATACGGTTCATGATACTTATCAAAGTTCTTCTTAGGCAATTCATAATGAGAAGCAAAAGCTTTGTAAAGATTTGCAACAACTTGAGAATCAAGACCATAAGTAGCACTCATATTGCGAAATTTATCAGTATCCATAAAAGCTTCAATGCATTTATAATCATAAATTATACCTGATTCTCTATCCTTGTCGTTCTCCCAACCTTCGTATTTTCTTGGATCTGATCAAGAAGGTCCCTTTTAAACTCTTCTTTGTTGCGTGTAAATGATCCAGAATAAGAAGTATCCAGCAAGGTCTTGTCTTGAAAAGAAAGTCTTGCATAGAAATTATCAATAATAACATTACCAGGAAGCTCATGAATGGGGCATTTGAGCATTAAAGACTTCAATCTCCCCCAATCTTGGGCAATACTTTCTCCATCATGAGGCCAAAAATTATATATGCGATTCCGATCTTTGTGAATCTCACTTGGAGGAAAGAACTTAGAATAAAACCGGGGCACAATATCATTCCATTCAAGAGAATCCCCATTATCCAGTAATTTATACCAATGCGCCGCTTTACCAGACAGCGATATAGAGAATAGTTTCTTTCTAACTTCATTCATAGCAATACCTCGCACATTTGAATAACCCGCATAATTCATGTAAAAACAAGTAAATGATCACCAGGATGGACAGTTCCATCCCCTTCATAGCGGTTATCCATAACACGTTCAATAATTTTCATAGGTATTTTATATGGTATCACTTCCTCACCTGGCGCCTCATCCACTACCGTTGCAGTAGTAGTAGATTTCCCAAATAGAAATTGAAGAGAAGATCTCTCCATAATGACTTATAGCAGCAGGCAGAAATAAAATCAGCACAAACAAGAAAGGTTTTCCTTACCAATTCCACTTACCAATAGCGCTTCACTCCCCGGCAACGGCGCCATAAAATAGTCTTGATGACCCACAAGTATAGGGGGTGTATCGTAGTATCTTCGATAAGTAAGAATGTCGATCCCAACGAGGAGCAGAAGGTGTTGACAAGCAGTTTCGATGAAGGATTCACTGTAAATGCTCACAGACAAGTATTCAGGGGGTTTTGATGCAACAGATGAATAACGTACAAGTAAGTAAAATGCGAGAGAAATAATTGCAGCGAGTGGCCCAATCCTTTTTAGCACAAAGGACAAGCCGGTTTGTTTACTTATAATGACCAAACGTTCTTGAGGACACACGGGAATTTAGTCTAGTGCTTTTGCTACATACGGCTAATTAATCTTCATTGTTTTGATAAGTGTTGTGTGGGTGAACCTATGCTAATGCACCGCCCTTCCTAGGACTAATACATACTTGTGATTATACCCCTTGCAAACATCCGCAACTACAAGAAAGTAATTAAGATAAAGCTAACCACATCCTTAAACTCTGAGATCCTGCGATCCCTCCTGCATCGATATACCAACGGGGGCTCAGGTTTCTGTCACTCCGGCAACCCCGCAATTGGCAAACGAATTGTTATCACCAGAATTTGACCAAGTCAGAGGTGGGCCGCGATCAAGATGGATTTGAGGAATATATATATAGAGGGAATACGTGAATCAGCCTTTTTTACCAAGTTGGGCTTGTTGCCTATGTATCTGTAACATATTAGATCGCATCTAGATTAAAGTTAGAGTTTTACCCGTGCACGGTTTAGTGTACGCCCACATTAGAAAGTCCGCTGGACTATAAATATGTATCTAGGGTTTATGGAATAAACAACAACCAACGTTCAACCACAAACAAATCTCGGCGCATCGCCAACTCCTTCGTCTCGAGGGTTTCTACCGGTAAGAATCATGCTGCCTAGATCGCATCTTGCGATCTAGGCAGCACAAGCCTGCCTACGTTGTTCATGCGTTGCTCGTATCGAAGCCTTTTTGATGGCGAGCAACGTAGTTATCTTAGACATGTTAGGGTTAGCATTGTTCTTCATATTACATGCTTTCGTAGTGCAACCCTTGCATGTCTAGCCGCCCTTACACCTATCTTAGGTGTAGGGGCGGCACCCCGCTTGATCATAGTTTAGTAGATCTGATCCGTTACGGTTGCTCCTTGTTCATCAAGGATTAGTTTAACATCCGCAATAGTTAGGCCTTACAAGGGGCCGGAGGATCCAGCGGCGTGTAGGGTGGCGTTTGCTAGTCCTAGAACGGATGTTCCGGGGATCAACCTCGTGTTGGTTTTAGGCCCTGTCTAGGATCGGCTTACGGTCACCGTGCGCGAGCGCGAGGCCCAATCCTCGAGTAGGATGATCCGATTATGCGGTGAAAACCCTAAATCGTTGTAGATCTCATTAGCTTTACCTTGATCAAGCAGGACCACCATATATTCGGACACCCCGTCCGAATCATGGGTGGATCGGCTCTTTGAGCCGATTCACGGGATAACCCGAGAGCCGATCGAGGCTCGTATTTAACGTTTACGTGTGTGCCCCTGCAGAAACTAAGCGAGGCATCATCCACACCTTCCCGACCAGGTATAGGTCAGGTGGCACGCCCTTGTGATAAACATCGGCGCGTGCGACCAGGAGGCTTTGCGGGCCGTCGCTCCGAGGGACCGGGGCCAGCCGCAGCCCTAGTTGTTCCCGGCTCTACGGTGTTGCCCGTCTCTGCCCGCCAGTGGGTTTCTGACGTCAACACATTCTGGCACGCCCGGTGGGACCGTCGACGACATCCACGACATCGCCATCTACATCCGAGATGGCGGAAGACACTCCGGTCAAGTACGAGGACCTGCCTGATGACCTCAAGAAGAAACATGACGAGATCAAGGCAACCCTCGAAGCCGAACTCATCGGCTCCTCTGAGAAGACCCGGCCGCACGATATCAAGCTCGATATAGACTCAAGTCCGCCGCCTGGCGTCAACATGGTGGATCTCAGCCACTCCATAGGCCAGCCAAAGTTCTCCTTTGGTGTCAACATGGCAGGGCTTGCGAGCCGCCATGGCAAAAATGAAGCAAAAAGCAGCCACTCCCGTGGCAGAGACGAGGAAGAAGCCGTTCCGCGCGACCGGCTCCAGCACGATGTATGTGCAATAGGAACGTCGGCTGATTCACTGGGAAAGATCCATTGCGCTCTTAACAAAGCCGACGTTCACAGCATAGGACCTTGGCCGATCATAGAGCCGATTTCAGCGAGCTACTGGCGAATCGGCTCGGGAGGGGGGGCACCGAAGTATATGGGCATGCGCGACATTGTTGAACATATGTGGAGAAGCATTGGGGGCTGATAGGGAAATCGGCTGGTAAAAAAACAAAAAAAAACTACAGAAATCGAGACATGCATCAGTGTACACGGTGATCAACCTTGAGTTTTACATGCATCAGTTCACACAAGGAAGCCCTACTGAAGAAAAGCCTCAAGGGCGCAAAGAGCATCGGCACGGATTCGATCCACCTCGGCGATCTCGGCCTCGTCATCCTCGTCCCTCCCCATCACCAGCCTCGCTGCTCGGAGCACGATTTCAGCCAGGTCGGTCTTCGGATCAGCTCGTAAGACCTTGTGCTTCCTCTTGGGAGCGAGCAATGAGGGCTTTCTCATCCTGGATAAGTTGTTTGGTCTCCCTGGTCCTCTTTTCAAGGTCTTCCAGCTCTTTACACAAGGTTTCAAGCCTGGCACTGCGAGCGGAGGTGTCGGTCTTGGCGTCTAAAGCGGCTTTCTTCTCATTGAGCCGTTGACATTTGCCCGCAATATCAGCTCTCAATGGGAGTTGGGCGCGGCGAAGAGCAATCCTTTGACGAGCCGACTGCACCCTTGACCTGAAACCGGCAAAGACACGGCCTCGCCGTAGCTTAACTTGCAGCTGTTATCGGGAGACGGGGCTGGATGTCCTCGAGAATGCTTTTGATCGCCTCCGGGTTCTCGACCAGCGTATCAACCGAGGAGGAAAGCAAGTCTTTTAGGCGCTGGAGGGGGCCGTCGATTGCGCTAGGAGCTGGCTCCTCACCTGTTTTAGAAACGACCGGTTCGATGGAGTTGGGGTCGAACGTCAACAAGCTTGAAGGATCACACCCCTACAGACGAACAAGAGCAGCATGAGCATACTACAAAGGAAAAAGGGCCGGCTTGAGAGAGAAGGAGGAAGCGTACCTCTCCCAAGGAAGGAGGAACAGCCGGCGCAAGAACAATCGGCTTTTCGCGGACTCGGATGGGTCAGCCACTTGGGCAGCCGCTATCGTCGAGGTAGCTAGATCCAGGGTAGCGGACGGCATCGGTACCTCCTCAACGTCTCCGCTAGAAGTTCCCGCGGCCTGCAAGAGGGAGTGATTAGCCGATCCGAATGACAACGAGATAGCATGAAAGTGTGACCAAGAAGATAATTACATTTGAGACCTCCTGGCTTGATGAAGAGGCTCGTGGGTTCTTACGAGCCCTTTTGACACAGCGGTGCTTCGTGCGTAACCCCGATCTGGTCGGGGCCTGGGGGGCAGGGGGTTCGATGATCGGCCTTTTCTTGGAAGCCGGTGCCGGCGAAGCCGTCCGACTCGGGTAGTGGACCTCTCGGAATCACCCGAGCTCGAGTCCCCCCGGCTGGTTTCTTCGGCCCTCGCTGGAGGATCCTTCAATGGAGGCCTCGAAGGAAAGGATACAAGCGTGTTATAAACAAATTTTTTGAAAGCGGACAAGCGCCTACAGTGGTCCGAACTAACTTACACGCAAGCTTTCTTGGGCCGGAGCTTTACGCTTCAGTGGTTTTCCTGGCCGCCACCTTCCTCACCGCCGTCCTCGCCCGAGTCGAGGCTCGGGGGCAACCGGCCCCGAAGATGCTTTACTCTTGGGAGCCGATTTCGGTGAAATCGGCCGACTTCGCATTATGACTTTCTTCAAGGGTGGCGAGCTCGGCGTAAGAGAACCACCGGTGCCGGAGGAAGAAATACGAAAGGGGAACCGTCGGCTTGTGTGGGAGCCGGACCATCTTGTTGCTGCTAGGAGAAAGAGTCAGGTCACAGACAATCACCATAAGACAGTTACAAGAAATGCTTAAGTGACGGTACCTGGTCTGCAGGGGGATCATACTCGGCGTCAAGCTCTTTCAGCAGCGGCCCTAGGGCCCTCCTGAAGACATGGGTTTTCCACATAGACCACCAAGTTTCAAAACCATCGGTAGTGAAGGAGAAACGGAGGTTATGGGGAATTGGGATGGCCAAAGCGTCAAAGAAGGTATAGCACCTTTGGGCAGTGAGGATGTCAGGCAGTTCAGCTCTACTTGTCGTCGGTGGTGTAAGAAGAAGTGTGGAGGCACCTGTCCGAGACCAAGCTCGTCGAGCCGCTACTATCGGGTTGATAACACTCGTAACCGGGCTTGATGATCCGGTTCGAGGTACTCATGCCAACAGGGAGGAAGCAAGGACGAATCATGAGGGAGTACGAGTGCCGTGTGTCCGGCGTCATCGGCAAAGTCATCCAATCGGAAAGAGACTGGGTTTTCAAAATTTGCCGATTCAAGATAAGGGTGGAACAGGGGTTGTCCAAACCTTGGAAGAAAATCTTAAACCACCCCGTCGCTTCCTTGGGGATCAGCCTCGTCGCCCGGGAGACCATACAGGCTTGGCCGTAGCCGGTGCATCGAATTTCCTTTCCATTTACATCCGGAAAGGTGCAGGTGGTCAGCGATGGGAAGTCTGGGATTTGGTTTTGGAAGTATAGTTGGGCCCACAACCGAATGAACCACCGTGGGCCGCCGGCTTGAATCGTCTTGCGAGAGAACAGCTTGACAGTACATCGCTTGAAGGGATCGATAAATCTCCCCAAGAAATAGTTTGCCTAGGCCGAGTTGGGTGCCTTTAGCAAGTTCATAGGCCAGGGAGAGGTAATTCTTGGTGGGAGCAAGTGATGGGCCGCAGAATATGAAGTGCTCCAACCTGAAA
Organism: Lolium rigidum; assembly: GCF_022539505.1. Classification (NCBI taxonomy): domain Eukaryota; kingdom Viridiplantae; phylum Streptophyta; class Magnoliopsida; order Poales; family Poaceae; genus Lolium; species Lolium rigidum. The sequence continues at coordinate 14,419,121 of NC_061511.1, read as the reverse complement.
TTCAGAAGGCCGTGTGCTCCCTCTCCGTCACGGTGGCCTTTGGTTTTCATATAACGATGGAGATAGGCGCCCACACTGGTACACTCTTTTTAGAGGAGAGAGTGAAATGGACTTTTGGCAGCTTGAATGCGTAAGGGCCGGGGGATGCAATGTCTAGCCCCGTGATCATGGCCACATCCAGCAGGTTGGGGTCATAGGGCCATGACCAAACATGAAGCAGCTCACAGGCATCGACCGTAAGTAGCCGATGGTTTTCAGGATATTCTCGTTCTTCTCAAGAGGAGATAGAGATAATGACAGGGCATCGGCTATCCCTATGGTTTCCCAAGTGGCATAGTGAGATTTTGATACTCTATTGTACCATGCCACCCAACCTTCAGGAGGATTAGGCCAGGCTCGCAGTGGCCGGCCCAGAAGTCAGATCTAGGTTCTGGCTCACAAAGGGGATTCTGTTAGCTTCGCACGAAATTAATAGGGCAGGGCTCTCAGAAGAACGAGGACCAAGGCACATCGAATTTGCGAGAGAGGGATGTGGCAGAAGAATGTCTGAAACCTAAATTAGTAGCGGAGCGAGGCATTAATTCAGGTGTTTTCCATTAATCCCATGTCAAGCCAAGCGGCGAGAAGAGGTTGAGGATTACCTTCAGTCCGGAAACCGTGGTATCGGTATTGGATGATTCCGCCATGAGATGCGTTGAAGAAATTGGGAGCGGCGCGGTCGAGATCTGTGTAGGTGGTTGATACGTCTCCGACGTATCGATAATTTCTTATGTTCTATGCCATATTATTGATGATACCTACATGTTTTATGCACACTTTATGTCATATTCGTGCATTTTCTCGGAACTAACCTATTAACAAGATGCCGAAGTGCCGCTTGTCGTTTTCTCGCTGTTTTTGGTTTCAGAAATCCTAGTAACGAAATATTCTTGGAATTGGACGAAATTAAAGCCCAGGGGCCTATTTTCTCACGAAGCTTCCGAAGTCCGAAGGAGAGACGAAGAGGGGCCACGGAGGGGCCACACTATAGGGCGGCGCGGCCCCCCTTGGCCGCGCGGCCCCGTGGTGTGGGGCCCCCGTGCCGCCTCTTGACCTACCCTTCCGCCTACAAATAGCCTCCGTGACGAAACCCCCAATACCGAGAGCCACGATACGGAAAACCTCACCGAGACGCCGTCGCCGCCGATCCCATCTCGGGGATCCAGGAGATCGCCTCCCGCACCCTCGCCGGAGAGGGGAATCATCTCCCGGAGGACTCTACGCCGCCATGGTCTCCTCCGGTGTGATGAGTGAGTAGTCTACCCCTGGACTATGGGTCCATAGCAAGTAGCTAGATGGTTGTCTTCTCCCCATTGTGCTATCATTGTCGGATCTTGTGAGCTGCCTAACATGATCAAGATCATCTATATGTAATTCTATATGTTGTGTTTGTCGGGATCCGATGGATAGAGAATACTATGTCATGTTAATTATCAAGTTATTATACATGTGTTGTTTATGATCTTGCATGCTCTCCGTTTCTAGTAGAGGCTCGGCCAAGTTTTTACTTTTAACTCCAAGAGGGAGTACTTATGCTCGATAGTGGGTTCATGCCCGCATTGACACTCGGGACAGTGATGTAAAGTTCTAAGGTTGTGTTGTGTCTGTTGCCACTAGGGATAAAACATTGGCGCTATGTCCGAGGATGTAGTTGTTGATTACATTACGCACCATACTTAATGCAATTGTCTCGTTGTTTAGCAACTTAATACCGGAGGGGGTTCGGATGATAACCTCGAAGGTGGACTTTTTAGGCATAGATGCAGCTTGGATGGCGGTCTATGTACTTTGTCGTAATGCCCAATTAAATCTCACTATACTTATCATGTCATGTATGTGCATTGTTATGCCCTCTCTATTTGTCAATTGCCCGACCGTAATTTGTTCACCCAACATGCTTTTATCTTATGGGAGAGACACCTCTAGTGAACTCGTGGACCCCGGTCCATTCTTTAATACCGAAATACAAATCTGCCGCAATACTTGTTTTACCGTTTTCTCTCGCAAACAATCATCTTCCACACAATACGGTTAATCCTTTGTTACAGCAAGCCGGTGAGATTGACAACCTCACTGTTTCGTTGGGGCAAAGTACTTTGGTTGTGTTGTGCAGGTTCCACGTTGGCGCCGGAATCTCTGGTGTTGCGCCGCACTACATCACGCCGCCATCAACCTTCAACGTGCTTCTTGGCTCCTCCTGGTTCGATAAACCTTGGTTTCTTTCTGAGGGAAAACTTGCTGCCGTGCGCATCATACCTTCCTCTTGGGGTTGCCCAACGAACGTGTGAAATACACGCCATCAAGCATATTTTCTCGGCGCCGTTGCCGGGGAGATCAAGACACGCTGCAAGGGGAGTCTCCACTTCCCAATCTCTTTACTTTGTTTTTGTCTTGCTTTATTTTATTTACTACTTTGTTTGCTGCATTATATCAAAACACAAAAAAAATTAGTTGCTAGCTTTACTTTATTTGCTATCTTGTTTGCTATATCGAAAACACAAAAAAATTAGTTTACTTGCATTTACTTTATCTAGTTTGCTTTATTTACTATTGCTAAAATGGCCAACCCTGAAAATACTAAGTTGTGTGACTTCACTAGCACAAATAATAATGATTTCTTATGCACACCTATTGCTCCACCTGCTACTACAGCGGAATTCTTTGAAATTAAACCTCGCTTTACTTAATCTTGTCATGAAAGAGCAATTTTCTCGGTGTTAGTTCTGATGATGCTGCTGCCCATCTCAATAATTTTGTTGAACTATGTGAAATGCAAAAGTATAAAGATGTAGATGGTGACATTATAAAATTAAAATTGTTCCCTTTCTCATTAAGAGGAAGAGCTAAAGATTGGTTGCTATCTCTCGCCTAAGAATAGTATTGATTCATGGACTAAATGCAAGGATGCTTTTATTGGTAGATATTATCCCCCTGCTAAAATTATATCTTTGAGGAGTAGCATAATGAATTTTAAACAATTAGATAATGAACATGTTGCTCAAGCTTGGGAAAGAATGAAATCTCTCGGTTAAAAATTGTCCAACCCATGGACCGACTACTTGGATGATCATCCAAACCTTCTATGCAGGACTAAATTTTTCTTCGCGGAATTTATTGGATTCAGCTGCTGGAGGTACCTTTATGTCCATCACTCTTGGTGAAGCAACAAAGCTTCTTGATAATATGATGGTTAATTACTCTGAATGGCACACGGAAAGAGCTCCACAAGGTAAGAAGGTAAATTCTGTTGAAGAAACCTCTTCCTTGAGTGATAAGATTGATGCTATTATGTCCATGCTTGCAAATGGTAGGCCTAATGTTAATTATAATAATGTTCCGTTAGCGTCATTGGTTGCTCAAAAAGAATATGTTGATGTGAATTTCATTAAAAATAACAATTATAATGATTCTAGGCCATATCCTGCTAATGGTAATTCTCATGGTAGATATGTTTCACCTAATGAAGAGAAGATGTTGGAAATTGAAAGATCCGTTAAGAGCTTCATGCAATCACAATATGAGCAAAATAAATTGTTTACTAAAACATTGAATGAGCAATCTACCTTGTTGAAGAATATAGGGAATCAACTTGAAAATCTGAATAGGGAGATCTCGGGGTTACAAACTAAACTTGCTAATGCTGAAAACCGAATCTCATACATGTCTGCATCACAATCTTCTTTAATTAATAAAATGGCTGCTAAACCTGAGGATTTAGATGATAAAATTACTACTACAGCAAATGCCATCCAAGTTAGAATTAATGAGAATATAAGATTAATGGCTGAACTCGCGAGCTAGGTGGGATAGAGAAGAAAATGAAAAACTAGCTAAAAAGGAAAATGTAGCTAAAGTTTGGACGATTACCACCACTAGCAATGCTAATGATTCATATGTTGCTGCACCTCCTACTATCCATGATAAAATAATTGGTGTTGGCAATGCTTCTACTCCTAGTGCAAAGCGCGCAAAATTACCTCGAAACTGCTAAACCGCTGAAACTGCTTGTGATAAAACTGCTGAAATTTTTTCCAACCTTGGGGACGATAATCCCATTGCTTTAGATTGTAATGATTTAGATTTTGATGATTGCCATATCTCTGAAGTTATAAAGTTCTTGCAAAAACTTGCTAAGAGTCCCAATGCTAGCGCTATAAATTTGGCTTTCACAAAACATATTACAAATGCTCTCATAAAAGCTAGAGAAGAGAAACTAAAACTTGAAACTTCTATTCCTAGAAAGCTAGAGGATGGTTGGGAGCCCATCATTAAAATGAGAATCAAATATTTTGATTGTAATGCCTTATGTGATCTTGGTGCAAGTATTTCTGTTATGCCTAAAAAAGTCTATGATATGCTTGACTTGCCACCATTGAAAAATTGTTATTTGGATGTTAATCTCGCTGATAATGCTAAAAAGAAACCTTTGGGGAAAGTTGATAATGTTCATATTATGGTTAACAATAACCTTGTCCCCGTTGATTTTGTTGTCTTGGATATTGAATGCAATGCATCTTGCCCCATTATATTGGGAAGACCTTTTCTTCGAACCGTTGGTGCTACTATTGATATGAAGGAAGGTAATATTAAATATCAATTTCCTCTCAAGAAAGGTATGGAACACTTCCCTAGAAAGAGAATGAAGGTACCTTATGATTCTATTATTAGAACAAATTATGATGTTGATGCTTCATCCTTCGATGTTACTTGATATACACTTTCTGCGCCTAGCTGAAAGGCGTTAAAGAAAAGCGCTTATGGGAGACAACCCATGTTTTTACCTATAGTACTTTGTTTTATATTTGTGTCTTGGAAGTTGTTTACTACTGTAGCAACCTATCCTTATCTTAGTTTTATGTTTTGTTGTGCCAAGTAAAGTCTTTGATAGAAAAGTAAGTACTAGATTTGGATTACTGCGCAGAATCAGATTTCTTTGCTGTCACGAATCTGGGTCTAATTCTCTCGTAGGTAACTCAGAAAATTATGCCAATTTACGTGAGTGATCCTCAGATATGTACGCAACTTTCATTCAATTTGAGCATTTTCGTTTGAGCAAGTCTGGTGGCCTAATAAAATCCATCTTTACGGACTCGTTCTGTTTTGACAGATTCTGTCTTTTATTTCGCATTGCCTCTTTTGCTATGTTGGATGAATTTCTTTGATCCATTAATGTCCAGTAGCTTTATGCAATGTCCAGAAGTGTTAAGAATGATTGTGTCACCTCTGAACATGTGAATTTTTATTATGCACTAACCCTCTAATGAGTTGTTTCGAGTTTGGTGTGGAGGAAGTTTTCAAGGATCAAGAGAGGAGTATGATGCAATATGATTAAGGAGAGTGAAAGCTCTAAGCTTGGGGATGCCCCGGTGGTTCACCCCTGCATATATTAAGAAGACTCAAGCGTCTAAGCTTGGGGATGCCCAAGGCATCCCCTTCTTCATCGACAACATTATCGTGTTCCTCCCCGAAACTATATTTTTATTCGGCCACATCTTATGTACTTTGCTTGGAGCGTCTGGTTTGTTTTTGTTTTTGTTTTGTTTGAATAAAATGGATCCTAGCATTCACTTTATGGGAGAGAGACACGCTCCGCTGTTGCATATGGACAAATATGTCCTTAGGTTCTACTCATAGTATTCATGGCGAAGTTTCTCCTTCGTTAAATTGTTATATGGTTGGAATTGGAAAATGCTACATGTAGTAACTCTAAAATGTCTTGGATAATTTGATACTTGGCAATTGTTGTGCTCATGTTTAAGCTCTTGCATCATATACCTTGCACCCATTAATGAAGAAATACTTAGAGCTTGCTAATTTGGTTTGCATATTTGGTTTCTCTAGAGTCTAGATAACATCTAGTATTGAGTTTTGAACAACAAGGAAGACGGTATGGAGTCTTATAATGTTTACCATATGTCTTTTATGTGAGTTTTGCTGTACCGTTCATCCTTGTGTTTGTTTCAAATAGCCTTGCTAGCCTAAACCTTGTATCGAGAGGGAATACTTCTCATGCATCAAAAATACTTGAGCCAACCACTATGCCATTCGTGTCCACCATACCTACCTACTACATGGTATTTATCCGCCATTCCAAAGTAAATTACTTGAGTGCTACCTTTAAAATTCCATCATTCACCTTTGCAATATATAGCTCATGGGACAAATAGCTTAAAAACTATTGTAGTATTGAATATGTACTTATGCACTTTATCTCTTATTAAGTTGCTTGTTGAGCGGTAACCATGTTTCGGGGACGCCATCAACTATTCCTTGTTGGATATCATGTGAGTTGCTATGCATGTCCGTCTTGTCCGAAGCAAGAGAGATCTACCACCTTCATGGTTGGAGCATGCATGTTGTTAGAGAAGAACTTTGGGCCGCTAACTAAAGCCATGATTCATGGTGGAAGTTTCAGTTTGGACACATATCCTCAATCTCATATGAGAATAATAATTGTTGCCACATGCTTATGCATAAAAGAGGAGTCCATTATCTCGTTGTCCATGTTGTCCCGGTATGGATGTCTAAGTTGAGAATAATCAAAAGCGAGAAATCCAAAATGCGAGCTTTCTCCTTAGACCTTTGTACAGGCGGCATGGAGGTACCCCATTGTGACACTTGGTCAAAACATGTGCATTGCAAAGATCCGGTAGTCCAAGTTAATTAGGACAAGGTGCGGGCACTATTAGTATACTATGCATGAGACTTGCAACTTGTAAGATATAATGTACATAACTCATATGCTTTATTACTACCGTTGACAAAATTGTTTCATGTTTTCAAAATAAAAGCTCTAGCACAAATATAGCAATCGATGCTTTCCTCTTTGAAGGACCATTCTCTTTACTTTTATGTTGAGTCAGTTCACCTATTTCTCTCCACCTCAAGAAGCAAACACTTGTGTGAACCGTGCATTGATTCCTACATACTTGCATATTGTACTTGTTATATTACTCTATGTTGACTATTATCCATGAGATATACATGTTACAAGTTGAAAGCAACCGCTGAAACTTAATCTTCCTTTGTGTTGCTTCAATACCTTTACTTTGATTTATTGCTTTATGAGTTAACTCTTATGCAAGACTTATTAATACTTGTCTTGAAGTACTATTCATGAAAAGTCTTTGCTATATGATTCACCTGTTTACTCATGTCATCACCATTGTTATGATCGCTGCATCCACTACATATGTTTACAAATAGTATGATCAAGGTTATGATGGCATATCACTTCGGAAATTATCTTTGTTATCGTTTTACCTGCTCGGGACGAGCAGAACTAAGCTTGGGGATGCTTGATACGTCTCCGACGAATCGATAATTTCTTATGTTCTATGCCATATTATTGATGATACCTACATGTTTTATGCACACTTTATGTCATATTCGTGCATTTTCTGGAACTAACCTATTAACAAGATGCCGAAGTGCCGCTGTCGTTTTCTCGCTGTTTTTGGTTTCGAAATCCTAGTAACGAAATATTCTCGGAATTGGACGAAATTAAAGCCCAGGGGCCTATTTTCTCACGAAGCTTCCGTAAGTCCGAAGGAGAGACGAAGAGGGGCCACGGAGGGGCCACACTATAGGGCGGCGCGACCCCCCCTTGGCCGCGCGGCCCTATGGTGTGGGGCCCCCGTGCCGCCTCTTGACCTACCCTTCCGCCTACAAATAGCCTCCGTGACGAAACCCCCAGTACCGAGAGCCACGATACGGAAAACCTTACTGAGACGCCGTCGCCGCCGATCCCATCTCGGGGGATCCAGGAGATCGCCTCCGGCACCCCGCCGGAGAGGGGAATCATCTCCCCGGAGGACTCTACGCCGCCATGGTCGCCTCCGGTGTGATGAGTGAGTAGTCTACCCCTGGACTATGGGTCCATAGCAGTAGCTAGATGGTTGTCTTCTCCCCATTGTGCTATCATTGTCTGGATCTTGTGAGCTGCCTAACATGATCAAGATCATCTATATGTAATTCTATATGTTGTGTTTGTCGGGATCCGATGGATAGAGAATACTATGTCATGTTAATTATCAAGTTATTATACATGTGTTGTTTATGATCTTGCATGCTCTCCGTTTCTAGTAGAGGCTCTGGCCAAGTTTTTACTTTTAACTCCAAGAGGGAGTACTTATGCTCGATAGTGGGTTCATGCCCGCATTGACACCGGGACAATGAATGAAAGTTCTAAGGTTGTGTTGTGCTTGTTGCCACTAGGGATAAAACATTGGCGCTATGTCCGAGGATGTAGTTGTTGATTACATTACGCACCATACTTAATGCAATTGTCTCGTTGTTTAGCAACTTAATACTCGGAGGGGGTTCGGATGATAACCTCGAAGGTGGACTTTTTAGGCATAGATGCAGCTTGGATGGCGGTCTATGTACTTTGTCGTAATGCCCAATTAAATCTCACTATACTTATCATGTCATGTATGTGCATTGTTATGCCCTCTCTATTTGTCAATTGCCCGACTGTAATTTGTTCACCCAACATGCTTTTATCTTATGGGAGAGACACCTCTAGTGAACTGTGGACCCCGGTCCATTCTTTAATACTCGAAATACAAATCTGCCGCAATACTTGTTTTACTCGTTTTCTCCGCAAACAATCATCTTCCACACAATACGGTTAATCCTTTGTTACAGCAAGCCGGTGAGATTGACAACCTCACTCGTTTCGTTGGGGCAAAGTACTTTGGTTGTGTTGTGCAGGTTCCACGTTGGCGCCGGAATCTCCGGTGTTGCGCCGCACTACATCCCGCCGCCATCAACCTTCAACGTGCTTCTTGGCTCCTCCTGGTTCGATAAACTTTGGTTTCTTTCTGAGGGAAAACTTGCTGCTGTGCGCATCATACCTTCCTCTTGGGGTTGCCCAACGAACGTGTGAAATACACGCCATCAGTGGTTGTGGATTGGAACTGCTCAGGCGGCGATTTGGGGATCTGACTTTGCCTTTTCAGATAGAGGTCGCGGGTTACCGTTTGGAAGGGCGGCTAGCTTGATGTTACCCAGTGTTTTTTATGAGAGAGACCGATGCGATGTCATAGGTTCTTTTCTTGAAGATTGTGTGACTTTGACTATCGGCAAAACGATTGACTGGAAACGCTTCTTCATTAACAAAGGAGGGTTTTTAATGAAGAGCCGATTGCTCAAGAAGAGCCGATTGCTTGCATACTACTGATGCCATGTCACTAATCCTCGCTGCCCTCATTGACGGCATCGTAGCCGTCACCAGCGCTGCTTCTGGAGAACTCCTCCTCACTGCAAAAAGGTGAGGAGACAAGATGGTAAAGGATACTGCAACGGTGCTACCACGACATGACCCGACGAAAGAAGAGCATAATGATTTTGGAAATGTCATTTCCAAAACCAGGGGGGCATGTGTTATCACCAGAATTTGACCAAGTCAGAGGTGGGCCGCGATCAAGATGGATTTGAGGAATATATATATAGAGGGAATACGTGAATCGGCCTTTTTTACCAAGTTGGGCTTGTTGCCTATGTATCTGTAACATATTAGATCGCATCTAGATTAAAGTTAGAGTTTTACCCGTGCACGGTTTAGTGTACGCCCACATTAGAAAGTCCGCTGGACTATAAATATGTATCTAGGGTTTATGGAATAAACAACAACCAACGTTCAACCACAAACAAATCTCGGCGCATCGCCAACTCCTTCGTCTCGAGGGTTTCTACCGGTAAGAATCATGCTGCCTAGATCGCATCTTGCGATCTAGGCAAGCACAAGCCTGCCTACGTTGTTCATGCGTTGCTCGTACCGAAGCCTTTTTGATGGCGAGCAACGTAGTTATCTTAGACATGTTAGGGTTAGCATTGTTCTTCATATTACATGCTTTCGTAGTGCAACCCTTGCATGTCTAGCCGCCCTTACACCTATCTTAGGTGTAGGGGCGGCACCCCGCTTGATCATAGTTTAGTAGATCTGATCCGTTACGGTTGCTCCTTGTTCATCAAGGATTAGTTTAACATCCGCAATAGTTAGGCCTTACAAGGGGTCGGAGGATCCAGCGGCGTGTAGGGTGGCGTTTGCTAGTCCTAGAACGGATGTTCCGGGGCTCAACCTCGTGTTGGTTTTTAGGCCCTGTCTAGGATCGGCTTACGGTCACCGTGCGCGAGCGCGAGGCCCAATCCTGAGTAGGATGATCCGATTATGCGGTGAAAACCCTAAATCGTTGTAGATCTCATTAGCTTTACCTTGATCAAGCAGGACCACCATATATTCGGACACCCCGTCTGAATCATGGGTGGATCGGCTCTTTGAGCCGATTCACGAGATAACTCGAGAGCCGATCGAGGCTCGTATTTAACGTTTACGTGTGTGCCCTGCAGGAAACTAAGCGAGGCATCATCCACACCTTCCTGACCAGGTATAGGTTAGGTGGCACGCCCTTGTGATAAACATCGGCGCATGCGACCAGGAGGCTTTGCGGGCCGTCGCTCTGAGGGACTGGGGCCAGCCGCAGCCCTAGTTGTTCCCGGCTCTACCGTGTTGCCCGTCTCTGCCCGCCAGGGGGTTTCTGACGTCAACACGAATACAAGATGTATTCCCCTAGGCCCATAAATGGTGAAGTATCGTGTAGTCGACGTTCACACGACACCACTAGAAGAATGACACCACAACTTAAATATCATAACATTGAATATTACTCAACCATAATTCACTACTAACATTTAGACTTCACCCATGTCCTCAAGAACTAAACGAACTACTCACGGGACATCATATGGAACATGATCAGAGGTGATATGATGATGAATAACAATATGAACATAAACCTTAGTTCAACGGTTTCACTCAATAGCATCAATAACAAGTAGAAATCAACACCGGGAGAGTTTCCCCTATCAAACAATCAAGATCAAACCCAAATTGCTACAGCGGTGACAAGGTGCTGCGGTGGAGACGGAGGTGATGATGATGAAGATGATGGTGATGGAGATGATGTCCAGCTCGATGGCGGTGACGATGGCGTCGATTTCCCCCTCCGGGAGGGAATTTCCCCGGCGGATTCCTGCCCGCCGGAGAGCTCTGTTCTCTCTGGTGTTCTCCGCCCCGCGAGGCGGCTGTGGCTCTTCGCGACGTACCCTCTGGAGCTTAGGTTTTCGGGACGAAGGAGTACGCGAAGAAAAGGAGGCGAAAAGGGCTGTGGGGCCCCCACACCACAAGGTGGCGCGGCCAGGCCATGGGCCGCGCCGGCCTGTGGTCTGGCCCCACCTTGGGTCTTCTCGGCTCCCCCTTCTGGCTTTCTCCGTCATCTGGAAAAATAGGATTTTTGGTATAATTTCCTTCCACAGCTTGATCTTCCGAAATATTGCGTTCGACGGTGCTTTTTCCAGCAGAATCTCGGCTCCAGCGCTTGATCCTGCAATAATGATGAAACATGCAAAATAGATGAAATAACATAAGTATTGTGTCCAAACATGAAATATATCAATGAATAACAGCAAATTATGATATAAAATAGTGATGCAAATTGGACGTATCACTGGTTCATATTCGTTTTTTTCCATTGGCTCGTATTGTTCTGGTACATATGGCTCTGGCTGATGACCATAGGACCTCGCCTTCTCTTCCATTATGCGAACTCTTGATGTGGCTTCAGCTCTAAGATCGTCGCAGAACTGCCGAATCTCAAGGAAGTGTCGGCAGTTCCTTAACAGATGGCTAGATTTCTCCCGACCATCCTTAGGATCGAAATAAGAGTGGAGATAACACGGTGCTTCAAGCTGCTCTGTAGCTGAGAGGTGTGGAGAACGGGTGCGTCCCTCCGATTGATGACATGTCATAGCATCGAGAGTGGGCTGCCGTTTGGCCTTCCTCTTCACGGTGCGAACTCCTTCGTCTCTTTCTTTGTCCAGCCGCGGCGTCGAGATTTTCCCGGTTGCTCTCTCGTATGCTTCTGGGCGAAGCCTTTAGGGTTGCTGCCGAAGGGACACCTTCCTGAGGCTCAGCCTTTGAGTGGGACGCGCCGGCTCCGGGGAGGCGGAGAAAACCTCCGGAATCGACGACGAAGTGGACGCCACCGAAAACAGCTTCCGTGCTGCGAGACGTTGCCATAAAGTTCGGGTGAAGCTCTTCGCGGTGCGGCACAAATTCGAAGGATCCGCAGCGGATCGGGTCTCTTGACTTTGCTGGCGTCGGTGACTCGAGTAAGAACGCCACAGACGTAACTGGTGCTGTCGATGACCTGCCTTGTGCCGACAGGTTCCCCACAGACGGCGCCAATTGTCGAGGGTACTCCTCGCCAATGCCCTCCGGTAGGGGCTTAGGGTTGACGGAATCCTGTAGGCTGACACGAGACATCGGTTCACAGACAAGAGGGGAGAGCGATTTACCCAGGTTCAGGGCCCTCGATGAGGTAAAACCCTTACGTCCTGCCTGTCTGTTCTTTGATTATGATGACAATGGATTACAATGGGGTGCTGAATACTTCGGCTGAGACCTAGTCGAGATTGTTATTGCTAGGGTTACCTAGCTTTAAGTTTTCTCTGGCTAAGACTGCTAAGATTGTTCGTGTCCCTCGGCAGCCCTTCTCCTGGCCTTTATATAGGAGGCCAGGTCTCAAGGGTCCTAGCCGAGTACGACTAGGTTTACAGTATTTTAGATCCAATCTTTCCTTGTTTGTTCGCTTCCTTGTCTTGCCCGTCAAGGAATCTTCTAGTGCGCCGACCTAGTGGCCCATCTCGCCTTCAGGTATCTTCATGGGCCTCCAATTTGTCAATACCAGATAGGGCAATACTGGTTATCCGAAGGGTAATGCCCACGTCACCCGGAGGATACATCAAAGACTCTATAAGTGTGAGATTCGGCACCGTAACCAACAAATATACCCTCCAAAGCTTTAGGAGCAAATTTAGATAAACGAACTCCTTTGATTTTGTAGAAACACTTACATCCGAACACCTTGAAGTATGAGATATTAGGCTTGTTCCCGGTGAGTATTTCATATGGATTCTTGTTCAAGCCCTTGCGGAGATAGAGCCGGTTAGAAGAGTGGCAAGCGGTGGAGATGGCTTCGGCCCAAAAGTTATAGCGGGATTTATACTCCGCCATCATAGATCTTGCCATATCCATAAGAGTCTGGTTCTTCCTATCTGCAACACCATTTTGTTGAGGGGTTTAAGCAGCGGAATATTGATGTCGAATCCCCTCATCACTAAGAAAATCATTGAGTGTATAGTTCTTGAACTCGGAGCCGTTGTCACTTCTTATTGCCATAATGGGGAGGTTGTGTTGGCGTTGCACCTCGGTAGCAAAGTCAATGAATATTTGTTGAGTCTCATCTTTCGTCTTGAGAAAGTAGACCCAAGTGTATCTTGAGTAGTCATCAACAATCACCAAGCAATGTTTCTTCGCACCAAGACTTGCATGAGAAACGGGACCAAAGAGATCCACATGAAGGAGCTCCAAGATCCTCTTGGAAGAGATGATAGTCTTGCTTGGATGCGGAGAGTCATGCATTTTGCCTTCAACACAAGCCCTACAAACACGATCTTTGGCAAAAGACACATTTTCCATTAGTCCCACAATATGGTTCCCCTTGTGAAGACTTTGCAAAGTTCTCATGTTGACATGGGCTAAGCGGCGATGCCACAACCAACCCACATCCGCCTTTCCGAAAAGGCACATCGCACTTGAGGTGGTGGCCCCCGAGAAGTCCACCACATACAAGTTATGTTCGCGATACCCAACGAAAGCGAGTTTTAGAGTCTTGCTCCACAAGAGGACCACATATCTTTATCAATAAAGACGGCGAAACCCATCTTGCCAAGGGCGGAAACGGAAAGTAAATTGTAACCAAGGGTTTTGACAAGCATGACATCCACAAGAGTAATGTTGTGTGCAACCACAACCTTGCCAAAACCCATGTAATATCCCAGGTAATGGGGTTACAAAAATAGAGGAAACAGATGTGTGCATTGCATTCATTAGAAAATCTGGGGAATTTTCGCGCTTTAAAGTAAAACAAGTCACCGTGAATCGAAGTTTCACTTGACCTTGGTGGAATTGAAGTAGCTCATCAAGTCAAGCGCTATAAACCTCAATGTGACTTTGTTAAAACCTTGTTTTGGGTAGAGAGGATTTGATCTCGGGGTTAGATCAAATGGAATTGATATTCAACACAACAACACTTTACTCAATGATCAATTGCTTGATCATACAAAAGATCACAACATGGTAATCCTTGCCATAACATATGAACATCCATTTAATTGGAAATCAAGTAACAATAATTGGAGAAACCATTCTTGACTTATCTTTTCCATGTCTTAAACTAATCCATGATCCTACCATGAACCTAATGGTATTCATTCTATTTCAATCTTGGGAACATAATAAGGAGATCAACTCTAGAAATATTTATCCTTCTCTATTCCATGTTATTATACATCAAACCTAGAGAGGTGAGAGTTCTATATTAATAATTAAAGAAGCAATAACAAACCTTGAGTTAAACCTTGGATATACATCCAAGTATTCAAATCATCACCCTTGAAGAGAAACCCTAGAATATTATTCCGGACTATCCCTAGAGAGAGAACCCATTTATATTAACCATAGATATTGGTGACCACATAATTATCTTTGGAGAATAACCTTAGGTTAGTATTGAAGTCCTTCCCAAGTGAGAGAGCCCATCCATATCAATTCCAGCTTTACCTATTAATGAATAGAGGACAATCTTTGAACTAAAGTATTGGGTTGTAACCCATTTCATCTTGGAGTGGTGAGATAACCAAATAACAAGTGGAATAAGACTATATCCATGAATTAGTGAAATAAGGGTTGGACTAATCCAACTAAGTTAGACAATTGAATCTTTAGCTCAGCAACCTAAATAAATATTAAGAGTACACCATAAAACCTAGAATAAACCATTCCTATATGAGAGAACTCAAGCTATGGAGTACACTAAAAATAGATGAGGCAACATCTGGATTTGAGAGAGAGAACTATTCTTATAACCAGATGATCATATCATTATTGTTGAGTAGAACCCTAACATAATATCTCAGGCATTCTCCTGGAATATAAACTTTAGAGGCAACCATAGTAGTCCCATCCAAGAAAGTAAAGTATAAGTACTATACCTTAGCTGATCAAGACAATACTTGATCATGGAAGTGAGAACCCCATTTAATGAGAGATCCTTAGGAAGCCAAACCTTGATCATTATTAGTTAAGTGATGATCACAAACCCTAAGAACTTGAGGTATTGAGAATAACCCTAATAGGATAAGTAGATCTCATCCCCACATAAAATTACTGGGAGATCACTAGTAAGCAACCATATGCTTATATTTCCACCTTAACTTGTGAATCACTTGGTGCTCATAAGTAGAATCCTACCATATTTATATTCCATAGATTTAAGAACCTAAGAAAACTTTAGAGTTAAAATCTATACTTTATATGGTGAGAAACCATACATCCATATGACCAAAGTTAACTATAAAAAGAACTATAACCAATTTAGTTACTTTAATGATGAATTAAGGATTCTAATAGAAGTCCAATGGAATAAGATAGAGCCCATTCTCAAATCCTTAGTGATTAGAGAAGCACATAAGATATGAAGCAAGTAACCATATTACCATGGTTAAGGGGAGACTAAACCCTAGCAAATGCAATATGGTGTCCCCTCATCTCTACAACCTATACTTAAATCCTAACTTTAGTTTATGTATCACTATGGTGATCATAATAAACCCATGCCATAATTGAGATTCAAACCAAATGCCATTAGGTAAATATCATTAGAACCCTAATGGTTCATTAATTAAATACAATGTTTCAATTATAAAACATAAGAGCCACCTAATGCTAAATCCTATAAGTAAACCATATGTGTAGTGATCAACCATTTATCTTTGTAACCAAGATAAACCATGATGGAAACAATCCCTACGGAGACACTTTCAAATGTAGTGATAGTATTAACCTTAATAAGGGGGTTGTACTAGAAATGATAAAATCCTAATAAATAAGGTTCACATAAAATCATATGCAAGGGGCTAAATTCTCAATTGAGAGACCAAACCCTAATGATAAACTCTAAAACACTTAGAGTAGAAATTATCAATTCTAATAATTTAAACAGATGTGATTACACAAGAAAAAGGAAATTAAAATGAGTGCATAAAATCATGATTATTTACAATTTGTAATAAAGCCCACATATGTGAAATGTTTAATCAAAACAATTGAGTATTACACTAATACTTTTATTAGTCTGCATAAAAGACCAAATGTTTAACACCTGCAAAATAGAAAATAGTTAAAAAAATGAATTATAAACAGAATTCAACACAAAGAATAAAGCAGAAAAAGAAAAGAAAATACAAAACAGAAAAGAATAAAACAGATAAAGGAGATGGGGTTTACCTGGACCTTACCTGGCCGCAGGAGCCCAACAGCAGCCCATCGACGCAGCCCAAGCACCAGCCCAGACAGAGCCCGTATACCTTTTCGTAAAAAAATACGATGAGGAGGTCGTCCTCATCTTCTTCCTCGCACGGTGGACAGCGCGACGCCGTGTCTCTCTTCTCCCTCTCGCTGGCAGCTTCCCCTTCCTCGGCAGTGTAGCGTGGCGACCTCCACAGCGCCGTATAAAGGCCCCGAACGGAACCAGCTTCGAGCTCTTCTTCTTCCCCGCTCCAATTTTCACCAATGCCCGAAACCCTAGCCACAGACCTCCGCTCGCCGCCGGCGATAGAGGCATCCCCGATCCACGCCGTGACCACCACTATGATGACCGTCCTCGACTCAGTCACCGTGCACAAGGAATCGAGCTGGGAAGGTCCACAGCACCTGCGCCGAGCCCGTCTTCTCCGACGCCGGTGATGACCCAATCCGGCGAACCACGCCATCTCCGACCACGCCGTCAAGCGCTACGTGCTCCTGGTGAGCTATTGAACCTCGTGGTATGCTTGGTTCGCTCGATTGTGTCCCGTATCATACTTATCATCGTTGATCCGTGATATCTGCCGCTCGGCCTCGCCGGCGAGCGAGCTCCGGCGACCATTTCTGGGCGGCGCGGCCACCAGTAGATTCGCCTCATCGTCCTCGTTCCAACGCACACGCATATGCCCCCGCGGGAACTAAGAATCACCGACGCCGTCGATCACTGGCCGCCGGTAGAGCCCATGGTTGCCACCTCGGCACCATGTGGCAGCCAGCGTGGCTAAGGCCCACCAGTCAGTGACTGTGTGGGTAGAGTCACCGGGTACATTTAGTAGATTCTGTTTAAATTTAAATCCAGAAAATTGCTGCAACTTCAAACAAATATACAAAATTCAATTTAAGTCAGAAAAATGTAAATAAGATATTAAAATTCTTAGAAAAGAAAACTCCATCCAATAAAAATATAAAATGGAATTTTTATTTTTAATAAAAATTCGATTATTTAATACTAGTTATTTAAGCCTTTAATTTTAATTCTAAATTCAAATAAAATTCAATAATTAAGAAAAACATTTAAATTTAATAAAAACTAGTAAGTAAATCAGGAAAATATAAAAACTAATTTTTCTTTACTTATTACTTATTAAATCCTTAATAGGAGGACTTAAACCCTAATTAATAATTACCTTAATTATTAAATTCATTAAAAATAATAAAATGTCAAATCCAATATTATTTTTATTTCAAACTCATTAATAACTTCAACTTTATAATGAAGTTATTAATCCAAGAATTATAGGGTAATTAGAAAACCCTAGTTCCATATGGTAGAAAAATAGGAATTCATCATTTCATGTGTAATCCTAAACCCTAGGTTCATTTAGAAACCTAGCTTTATTATCACATGAGAACCTTAATTGCCTCCAACCTAAACCCTAGGTTGGAACCTACGATCATAATACTTACTTTGTATCCAGAGATACATAGTAGCAACTAAATACTTGCCTTGCCACATAAAATGTAGAAGACCTAACACTAATATATGCGTATCCCATGTGTTCATTTTCATCAGACCTAAATAATCAAGTAGGGTTAATCAAGTAAAAACCCTAGATCCTATTACCAAAGCCACCATCATTATTTATCCCTATTTAGCATCACACCATGGTGATGAACCCTAATAGCAACCATACCCACTATTTTACATTACATAAACCCTGTTCCATTAAACCCTACTAGTGTGAGATACTTATGAACCATCCTATTTAGGAACCAACTATTCTCTACTTAGAGATCCAATAGCTAATACAAGACAACCTCAACCTTAATTGATATACTTCTTATTATTTAAGAAGTATGTTCTTCAAAAGTTATTTTTTTGAAGAAAATAAAGAATCATCATCAACCCTGCTTATAAGAACCTATAAACCCTAGCTAGCCATCACCAACAAGATGAACCAATCCTGATAACAACCTTGTATGAATAATTGCTTAGAATGTCATGCTTAACTCAACCTTTCAAGCCCTTTGTATTGATGAATCCAACTAGGTCGTGATCCATCTAATACTTACTCTAGAAACTAAATGAAACCATCGTCAACCATAGAACCCCATCAACCTAATTATCATACTTGTTCTTTATTAAATAACATGTTATTCAAAAGTTATTCTTTTAAAGTATATGATAATCAATCATTAACCATGCCATATAGTACTAAAACTAACCACTGTTCTTTACTTGTTAACATTATGTCAATTATCATTCCTTGTGTGCTCAATTGATTACTATGCTTTATTATCCACCTGTTTATGATTCCAAGTAATCACACCTGAATAAGAACATTGTATGTGAATCACTCTAAAAGTGCAACACACCCTGAACCAATCATTACAACTCACTGATCCTAAATCATCGGGGTTAGATCACGCTTAGAGCGATTGCATCTCATTCTTATGCATTATTGCATCCTTGCCAATCTTTTGAACATCGTCCTCACCGGACGATGATTGCTATTTCAGAATTTGGAGTTATTGTGTATCGAAGACCTTGCCCGCATAATCTTGCAGCCAAGAAAGGCAAGTTCATCGCTTGCTCATGTCATTTGAGTATTTCTATCAAATTACTTGCAAAGTACTATGGTTATCACTATTGCATAAAAACCAAAACCACTACTTTCATAACTATGAATATGACTATGTGGTGGGCAATGGAACCATGGATTGTGTTGATATGGTGGAGGTTCCATTGCACGGGCTTATATCCATCTAGGATTAAACAACAAATGTCGCCGATGATTCTTGTGCCGTAATACCCATGTTAACCATAAGATCCGGAGTGGGACGGAGTAGTCAAAAGTGTTTCCACCTCTCGTTCATCAACGGATGCGCTTTACCGTAGACACTTGTATCTGTCAGGGCAAGCGGTTGGCTGGGGAAGCCTTAAGTCCCCACGGCATAGTCCGTAGACACTTGTCGCTCGAAGTGCAAGCGGTTGGTCGGGGAAGCCTTAAGTCCCCACGGTATTGTGGTCTATGATGGGTTGCAGCTACCGACGAAGGAGTTTGGTTCGATCCCAAACCGTCGTCGTGGTCGGGGTCCACCCGTGAGTGGGAATAATGGGACCGGCGAGGACCCGTGGTCGGGGCATGCAACAAAGGGTGGGTGTTCGAGGTAGCGGAGGAACATGATTGGCTAGACCTTATACCGGGCCTCACACCATAGGAAGTGTGGACGGGAAGATCACCCGGTTGGCACCAAGGTTAAGATCTCTTATGGGTAAAGCAACACACCTCTCGCAGAGTGTAAAGAACCGTGACTCGTCACTCCCTCGTTCCGGGATATGGAACTGCGAACGCGGCCGGAAAGGAGCTCCATGAAGTTCTAGTAAACCGGTGAAGGCCGACGGACATAGTTCTTCCGAATAAAAGCAACCTTTTGAAGAAATGATTATGAAAACCTGCATTGGTATTAGACTTTCCGGTCTAATGCCGTAGCTAGTGCATTAAACACCTCTTTCCTATAATGAACTTGTTGAGTACGCTCGTACTCATCCCACTCTTAAATCCCCCGCTTAGATATGGAGGCATCGAAGGAGTATCCACAAGTGCAACTCGAAGGCCGAGGAGTCAACAACTACTCCAAGAGACAAGACCCCGTCGAGGAGTCAGATACCACATACATCAAGGAGAAAACCTAGTTTAGCCATAGAAGGGAACTAGTTTCCTAAACCTAGCTCCTACTTAGCTAGAATCTATCTTAGCCTCTTTAGCTAGTTAAATACTCTACAAATAGAGTTTGTGATAAGACTAGTCTACGAGTCGTTCTTCTGGAGTTATCTGCAGTTTTACCTCATTGTAAAGTAGGAGGCTGTGATGATCTTATGTAACAGAGTCTGTGTGTAATTCTATAGACATGCCTTGGACCCGCATATGTTTCTGTTGTACCACTCTGAGCGATATAATACTAGTGGAACGGTGTTTCATTGGTGTTATATCAGACTTGCATACTACACCATGCAGTGGTATGCCGGGTCACCACAACCCAATACCTCGGATGTAGAATTATCGCCAAAGGAGACAGTGATATTATTTATATTGGGCCTCAACTCCTTGACGAGGTTCTTGCCGCCGGTCATATGACTTGTACATCCACTATCAAGTACCCATTTTGAACCTCCGGCGCCATAGTCCTACATGAGATCAATTCTTGGATTTAGGTACCCATTTCTCAATGGGTCCTCTTTTGTTAGCAACAAGGGTCTTTGGGACCCAAATAGACCAAGCAACATAACCATCATATGGGCCAACATATTTAGCATAAACATCACCATAATAATCTTTAAATAGAACATAGTGAGGGTTATCAATTCCCGCATCATCATCATTAATGGTTTTGCCCTTAAGGGCTTCACCATTAGTTGTGGCTTTCTTTTTCTCTTGTGCGGGCTTGGCCTTTTTCTTGTTTGCCTTTTTAGCCTTGGCATTAAAACCAAGTCCCTCCTTCCCATTGTTTGACCTTTGGTTACTCAAAAGATCATCCAAGGAAAGTTTACTTTGGGGAGAGGAGGCCTTAGCAAGTTCATCCTTCAACCTAGCATTTTCCTCAATAATATTTGCATGATCACATGAAGGAGTAGAGGTACTAGGTATGTCATATGAAGCAAGCCTAATTTGAAGTTGCTCATTAGACTTGGAGAGGAGAGAGTATTCACTCTTCAAGGCTTTGTGAGCCTTGTCTAGTTCATCTAGATCCTTCACAAGTTTCTCATGATCAACACCAAATTTGGCCTTTTCCTTTATAAGCACTTTAGTCTTAGCTCTAGCAAGATCTCTAGCTTTAGTGATCTTGTTAATTTTATCTTGAGGCTCTTCAATATTTTCTAGCCTCTCTTCAAGAGACGCTATAGTTTCTTGACTTTCCTCAAGAGCATTTTTAAGAGCATGTATTTCAAGAGAGTCTTCTCTCTCTATTTGACATTTTCTCCCAAGAGTATCATTTAGTTGAGCTATACGAACCATGAGATTTGAAACATGCTTTTTAGTGTTACCTTGCAAGTTAAGAATAAAATCATCAAACTCTAGCATTTCTTGTTTCACTTTTAGACTAGCAAGATCAACCCCTAGATCATTTGAAATGTTAGGCGTAGAGGGGTTAGGAGATGATACCTCGGAAGATTTAGCCATGAGGCAACTTTCTTCCTCCACGTGAATGACCTCATTGGGAGATTCACTTGGTGATGAAGAGTTAGTGGAGAGGGAGGCAAGGACCACCAATCCATGAGGTTGCATCTTCTTCATCATCAACATCATCATCTCCGGAGGTATACTCTTCTTGAGTTGATAGCACAATTGATGTGTCCAAGGTGGACCTTGCCATGAAGCAATGTGCATTCTTGATTTGAGGATTCTCATTGGGGGATTCAAAGAGAGATGAAGAGGGAATGTTGGTACTGACAATGGCGGCCACTTCCTTTGAGCTTTCTTCTTCATCATCATCACTAGAACTTTGAACTTCATCGGAAGAATATTCGTCTTTAGTCACTAGCACAATCCTTGAGGGCCTCTTGCCCTTCTTGCTCTTGTTGTAGAATTTCTTGTTGGGGGCCTTTGAACACTTGCCCTTTGAGTCTTTGCTCTTGTCCTTGGGGATGAGCCTTCCACCATGAGTCTCCCTATTCTCATAGGGGCATTCGGCGATGAAATGGCGCTTGTCATCACAATTGTAGCATGATCTTGTTCTTGGACCCATGCTAGTGAACCCACTTTTGTGGTTTCTCTTGATGTTGTCTTCCTTGGCCTTGGAAGGATCAATCCAAAAATATTTTGCATGGAAGGCCATGTGATCGTTGTAGTGGAGTTCCAAGTCTTCCGGATAGGACATACTCCAAGATGCCCTATATTGATCTTGAGGGATCACTTCTTCTACGGACTTGACCGTCAAGGCAAGATTGTTCCCTTTTGACATACCAATGGCACGATTGCGAGAATCATGGGAGTTTTGCTCGAGCACCTTGAGGGCTTGCATCTCGTGCACGGCTTGTTGAGAAGTGAGAGAGGAATAGCATTCTCTCCCAACAAGAGTCTTGACATCAATGGGTTCAAACGGCATCATGCAATCAATGTACTTATCCTTGATCCAAGAGTCATTGATGTGGGTGGCACCCACATTCCGGAAAGCATCGGCAACGGTGAGAAGTCTTCCATACATGGCTTCATGATCTTCATCCGGTAGCCTCAAGAAACCTTCGGCTTGATTCCGAAGAGCATTATACTTGTTCCTTCTCATGATATCACTTCCAATGCAACTAGCGGCCAAACCATCCCAAGCTTCCTTGGCGGTAGTGAAATTCCGAACACGAGACAATTCCTTTGTCCCCACACTAGTTTGAATCATGTGCAAGGCAGTGTTATTGAGTTGAGTATCAACCGCTTCTCTTCTAGTCAACTTGTCGGGGTTGTAGGGCTTGAAGCCTTCCACGATGATTCTCCAAAGTTCATTGGAGGCACTGTGAACATGAGAGCGAAACTCAAATTGCCAAGTATCGAAATCTTTAACGGAAAACTTAGGTGGATCGCCCCGAATGTTTATATGAGGATGGGGAACCGGTATATCGGGAGATAGGAAAGGCGGAGCCACTCGATTGTAGCTCTCACCTCCACTAGTTCCCCTAGGAGATGCAATGGGAGATTTGATAGTGTTTAAGTTATCACCATCCATGGGTTTGGTAGAGGAGGGTAATGCCGAAGCATCTCCCTCTTCTAACCCACCCGTGTCCTTTACCTCTACGGTGGGGATGATGGGGGGAGACGCGGGAAAGCGGTCATTAAACATTTTCATCAATGTTTCCATTTGGGTTTGCATGGCGGACCTCAAGGATGTTTCCACCGACTTGAGATCATCCATGGAGACCGGCTTTGCGGCCCCCTCCGAGTGTTCATCATCCGGCATACTCTTAGGCGGTTAAGCCCGAAATAAGAGCCGAGGCTCTGATACCAATTGAAAGGATCGTATGCCGCACCTAGAGGGGGGTGAATAGGTGCTAACCAATTTTTAGTTCTTTTTTAATTTAGGCTTGACACAAAGGTAAATTCTCTAGATATGCAACTAAGTGAATTTACCTATATGACAAGACTAACAACTAAGCACGATATAGCTACACAATATAGGAGATAGAATAGGATAGAGGTAACCGAGAATGGAGCACGCAATGACACGGAGATGATTCCCGTAGTTCCCTTCTTTTGCAAGAAGGTACGTCTACATTTGGAGGAGTGTGGTTGCTATGAAAGCCAAACCAACAGCCACGAAGGGTTCACCCAGATCTCCTGTGAGCAACGCCACAAAGGCCTAGCCCACTTCCACTAAGGGATTTCCTCGAGGCGGAAACCGGGCCTTTACAAGGTTCTTGGGGCACACATCCACAACCAAATTGGAGGCTCCCAAATCTGAAACAACACAACAATCAACAACAATACATCAACACAAATCAACTAGGGATCCAAAGAGGAACACTAGCAAGAGGGCCCTCAACAAAATGAGGAGGAAATGCAAATTGCTTTGGTGAAGATATAGATCGGGGTCTTCTCCTTCGATTCTCCAAAGCACAAGGGATTTGGGTGGTTGAGGGAGGAGATCCGATGAATTTGGTGTTCTTGGTAGCTCAACAATGGTATCTTGCTTTTTGGGGAAGAAGTGAGCTACTGAACCCTTGGAGAAGAAGGGTGTTTTATACCCCTGAAGAAATAGCCGTTGGAGGGCTGATCGGTAGTACCGGCCAGGTAGGGCCGGTACTACCGGCCAAGGTCGAGCAGCGCTGGCCAGGAGAGGAGCGGCCACGTGGCCACGAGTGAGCCGGGCCGAAGGGGGAGGCCGGAGCCTCCGGCCGGGGTACCGGACTCGTAATGTTCTCAATTGTGGTAGTTTTCTGTAAAGGAGCAGCGTAACGCGGCGTGTAAACGCGTAGGCTAGCGCCAGCGCCACAGGACAGACTGAGTCACACACAACAAGAAACGTGCATGCCTTGCAAGGCCCAAGCTCAAGCGTTACTCATCCAAGTAAAACTGAATCATTTAGTGGTGCTGATGGGCTGATGATTGGCAGGCTAAGAGCATCTCCACTTGTTGTCACTCCCTAGACCGAAATTCGACGCTAATTGGATGGATGTAAATTTCTGTCTGGGAAGGTTTAGTTTCCCAGCGGCGAACCCACACCCGCTTCCCACACCGAACGGATTATTCGGCAAAAATATGCCAATTTTCGGCCAATTTTTGGCACAATTTCTGAATAAAATACAAAATATAAAAATTTATAACATTGTTTGCGGAGATTTGGCATTATTTCAACAAATCAAATAGTTCAACAAACACAACAACACAACAAACACAACAAATCATGGTGCACCCGCTCTTGTTGCACCCTTGCGAGCCCATAGGTGGTCGACCATATCGTCATGCAGCTCTTGGTGCACACATGAGTCTCGGATCTCCTAACGCATAGCTAGCAAGGAAGCCCATGATGTCGGCAGCTGACCATAAAGCTCTGTAAAAGGACCATGTCGGTGATATGACTACAACAACTCGGCCTCAGGAACGGGATGTTTCCGCTCATTGATCATGTTGTGCAATATCACACAACAGTTCATCACCTTCCACATCTGATCCTGTAATCAAGGCATAGCTGTGAACTGGACAACTGTAAATCTCTGTTGGAGGATACCAAATTCTCGCTCGACGTCCTTGCTCGCAGCTTCTTTCTCCTTGGCAAACCACACTTCTTTTGGTAGCTTCGGGCTTGAGACTGTCTTCACAAATGTTGACCGTGTAGGATAGATGCCATGTGCAAGGTAGTATACCTTGTTATAGTGGCGTCCATTAACCTCATAGTTCACCAGGGGAGCATAGCCCTCAACAAGCTTGGCAAAGACAGGCGAGCACTGCAAGACGTTGATGCCGTTGTTTGAGTCAATCATGCAGTTGTAGTCCGGTTGGCATCAGAAGTAGGGGTCCAAGTCCCGGATGGCATACACAATCTTGAGAAAGAGATCCTTGCTCATCCTGAACTGGCGTCGGAATACTGCCTCAGGTTGCAGCGGTTCTTCGGCGAAGTAATCAGCGTACATCATGATGTAGCCCTCTAGGCGCTGCCTCTCCTTGGCCTTCCGGCGACCGGGCGCCGAGCCGCCACGCCACGGTTTTGAGTTTCGCTCGGCGTATAGGGTGGCTAGAGATATCGGGATCATCATGTGCTCTTCATCTTTGATAGCGGCGATGTTCTCCTCCTCCAACAACAAAACAAATATATGCTCATCCTCATCGTCGGAGTCCATGGCCGAGCAATCAAAACGCCGAATACCTCACGAGCATAGTGCCGCAGAGGTCGGCACAGGGGTCGGCACGGGGATCGACAAGGAGCGTTGGTGAGATGATGAACAGCGGCGAGCTCAGCAGTAGCTAGGTAGTTGGTGCGGCCTTTCTACCAGCGTATGCACGGCGGGAGAGGGTGGGGGTGGTGCCAGCGGCGAGGTGGCGGGGACGAACTGGTTTGGGCAACACGAGTGAAGTGGGGGAATCTTTGTGGGTGTGCCGCCGACAGACCTGGGCCACGTGCTTTTTCACTTCATCCAGCGTTCCCAGGCGCTACCCGGGGTGTTGGGTTTGGCTTGCGATCGCTGGATGAAAAAACAGGCCCAATCTGACGAAAATTTGGCTCCTAGGGCGCAACTGGTGAATTTGCGTCCATCCGGCGTTAAAATTTGGCCTGGAGAGGGGGTGCTAGGGAGCCGAATGGAGATGCTCTAAGCACGTGTGAACAAAGTGGATTGTGATCAAGGTGCAAGACGTGAGTGCTTTCTAGTCATTCTTTGGACGTATTGGATCGGATAGATGTACTTGAAGCAAGCAAAATGAAGATATTTGTTTTGAAAAAAGATGTCCATATAATTTAATTATTGCGGTACGATTAGTCTAGAGTTTCTTGGAGAAGAAAAGAGCGAGACAAAATAATGGTATATGCATGGAATTTGCACGGAATTATTTGTTCCAATAAAATTTGCTTATTGTGCGCAAGGTTTGTACCATGAAGCTAAATAAGGATCCTTGAAGGCACTGGCGAAGTCAAGGGCAATGACATTTGCGCGTAAATTTTGTAGTAGCCTGAAGTGGGACATGTTGGGATTGTGTATCTACATGGCGTCGAGCAATGTACTATGATGTGCTAAGCTGATATGGCGCAAGGTCGAGTACGGTTGCAGTAGGATAAGTCTGGATGGGTCAGGCACATAAGGCAAGTAGCCTGTGTAGTCTGGCGGATTGACGTGAAGGTCGATCGAACATAAAAGTATGGCGAGATAAGCGACGACAAAATAGGAGCGATATGTTGATGGTTCTTTATTTTGTGGCATGGAAACACGCAACGCACATGTGTGCTTGCTTCGACATGCCATGGCGCATAGTTGATTCAAGATGGTACGCACATGAGAGCTTGAAGTCCTTAGGGTCATGAGGAAGCTTGGCCAGCTACATGGAGTCATGTTGAAGGTGGGGCTGAAGTCTGACAGAAATTCCACTCGGCTAATGAGGGACTACAGCGTAAGCATGCAGAGAGTCCAAACCTAGTTCGGCGTAAAAAAACTGAGTGAGACGTAGTCCGGATGAGCGCTCGAAGGTCCAAGGCATACGTGAACTCGTCATCGATCTGGGTATGACCGGTATTGTTCTGAAGTGGATGCTGATCTTATGTTGGTTCGCGATCCATAAGACTCGGTGAGACTGCAGACAAACACGGCGATAAACTAGGACACTGATGGTTAGACATGTGGTCAGCTACGTATGGAGGTTGAGCAGTGTTGGATAGTAACAAGTTTATGATGGTGACTGTCTATCGAGACCGATAGATGTATGAGGGTTGACCATGGAGATTCTGCAAAAGTGGACGAGACAACCGCGAATTTAACTGGAGATGACTTAAAGCAACAATGAAATTCCTTCAAGTTTTCACATATGCAATCAAAAATAGCGTGCATGATGACTTCGGTAATCTTATATGTGACACCAAATATGTGAGTTGTTCACTTTCACATAGACCAGAAGAAGCTACCATGGTGATTATACATCGGTGTTGTCGGAATATGGTGACTTTATGATCGATGTGTGATGGCGTGAACAGATACTCCGGAGAATTGGGAGCACAGAACAAGAGTTTGGTAGAACTTAATTTTCGTGGAAGTGAGTTGACGGTGACGAAGAAAGAAATGGACTACAGTTGTAGGTGGAGTAATGTGAAGTCAAGGAAGTAGCAGCGGGGCTCATGATTAATGGTTCAAGTTCACGTACACAGATGTTTAAGCGTGACAGCTTCAGGATGGTGAAGGTCATATTCATCAAGGTGAAGATTGTTGAGATATGTGTCGAATATGTTTGTTTAGTGCTACAATAGGACTAGTAATTAATGTAAAGATAAGTGTTGGACTCGAACTCGACTAATATATAAAGGCACAATGAGTAGCCAAAATAGACTAGATGCAAGTTGTAGGTTAGATAGAAGATTGATTTTCGGGAACGGTCCAGCGCCTCGCCTGTGGCAGGGGAGCTGGAACGGCGTGACTTTGTAGATCTGATGTGTATGTACACCTTAGCAGGTTTGTCGCCGACGGTACCATGGTAGTACCTAGGGAGGAGCTCCCGTAAAGCATGCCTCGCAGATGTAGTCGTTCGCCGAACTGTTTTACCAAATCCCGTTGTCGTTTGCTATGATTTCTTGTCCTCGTGTGATCGATTTGGCGCATCCGACGTTAACACAATTTATACAATATTACAATATTATAGACATAGATAATTTTACACAATAGTCCAAACATACAAATTAAATTATTCATACAAGAATTCAAATAAATTGCAATTCAACGTGTTCAAGAATCATGTGGCGTTTCCTCTCCTCTCCTATCTCCTACAAATGATCAACTAAATCATTTGGAACTTAAGTATGAACTAATCCATCTCGGATTTCTTGATGCATGTCGAGCAAAGCAGAAAACTTTCCATGTAACTGATCAAGTTGGGCAAGAGGTCCTTGATGATCAAATGGATGGTCATCATGCACTTGTTCTTCTCGCGCAATCCCGATGATCATGTTGTGCATGATCACACAACAGTTCATCACCTCCCACATAGTTGACTCCTACCAGGTGAGAGTAGGGTACCGAATAATGGCAAAATGTTGTTGAAGCACACCAAATACCCGCTCAACATCCTTTCAAGATTTAATTGGTTTGGAGCACATATATTTTATTGGTAAATTATTTTTATTAGTTCAGCTATTTGAATGTTTAAAGTTTGTATTCTGAGATATTTGCTCCGATTCAAGCAGGTAAAGCTTAGAAAAATATACATCTTGTTGTGTATATGTTAAGTGTTACTCTGATTCATTGTGTTTCGGACATGTCCACATGTATTCAAACTCATAGGGTCACACACTTAATAATTAAGCGACATTTAGGAACGTGAGTTCTATATGAAGATAAGATATATGCCGTCTCGGATGGTCTCGGAATGGTTCTAAGAGGTCCTAGATGACCCCAGAAGTGTTTGAAATGGTGTCAGTAGTGTCTAGAATGGTTTCGGGCATATATGTAAGGCTTTGAATGGACCAGAAGCATTCAGAATATTTTGAAAGGTTTTGGAAGTGCCCGGGATGACCCGGGTTGTCTTAGAAAGTCCGGAGGGTTCCATAATAGGAGTATCCACGTGGCCTTGAGAGACAAGAAGTTCCCCTCTAACGCAAATTTGGATTTTGTAAAAGATTCCTACTTCTAGTAAATTTTGGTTGATAGAAATCTACCGGAACTCGCTCAAACTTAGGGGCAGGTTTAAACGATCCAAGGGGCTTGGCCACCTATTTAAGGAGACCAAAGGGCACCCCGAAGGTACCACAAGTCGCAACACTAGCCTCCTCAAGCCGCACTAGACTAGACGAGTCTACTTGCGGGGATCGACCAAAGTCCAAAACCCATATAATCATCACGCACTTAGCCTTGGTGCTGGCAGTAGCAAAACATCATAAATCAACAAAACAAAATAGTACTCGCTCAGTGGCACACTGGCACACTACGGGAAAAAGAGGCTTTGCCGTGCAACTATTTGCAGGCAAAGAGCCCTATTTGCACGGCAAAGGCTTTGCCGTGCGACCCCGCACGGCAAAGATCGCACGGCAATGTTATCGACGGCAAAGGGGGCTTCTTTGCCGTGTGACTCGCCAACGTTGCACGGCAAAGGCTTTGCCGTGTGACGCCGCACGGCAAATGTCGCTTCTTTGCCGTGTGCCTAATATGTTTTATCTAAAAAAAGGCCCCAAACTGGCTGGTCTGGGAATCGAACCTAGGACACAGAGTAGGGAAAGCGTGCAACCTTGCCACTGAGCTATGTGTTCGTTTGTTGATAACTATACCATGCCATGCGTTTTGAGATGAGAAAAAATCCAGTTTCTACATCTTCGCCGTGCGCTTACACTAGGCAAAGGCTTCTTTGCCGTGCGGTTTTTCAAAAACACTAGGCAAAGGCTGCTTTGCCGTGCAACCCAGCTGCGCGCACGGCAAAGGATGAGGCACGGCAATGCCCAACGCCTTTGCCGTGCACCAAGTCTTTGCCGTGCGGTGTGTTGGACCATTGCCGTGCACCTTTCTTTGCCGTGCGGCCTCTTCCATCTTTGCCGTGAATCGTATCTTTGCCGTGCGCTTATGTCTATCTTTCCCGTGACCAAGGTCTTTGCCGTGCGTTTTTATCTGTGCGCACGGCAAAGATTTCTTTGCCGTGCGGGGACACACGGCAAAGAAATGCTGCACGGCGACGCATATTTTTCCCGTAGTAACTAATTCAGGCGCATCAACTAGTAGGATTGGCCGATGAATGAACTACTTGATGGTGATGTAGGCTGTAACAAGGATAGTAGTATCGTCGCCTGGGTGAACAGTCTTGGGCACGACGAACTGCGGCAACGAATCTTTGGGGAGCCCATCGGTGAGATCGACGAAAGGCACGTTGAATTCAGATTCTTGGTAATGGCGTGCGGCCCAGTAGCGGATCTCGAGCTCCACCGTCATGGTCACGGGCACCTCTGCTGCCCATGACTCAACGGAAACAGGCGGAGGATGTATGCAGACCGCGGAGATCATGCGGCCGAACGGCTGCCTCGCCACGTTCAGCAGGAGCAGGTGCTGCTGGTTGCCGCCGTCACGGACGGCCGTGGCGACGACGTTGAAGCCGTCACGAAGGACGATGTCGAAGCTCTTCCCAACGCGCTCCTCGGTGGTGAGCGGCCACCCGTGCACGGCGGTGAAGTGGTCCAGGAAGCTCCGCCATTGCGGCGACGAAGACACAGCCGCGCACGGGGCAGCGCGTGCACGGCGCGTGGGCGAAGGCCATCCGGTGCGCTTGCAGGTCGTAGTAGGCCGGCGTGGCGTCGCAGCCGTGGGCCGCGTTGGGGCACGCCACGCGGAGAGACTCCACCAAGCCCTCTGTGAAGCTGCACCGGCGGTAGCTAGGGCCGCGGCACAGGATGCAAGGCCGCCCCGTTCCTCTGCCGAGCAGCTCGTCCCGGCACGCCGAGCGCACCGAGTCCCACTGCAAGTGCAAGGATATACTGTAAAATCAACGTGCTACCCACGGCTGAGAGAGAGAGACTACCTGGTAGATTGGCTGCTTTTTTTTTGCGGGGCAAACGGGATTGTATTAATTAGTAACAGTGTGATTACAATCCTGAAGGATACGACTCATAAGAGACTCGGGAGCCGCATCTAGCCAAACTTCAGTCCTATTTTGAAACATACCAAATCTAGCTAACTCATGACTTGCACTATTCTGCCCTCGAGGAATTTTATTAAACGCTATAATACGCTCAGACTTGATTAGCAGCCTTAGGTCCTCCATCAGGTGACTCAAAGTAGACGCATCCCTCGCCGCAGACTTTGCCATCAAAGATAGCTCCAGATTATCAGTCTCCACGATGATATCATTCGTGCAGCCATCAAGGGCCAAGCGGACACCCTCCAAACATGCTTGTAGCTCAGACTCGAGTGCCGAGGAACAAAACTTCAAGGATCTGCAGGCCGAGAATATAATAGAGTCATCATCACACCTCAGGATCATTCCAGCCCCAGCACAGCCAGTCTGTGCATTGTAAGCACCATCTATATTAAGCTTGACCGTACCATTCGGAGGCCTGGACCAAGCCACTGCAGTAGATGGTTGTTGCTGTAACTTAGCTTCCACTGGCTGACTAGTAGCCCTCTTCCCTTTCACAATTTCTTCATGTGTGAGCCGACCAATATTGTCGAGGTTTTGGATATAGCTACATATGAAACGCCTAGATCCTTCAATCGCTGGAAGTATCTTATCGTGTGTGACTTCATTGCGAGCATACCATACCCTCCAAGCAATCATCAATATGCGGCCACATATCTCAAGCGGCACTCCCAGCAACCAGGCCTCTAGCCAGTCATCCTGAATAGGAGCCACAATCCTCGGTATCGGCCATATTTCTCTCATTGCCTCCCACAGGCCAGCAGCATGTGGGCACTGGATCAAGGCATGATAGGAGTCTTCCACCAAACTTCCACATATACGGCACCCGCCACCGACTGGCAGATGTCTTTGTTTTTTATTTGCCTCCGTCGCTAGAGCGTTTGAAACCGCCTTCCATGCAAAGATTCGGACCTTTTCTGGTATATTGCACTTCCAGATTTTCTTCCAGATGGGTTTATCTCCATGTGGAGATGTACTAGACGCTCCCACCACCAGATCTTGCTGAGCTATCCGTAGACCAATACGATATGCACTTCTTACTGAGAATATTCCATTTTTCTCCATCTGCCATGCCAAGAAATCATCCCCTGCGGCCAGAAATTTTAATACGCATGATCACTTCAGCGTCTATAGGAGGAAATGTTTTACGTACAAGCGCCTCATCCCAATTTCCATGATCATCCAGCAGGCTAGCCACTCGAATAAGACGTGACTTCCCCTTATCACCAATAACTTTAAGTTCATGCTCCCGTGGGATCCAATTGTCGCGCCAAATACGAATCGAGCGACCGTTTCCAACTCGCCAGATAAGACCATGTTTTAGCAGTTCTAGACCATAGGTAACAGCAGTCCATGTAGGTGACGAATTACCAGGAAAAACTGTGTCCACCAAGTTGCCCTGCGGGTAGTACTTAGCACGTAGCACACGAGCACAGAGGCTATCAGGTCTACTTA
The DNA here is from genome assembly GCF_022539505.1 of Lolium rigidum. Classification (NCBI taxonomy): domain Eukaryota; kingdom Viridiplantae; phylum Streptophyta; class Magnoliopsida; order Poales; family Poaceae; genus Lolium; species Lolium rigidum. The sequence goes on along the minus strand of NC_061511.1, from coordinate 14,386,406 downwards.
TCAGGCGCCAAGCTTGGCGTGCTAACAAGGCCTGGTTAAAAATCTGCATGTCCCTAAACCCCAGGCCACCATGGGGTTTGGATCGTATCAGCACATCCCAACTGATCCAGTGGGTTTTCCTCTTCCCTCTTGCAGCACCCCACCAAAAATCTCGGATCAGTTTCGTCAAATCATCGCACACGGACATTGGCAGCTTAAAGACGTCCATAATGTATGTTGGTAGAGCCTGAGCCACTGCTTTAATCATAATTTCCTTTCCTCCTTGTGATAAATCCCCCCACATCAACAAACGTTTAGAGAGCTTGGATTGTAGATTATCAAACTTGCCTTTATTCATTCTTCCCTCAGGTGTAGGTAACCCGAGATACTTCTCCTCAAAATTATCTCTCTGAACATTAAGAGTGCCTCTAATCTCCTCTTGTACTTCCCCCTGGCATTGTGGGCTAAATAGTATTGAACATTTCGAAGGGTTAATAAGTTGCCCCGTAGCCATTGCATAAGAATCAATAACATATTTAACCCTCTCCGCTTGACAACCCTCTGCCTTGAAGAACAACAGTGTGTCATCTGCAAACAGGAGATGAGAAATTCCTGGTGCACGCCGACAAATCTTGATGGGGGAAATACCTCCTGTACTAATTTCTGATTGCAATAGGGCAGAAAGACCATCAGCAACAAAGAGAAACAAGAACGGAGACAATGGATCACCTTGTCTTAGGCCTCTCGTGGGGGAGAACGCTTCCAATAGACCTCCATTAAATTTCACAGAGTACCTCACCGTGGTAACACACCATTATCCACTGTATCCACCGGTGAGAGAAGCCCATCTTATGCATCACTTCCTCCAGAAAAACCCAATCAACACGATCATATGCTTTAGAAAGATCCAGTTTGTAGGCACAAAAAGAATTTTGTGCACTGGCCCCATGTTCCATGTAATGAAGGCATTCAAAGGCCAACAGTGCGTTGTCCGTGATCAGCCGCCCCGGCACAAATGCACTTTGGTTCTCCGATATAATGTCTCCAAGTAAAGGTCTCAGCCTGTTTACCAAGCACTTAGATATTATTTTATACAACACGTTGCACAGACTTATAGGCCTAAAATCCTTGAGCTCAGTAGGGTTGTCAATTTTCGGAATCAAGACAATAGAGGTGTCATTAATACCCTCCGGCATCTTACCAGTATCAAAGAATTTTAGTACTGCCTGTATGATTTCATACTTGAGAATCCCCCAATTCCTTTGATAAAATCTTGCCGGAAATCCATCTGGTCCGGGAGCCTTAAGTGGCCCGATTTGAAAGATGGCATCTGAAATTTTCCGCTCTGAGAATGGTCTACACAAGGTTTCATTTCCTTCCTCCGAGATCACTTCCTGAAACAAATTCACCACCGGCCTAGGCTGAATAGACGGGTCCCGAGTATACACTGACTGAAAATAAGATGTTGTCATACGTTCCATTTCATTTGGAGTATCCTGTACCACGCCATCTTGGTCCTTGAGTGAGGCAATCCTATTTTTGCGTGCTCGCCATACCGCCTTCCGATGAAAGAATTTGGTGTTTCGATCTCCCTCCTTCAACCAAGATATTCTGGACCGCTGCAACCATAGCATCTCTTCTCTATATAGCAGTTCGTTCATTACATCCATTGTTTCACGAATAATCTCTCTAGGTGCATTATCCTGTTGTAGTTTCTCCAACTTCCTCCGTAAGCCAGCCAACTCCCGAGTAACATTACAAAATTTCCTTCCTCCCCAGGCATGTAACACATCCATAACATTTTTTAGGGCCTCATTGATTTCCCCAAGATCAGATTTTGGGCCACTATCCTGCCACGCTTTGGCCACCACTTCTGGGAGAGCATGCTCTCGTTCCCACATAATTTCATACCTCTTGCATTTTCGCATGGGCCCTTTGGCAGATTCCCTCGCAAGCTTAATTAGAAGGGCACAGTGGTCCGAGCACGGAGTCACAATATGCACCACTGAGGCATCTGAGAAAATATCCCTCCAGCGATCATCAGCTAGCCCGCGATCAAGTCGCACTTTAACATTTGCATTCCCGCGGCGGCCATTATCATATGTAAACGGAACACCATTAAAACCAAGATCCTTCAATTCACACACCATAAGCGCATCCCGAAACGCTGCCATCTGGTTCTCTGAACGACGACACATCGAGAGATGTTCATGTTGCCAAAGGGCTTCGTTGAAATCGCCTACCAGAAACCACGGCAGCATAGACGATGCTTTCAGATTGCGCAGAGCAGACCACATACGAAAACGTTGATCAGTTCTAGGTTCTCCATATACAAATGTAGCATGCCATATTGGGGCCGAAACTGATTCCCGCATATGCACATCAATGAAACGTGCAGTGACCTCCTTAACATCCACAATGACACTATCATGCCAGAAAAGGGCCAGTCCCCCACTCATGCCATCGCTATCACAGCCAGCAAAACCGCTGAGTCCCAATCTCCTTTTTAACCTCTCCATTCGCTCACTCTTTTGACGAGTCTCAGAAAGAAAAACCACCTTGGGACTGTGTGTCTTAACCAAGACATCGAGCTCATGAATTGTCGCGGCATTCCCACACCCGCAACAATTCAAGCTTAGGCAATTCATTGTTCCCGGCGGTCGCCCTCATGGGACGCCGCCGATCCAGAAGATGTTGTACCATTTACACCTTTGTGACGCTTGCCATCATTCACAGCTGGAAGCTCCTCCCCCGGAACCGGCAAGTCTGCTGCCATATTAACATCAGTTAGAGCCATGGTTCCAGTCGTCAACTTGCCAGAATTCTGCTCAAAAGCCAGCCTCCTCTTTGCATTCTTGTCAACTTCAGACATAATAATGTCTTTAGTTTTATTAGGACTAGTTGCTGTGTCGGCCAAGTCCTTGTCCTCCGCTGCCAGGTTACCCTTCTTTTCAGGGTGCTCTCTCCAATCTACATAGGCAGCACGTCCTCCACCAAGGCCCTCACCAAATCCACCTCGTCCTCGTCCAACGCCATCATTGAAACCCATCCTGCCACCATTGGAACCGCGACCACCACCACGGTTCCCTAGACCTCTACCCCTACCAGCAGGATTGGCATATATCCATTCACCATATTTCAGGTTCTTCTCTTCATAAATCCCCAGGCCACATTCCTTTGAATCATGCCCAATCAAACCACAAGCATAGCAAACCTGCCCCAGTTTTTCATACTTCACTGCATACATGTACCTCTTTCCTCCGAGGGATATAGAAACAAAGCGTGTCAGGGGCATACGCACATCATGTTTTACTCCGAACCTGATGTAATCTCCACGAAAGGCACCAGATGGGTTCATCTCTGCAACTATCACCTCTCCTGCAGTACGTGACACCAGCTTCTTCATCAGTGTCTCTTTCCGGAATGCCTCAGGAACCTTGTGTACTTGAATCCAGACTGGCATGAATTCGAGCTCCACGGATTGAGGATCAGAAAAGCCATCATATGGAGCAGTGATCAGCACCCAATCACGGAAGAGCCATGGGCCTCGTTCCATGACCTTCTCCCAATCTCCCAAGCGGAAACACTGGATTACAAATCTATTTTCTCCAACAGTCCTCATCTTGATCTCCTTGGCTGGATTCCAGGCAAATCGCATCTGCTGAATTAGGGCTTCATGGCTAAATCCCTTCCCACAATTCACCCGAGCCACAGCTAGCCATCTGGTGCTCTCAACGATGTCCACATCATCCTCCTCAAGGACAAAATCGTCGAACTCATCTTCATTGATCTCTAACCGATCAAACATGGAATCAATCCCTGCCTCCACACGGGATCCAGCACTCGCCGAGTTTCCTGCATCTTGATTGTCCAGTGGTAGATTCCCAGCCGCTGCGCCCTTCTCAGCGAGGAGGCGCCGTCGTCGATGAGTGGGAGTCAGCCATGCTCGCCAAAACCAAACCTTCGCCTTCCCAAACCTACCCTTGCCCGCCGCGAGAGACCCTCCTTGTATAGACGAGAGTCCGACTATGACGTAGGGGAGAGGCACCCGATGGGAGTTGTAATCGGAGAACAAGGAACCAGATCGGTAGGATAGATCATAGTCGCCGGGAACTCGCCGCCTGTCGCCAGGTGGGAGGACAAAACCCTAACGGGTAACGTTCGTGAAAAATCTGATGCAACGGGAGAGTTAATACGTTGAAATACCTTTGCCACTTTGGTTGGATACGAGATGAAAGACATGGACGGGCCGTTGTCTACTGTTAGAAATCCGATACATGCATTTATTTTTTATTTATGCACGTTGCACATGGTGCGGTAATTGTGTCAACTTCATATTGGTAGATTGGCTGCTTGAGTGGAAGGAAAAAGTCCAAACAAATCCTGAAGTTGTAGGCGAAAGATAAATAGAACCCTGAACTTCTGATCCCTGAAATCGGCATACTGATCTCTTTAATCCCAGTCTATTTTAAACCTTATGCTGACATGGCAAATCAAGATATGATGGTTGACTAGGTCGCAGTGACAGATAGCTAGGCGTCCCTTTTTTTTCTCGTTCCTTTTTTCCTCTTTTTTTTCTAGTACTAGCAAAACTGCCCGTGCGTTGCATCGGAAGAGACAAAAACTCAACTCTAGAATCATGGCCTTCTATTTTCAGCTTCCGCAAACTTGGACCAACAACCATTGATGAAGTTGTCGTTTATGAATCTGGTTTAACAAATCCAGATTAATCCTTGTCCAAAATCATTTGAATTTCCCTAGTGATGTTTTAAATTATTCCTAAATCCCAGTTTAAGGAAAGGGCATCGACAACAAATATAATTGAATTCTTTTCTGATACAGCTGCAAGAAATCAATACCTGTGGACGATGTAGCCTTAGAAACGCCTGAATTTTCTGTAGAAGTGAGTATAATTTGATATACTTCTCCTCTTTGTCTAACCGCTACTGAGTTTGAGCTTGCATGAATAGAAGTCTGAAAAAACAAGCTGTACAAGTGCCTATTCTCCTCTACCCAATCCTTTGATGAAGGAAAGAATAAACTTGTTTGTCCCTAAAAGGGAACTGCTTGGCTGCAACGTCCTCCCCCACTTGTTAATACTACTTCAGGAGCATTTATTCTCACTCAGGAGGTTAACTTTTGAAGAAAGAGTCCAAGCCGCACAACTTGAAGGCTCGACTGAATTTCAGAAGTCAGTTTGACAGGGATGGGAATTGGCAGTCGATCTGAGCTCAAAGCTCAACCAGCAAGCGTCTACCTCCCTCCTCGGAAGCGGCCTGGCCTGGAAGCGGGCGATCGGCCGGAGTGGAGATGTATTAGGGGGATGCTCGAAATCGACAGAGGCTCCTCTATGCTCCTCCCCTCCCTAGCCGAGGCGCCTCTCCACATCCTAGTTGCGGTACGGCGCCCGCCCCATCCGCCCGTCTCCATAGATATCTGGCGAGCTGAAGTGGAACGTTGGGCGCCGAATTCGGCACCCCGGCGTACTACGATGGCTGAATCGAGGTCGTCCTGACCATGGCTCTGCTCAGGACCATAGCTCTTCTCGGGATGGGGAGGATCGATGTGGTAGCGGGCTGAATGTGGGAGTGGCCACGCATGGTTCTGTTCGGGAGTTTTTTCAGATCGAATCGGAGATCCTCGAGGGGCAGCAGCTGGTTGCGGAAGAAACCTACCCGAATCGTGCGGGTCGAGGAGATGATTTATCGGGCAGGAAGGAGAAGCCAACCAGGCACCGGCAGTACTCCTGATGAACCGTTTTTTTAACTTACGGTGGCATGGTGGGTAATATGCGGTTTGGTGGGAGGGCAAAACGGTCCAATAAAAAGTTGGACGAAAAATTTGGCAGAAACCTTAGCTCCTTTATTATTAGGTATAGATTATTTTCCCCTCCTAATCCTGCGTTGACCCCAATCTGCCCATCACCCGCCGCTCTCGGCCTTCTTCTCCGGTGACGATTAACACCGCGTGCGTCGCATGCTGCCGCCGGCGTCCTCATCCGCTAACGCTGCCATCCATGGTCGTGATGTCGCCTCTGCCGGCGTCCTAGTAGTGCATCTGACGAACCCACCCTTCAAAGAAGGCAGCGACGCTCACCGTCGGTCTTGTTCACCGGGAGTCGCGCGAATTCCCGGCGAGGGAGCATACCGGACGCAGCGCCGCGAGGAAAAGCTCACCGGGGCCGATGTCGCCACCGACTTGGGATGGTGTTTGGGGGACGAGGAGGTTGAGGCGTTGGCTAGGTGGTTGCCGATGCGGTCGTCGGTCGCGTCTATTTACCGGTCGATGAACGAGGTGAGCTTGCGGAGGTTGGTGGAAACGAGGTTGTGGTCGAGCATGGCGGCGCAAGCGGCGGCTCTCGGCCAGCGAGGCGGGCGCCGACGAGGGGTACACGGGTTCGACCGGCAGTCGTGATGGAGCCGCGCGGCCACCGACCCACCACTCCACCGGTCCGCTCCCCGTAGCCGACCTCCGTGACATTCGATGAAGATTGTCTTGTTGACGTGAGAGATGGGGATTTCGGCGGGGACATGTCGGCTCATGTAAGCAGTGAGTAAGTAAATATGACATCCGGCCCTACTCCCTCGCCCACGACAAACAATCCCGGGAAAATCTATCGGTAGGCGCCGCATCGCCTGGCACTCCCGTGCGGCGCGTGTATTAGGAAGAAAACGCATCGCTGCCCTTAATAGTCGATTACATCTTATCCCCACCGTCCCACCCTCACCTTATCAGAGTTCTCTTGACCACGGACCACACATCCACGGAAAGCGGCGCCAAGAGCAAATAGAGGAGGAGGAGACCGCCGTTGCCGCCGAGCACGTGGCCGTTGATAACCCACAAGTATAGGGGATCGCAATAGTCTTCGAGGGAAGTAAAACCCAAATTTATTGATTCGACACAAGGGGAGGTAAAGAATACTTATAAGCCTTAACAACTGAGTTGTCAATTCAGTTGCACCTAAAAAAGCACTAGTAACGAGGGTGATGTGAAAGCAAGCAGTAATATGAGAGCAAGTAGTAACGAGTAACACGACGAGCAGTAGCGTAATATGAGAGCAATGACACCGAGAAAATAGTTGATACTACTTCCAATGACATGTAGGAACGAGTATATGATGATGATAGATGCACCGGGGTTTCCAGCTATCTACACTAGTGGTAACTCTCCAATAACAAGTGTTGGGTGAACAAATTACAGTTGGGCAATTGATAGGATTGAAATAGCATTAAGACAGAACATCAAGATTATTAATCATGTAGGCATGTTTTCCATATATAGTCATACGTGCTCGCAATGAGAAACTTGCATAACATCTTTTGTCCTACCAGCCGGTGGCAGCCGGGCCTCTAGGGAATCTACTGGATATTAAGGTACTCCTTTTAATAGAGCACCGGAGCAAAGCATTAACACTCCGTGAAAACATGTGATCCTCATATCTAAGTCTTCCCCTCCAGTTATCCCAGTTGTTGTCACTCTGGGACCTCGGGTTCCGGACATAGACATGTGCAAACAACTTGTAGATACAATCTAAGCAATAAGTATAGAGCTTAAATCTAAGATCATGCCACTCGGGCCCTAGTGACAAGCATTAAACACAACAAGATTGCAGCAACAATAACTTCACAAACTTATATAGATAGACTAATCATAATGTAACAATCCATCGGATCCCAACAAACACAACACCGATTACATCAGATGAATCTCAATCATGTAAGGCAGCTCATGAGATCATTGTATTGAATTACATGGGAGAGAGAGTACCAACTAGCTACAGCTAGAACCCGTAGTCCATGGGGGAACTACTCACGGAGCATGATGGAGGCGGTGGCGTCGATGGAGATAGCTTCCGGGGGCACTTCCCCGTCCCGGCGGCGTGCCGGAACAGAGATTCTGTCCCCCGAATTGGAGTTTCGCGATGGCGGCGGCGCCCCTGGAGTCTTTCTGGAGTTTCGTCAATTCGTGTCGATGTTTTAGGTCAGGACGGCTTAAATAGGCGAAGATTCGGAGTCGGAGGGGCCACGGGGCCTCCTCACACTAGGGGGGCGCGCCCCCCCTTGGGCCGCGCCGCCACCACGTGTGGGGCCCCCTGTGGCTCCCCTCCGGTCCCTCTCGGTCTCTCCGGAAACTTCCGGGAAAAATAAGGTTCGGGCGTTTATTTCGTCCGATTCCGAGAATATTGCCCGAACAGCCTTTCTGGAACCAAAAACAACAGAAAACAGGAACTGGCACTTCAACATCTTGTTAATAGGTTAGTTCCGGAAAATGCATAAAAACATTATAAAGTGCAAGCAAAACATGTAAGTATTGTCATAAAATAAGCATGGAACATTAGAAATTATAGGTACGTTGGAGACGTATCAGCATCCCCAAGCTTAGTTCCTACTCGCCCTCGAGTAGGTAAACGATAAAAAGAATAATTTCTGTAGTGACATGCTACTTACATAACCTTGATCATATTATTATAAAGCATATGAGATGAATGCAGTGACTCAAGGCAATGATCTATAGTTGCTAACAAATAGATAACACATAGCAAAACTTTTCATGAATAGTACTTTCAAGACAAGCATCAAAAAGTCTTGCATAAGAGTTAACTCATAAAGCAATAAATTCAAAGTAAAGGCATTGAAGCAACACAGAGGAAGATTTAAGTTTTAGCAATTGCTTTCAACTTTCAACATACATATCTCATGGATAATTGTCAACACAAAGTAATATGATGAATGCAAATAAGTAAGTGTGTAAGAATCAATGCACAGTTGACACAAGTGTTTGCTTCTAAGATGGAAAGAAGTAGGTAAACTGACTCGACATAAAGTAAAAGAAATGCCCTTCGCAGAGGGAAGCAGGGATTAAATCATGTGCTAGAGCTTTTCAAGTTTTGAAATCATATAGAGAGCATGAAAGTAAAGTTTTGAGAGGTGTTTGTTGTTGTCAACGAATGGTAATGGGTACTCTAACTACCTTATCAACCAGACTTTCAAGAGCGGCTCCCATGAAGGACGTTATCTCTACCAAGCAAGGTAGATCATCCCTCTTCTCTTTTGTTTACACATGTACTTTAGTTTCATTATTTATGGATGACACTCCTCCCAACCTTTTGCTTACACAAGCCATGGCTAACCGAATCCTCGGTGCCTTCCAACATTCACATACCATGAAGGAGTGTCTATTTGCAAAATTAAGTTGCTTACCTGATAGATCAGGGCAAAGCATGTGAAGAGAATTATTAATGCAAGTTAATTAATTGGGGCTGGGAACCCCATTGCCAGCTCTTTTTGCAAAATTATTGGATAAGCTGATGAAGCCACTAGTCAATTGTGAAAGTCTGTCAAAAGTAAATGACAAGATCGAAAGATAAAACACCACATACTTCCTCATGAGCTATAAAACATTGACACAAATAAGAGATAATAGCTTTTGAATTGTTTAAAGGTAGCACATGAAGTATTTACTTGGAATGGCAGGAAATACCACATAGTAGGTAGATATGGTGGACACACATGGCATAGTTTTGGCTCAAGGTTTTGGAGGCACGAGAAGCATTTCCTCTCAGTACAAGGCTTTGGCTAGCAAGGTTGTTTGAAGCAAACACAAGTATGAACCGGTACAGCAAAACATACATAAGAACATATTGCAAGCATTATAAAACTCTACACTGTCTTCCTTGTTGCTCAAACACTTTTACCAGAAAATATCTAGACCTTAGAGAGATCAATCATGCAAACCAATTTCAACAAGCTCTACGGTAGTTCTCCACTAATAGGTTTAAACTACATGATGCAAGAACTTAAACATGATTTATGAGAGCTCAAAACAATTGCCAAGTATCAAATTATTCAAGACATTATGAAGCACTTTCTGTTTCCAACCAAATATCGATAAATGCAGCAGTTTTCAACTCCGCCATGAACATTAAAATAAAGCTAAGAACACCAGTGTTCATATGAAAAAGTGGAGCGTGTCTCTCTCCCAAACAAGGATTGCTAGGATCCGAATTTATTCAAACATAAACAAAAATAAAAACAAACAGCACGCTCCAAGCAAAGCACATAAGATGTGACCGAATAAAAATATAGTTTCAATAGAAGAAACCTGATAAGTTGATGAAGAAGGGGATGCCTTGGGCATCCCCAAGCTTAGATGCTTGAGTCTTCTTGAAATATGCAGGGATGAACCACGGGGGCATCCCCAAGCTTAGACTTTTCACTCTTCTTGATCATATATCATCCTCCTCTCTTGACCCTTGAAAACTTCCTTCACACCAAACTTCTCATAAACTTCATTAGAGGGGTTAGTACTCAAAAAACTTTAACCCACTTTAGTCCTGTAGTGACACATTGAAAGAACTCAATAAAACATTAGCTACAGCTCTCCACGTCTAGAAAGCCTTGCTTAAAGTCCACAAGAGACAATGCAAAAAACAGAGACAGAATCTGTCAAAACAGAACAGCCAGTAAACACGAATTTTTAAGAGGTACTTCTGTTGCTCCAATCAGAAAACTCAAAACTAATGAAAGTTGCGTACATATCTGAGGATCACGCATGTAAATTGGCAGATTTTTCTGAGTTACCTACAGAGAATCCTACCCAAATTCGTGACAGCAAGAAATCTGTTTCTGCGCAGAAATCCAAATCTAGCATCAACCTTCTATTAGAGACTTCACTTGGCACAACATTGCAATAAAATAAAGATAAGGAGAGGTTGCTACATTAGTAACAACTTCCAAGACACAACAAAACAGTAGCAAAATAAAGACATGGGTTATCTCCCAAGAAGTGCTTTCTTTATAGCCATTAAGATGGGCTCAGTGATTTTAATGATGCACTCGCAAGAAATAAGAGTTGAAGCAAAAGAGAGCATCAAGAAGCAAATTCAAAACACATTTAAGTCTAACCCACTTCCTATGCATAGGAATCTTGCACACAAATAAATTCATGAAGAACAAAGTGACAAGCATAGAAAGATAAAACAAGAGTAACTTCAAAAGTTTCAAAGCATATAGAGAGGTGTTTTAGTACCATGCAAATTTCTACAACCATATTTTCCTGTCTCATAATAATTTTCAGTAGCTTCATGGATAAACTCAACAATATAACTATCACATAAAGCATGTTTTTCATGATCCATAAGCACATAATTTTTATCAAGCTCAAAAATAGTGGGATTAAAACTTTCAAACCCACTTTTATCAATAATATAACAAGATGATTGATCAATCTCAAAAGATATGGGACTCATAGATAAAGTCAAGAACTCTCCAATCCCATTTTCATTAGTAGTACAATTAATATTATCAAGTAACATAGGACCATCATCTAGAGATTTATCATAAACATTTGCTAAGCAAAACTCTTTAGTACCATGCATTTCGACATCAGGCACAAACAAAACATTATCATAAGATTTATCAAAATAGCATGGATTATCATAGATAACAATAGCATAATTATTCTCACAAGTTTTACTCATAGGGAATATTTCAAGACAATCCACAGGAACATAACATTCATCCTCCTTTGGTAAGCATGGAGGACAATCAAATAGTGTAAGAGATAAAGAGTTACTCTCATTAGAAGGTTGGCATGGGTAGCTAATCCATTCTTCCTCCTTTTGTTCATCACTCTCCTCTTCTTTTTCATCCAATGAGCTTTCAGGTTCATCAATTTCCTCCTCTTTTTCATCCAATGAGCTTTCAGGTTCATCAATTTCTTCTTCCACTGGATCCTGCAAATTGTGAGTGCATTATTGTGCATTAACGAGTCTCTCTTTATAATCAATGATATAAGGATTATCACTGTAGCTTTCTATGCAAAAATTAAGGATAGAAGAGACATAATCTTTAAGGTCCTTACAAACAACACAAGTTTCATAATTTTTAGACATGAAGGATTCTATCTCAGAGGCTCCCATAAATAAGACAAATTGTTCTACCTCTTCGAACCCAAAATGAATATAGTTATTCCAATTATAGTTCTTAATTAAAACTTCTTCACTAAAGCCACATTGGAATTTAAGATGTTTAGTATCCTGTTTAGAGCAACAGTTTATATCATGGCGTTTAAGCAAGATTTTAGCAATTGTATTCAATTTTTCTATCACAGCACTCATAACTTTCCCCGTTCTTGATTCTCTATAATTATTATATAATTCAATAAGCTCCAAATAGGTTGTGGGTTCTCCCATAACAACAGTTTTTAATTTTTCGGTTTTTCAAATTTTTATGGATTTTCGGGTATATGAGAAAAGTAAAGCAAAACAGAAAGATACTAGACAAAAGTAAACTAAGCAAAGTAGTACTAGACAGAAATAAACTAAGCACAAATAAACTAGACAGAACAAAATAAAATAAAACAGAGAGAGAGGTGGAGTGTACTCCCCAGGTGAACTTATGAGTAGAGCTATGCCTCCCCGGCAACGGCGCCAGAAAATAGTCTTGATAACTGCTGGCGCGTAGTTGACGTGGGAGTTAGAAATCTTTGTGGTGTAGCTTTTCTTCAGTTCCCCGGCAACGGCGCCAGAAAAAGAGCTTGATGGCGTGTATTTCACACGTTCGTTGGGCAACCCCAAGAGGAAGGTATGATGCGCACAGCAGCAAGTTTTCCCTCGTAAAGAAACCAAGGTTTATCGAACCAGGAGGAGCCAAGAAGCACGTTGAAGGTTGATGGCGGCGGGATGTAGTGCGGCACAACACCGTAGATTCCGGCGCCAACGTGGAACCTCGCACAACACAACCAAAGTACTTTGCCCCAACGAAACAAGTGAGGTTGTCAATCTCACCGGCTTGCTGTAACAAAGGATTAACCGTATTGTGTGGAAGATGATTGTTTGCAGAGAAAATAGTAAAACAAGTATTGCAGCAGATTTGTATTTCAAGTATTAAAGAATGGACCGGGGTCCACAAGCTCACTAGAGGTGTCTCTCCCATAAGATAAAAGCATGTTGGGTGAACAAATTACAGTCGGGCAATTGACAAATAGAGAGAGCATAACAATGCACATACATGACATGATAAGTATAGTGAGATTTAATTGGGCATTACGACAAAGTACATAGACCGCCATCCAACTCGCATCTATGCCTAAAAAGTCCACCTTCGAGGTTATCATCCGAACCCCTCCAGCATTAAGTTGCTAACAACGAGACAATTGCATTAAGTATGGTGCGTAATGTAATCAACAACTACATCCTCGGACATAGCGCCAATGTTTTATCCCTAGTGGCAACAAGCACAACACAACCTTAGAACTTTCATCACTCGTCCTGAGTGTCAATGCGGCATGAACCCACTATCGAGCATAAGTACTCCCTCTTGGAGTTAAAAGTAAAAACTTGGCCAGAGCCTCTACTAGAAACGGAGAGCATGCAAGATCATAAACAACACATGTATAATAACTTGATAATTAACATGACATAGTATTCTCTATCCATCGGATCCCGACAAACACAACATATAGAATTACATATAGATGATCTTGATCATGTTAGGCAGCTCACAAGATCTAACAATGAAGCACAATGAGGAGAAGACAACCATCTAGCTACCGCTATGGACCCATAGTCCAGGGTAGACTACTCACTCATCACTCCGGAGGCGACCATGGCGGTGTAGAGTCCTCCGGGAGATGATTCCCCTCTCCGGCAGGGTGCCGGAGGCGATCTCCTGGATCCCCGAGATGGGATCGGCGGCGACGGCGTCTCGCAAGGTTTTCCGTATCGTGGCTCTCGCATCGGGGGTTTCGTCACGGAGGCTTTAAGTAGGCGGAAGGGTAGGTCAAGAGGCAGCACGAGGGCCCCACACCACAGGGCCGCGCGGCCAAGGGGGGCCGCGCCGCCTAGGGTGTGGCCCCTCGTGGCCCCTCTTCGTCTCGTCTTCGGACTTCCGGAAGCTTCGTGGAAAAATAGGCCCCGGGCTTTGATTTCGTCCAATTCCGAGAATATTTCGTTACTAGGATTTCGAAACCAAAAACAGCAGTAAAACGAAGAATCGGCACTTCGGCATCTTGTTAATAGGTTAGTTCCGTAAAATGCACGAATATGACATAAAGTGTGCATAAAACATGTAGGTATCATCAATAATATGGCATAGAACATAAGAAATTATCGATACGTCGGAGACGTATCAAGCATCCCCAAGCTTAGTTCTCGCTTCGTCCCGAGCAAGGTAAAACGATAACAAAGATAATTTCTGAAGTGATATGCCATCATAACCTTGATCATACTATTTGTAAACATATGTAGTGGATGCAGCGATCAAAACAATGGTGATGGCATGAGTAAACAAGTGAATCATAAAGCAAAGACTTTTCATGAATAGTACTTAAAGACAAGTATTAATAAGTCTTGCATAAGAGTTAACTCATAAAGCAATAAATCAAAGTAAAGGTATTGAAGCAACACAAAGGAAGATTAAGTTTCAGCTGTTGCTCTCAACTTGTAACATGTATATCTCATGGATAATTGTCAACATAGAGTAATATAACAAGTACAATATGCAAGTATGTAGGAATCAATGCACAGTTCACACAAGTGTTTGCTTCTTGAGGTTGAGAGAGATAGGTGAACTGACTCAACATAAAAGTAAAGAGAATGGTCCTTCAAAGAGGAAAGCATCGATTGCTATATTTGTGCTAGAGCTTTTATTTTGAAAACATGAAACAATTTTGTCAACGGTAGTAATAAAGCATATGAGTTATGAAAGTTATATCTTACAAGTTGCAAGTCTCATGCATAGTATACTAATAGTGCCCGCACCTTGTCCTAATTAACTTGGACTACCGGATCTTTGCAATGCACATGTTTTGACCAAGTGTCACAATGGGGTACCTCCATGCCGCCTGTACAAAGGTCTAAGGAGAAAGCTCGCATTTTGGATTTCTCGCTTTTGATTATTCTCAACTTAGACATCCATACCGGGACAACATGGACAACAAATAATGGACTCCTCTTTTATGCATAAGCATGTGGCAACAATTATTATTCTCATATGAGATTGAGGATATGTGTCCAAACTGAAACTTCCACCATGAATCATGGCTTTAGTTAGCGGCCCAAAGTTCTTCTCTAACAATATGCATGCTCCAACCATGAAGGTGGTAGATCTCTCTTGCTTCGTACAAGACGGACATGCATAGCAACTCACATGATATCCAACAAGAAATAGTTGATGGCGTCCCCAGAAACATGGTTACCGCTCAACAAGCAACTTAATAAGAGATAAAGTGCATAAGTACATATTCAATACTACAATAGTTTTTAAGCTATTTGTCCCATGAGCTATATATTGCAAAGGTGAATGATGGAATTTTAAAGGTAGCACTCAAGCATTTTACTTTGGAATGGCGAGTAAATACCATGTAGTAGGTAGGTATGGTGGACACGAATGGCATAGTGGTTGGCTCAAGTATTTTGGATGCATGAGAAGTATTCCCTCTCGATACAAGGTTTAGGCTAGCAAGGTTATTTGAAACAAACACAAGGATGAACGGTACAACAAAAACTCACATAAAAGACATATGGTAAACATTATAAGACTCCATACCGTCTTCCTTGTTGTTCAAAACTCAATACTAGATGTTATCTAGACTCTAGAGAAACCAAATATGCAAACCAAATTAGCAAGCTCTAAGTATTTCTTCATTAATGGGTGCAAGGTATATGATGCAAGAGCTTAAACATGAGCACAATAATTGCCAAGTATCACATTATCCAAGACATTTTAGAGTTACTACATGTAGCATTTTCCAATTCCAACCATATAACAATTTAACGAAGGAGAAACTTCGCCATGAATACTATGAGTAGAACCTAAGGACATATTTGTCCATATGCAACAGAGGAGCGTGTCTCTCTCCCATAAAGTGAATGCTAGGATCCATTTTATTCAAACAAAACAAAAACAAAAACAAACCGACGCTCCAAGCAAAGTGCATAAGATGTGGCCGAATAAAAATATAGTTTCAGGGGGAGGAACCCGATAATGTTGTCGATGAAGAAGGGGATGCCTTGGGCATCCCCAAGCTTAGACGCTTGAGTCTTCTTAATATATGCAGGTGAACCACC